>NW_027397101.1:22161626-22521939 GCF_003265705.2 Callorhinus ursinus
AAGAAGAAGAAGAAGAAGAAGAAGAAGAAGAAGAAGAAAGTAGGAAGGGAAAAATGAAGGGGGGGAAATCGGAGGGAGAGACAAACCATCAGAGACTATGAACTCTGAGAAACAAACTGAGGGTTCTAGAGGGGCAGGGGGTGGGGAATGGGTTAGCCTGGTAATGGGTATTAAAGAGGGCACGTTCTGCATGGAGCACGGGGTGTTATACGCAAACAATGAATCATGGAACACTACATCAAAAACGAATGATGTAATGTATGGTGCCTAACATAACATCATAAAATAAAATTTAAAAAAAAAGAAGAAAGTTTGGGTGGTGGGGGAGCAGATTCCTAATTACCATTTTCTCCACGCAGATTGGATTTCAGAAGCAAGAGAAATACAGAGAACTTCATGAAGCAAGACAAAAAAGAATAAAGTCTGCTGCCATCCACGAGCGAGCTGCTCCACTCCAGCCTGTCTTCAGGAAGGAGACTACTGCTCTAGTAACCCTAACATAACTAAGAGAAGTGGCTCTGGGGACCTGTTTTAATTTCTTGCCTCTTTTAATTGCATTTTCAAAAGAAAACTAACATTACTCTGTATTCCTGTAGAACAAATATGGAAGAACAGTGAACTGATACCCTGACTCAACTCTCCCTTGATCAATCATTTCAGTATTTGATGCCTTAGTTCACTCATCTGCAAAACGGGGAGCTTGACCTATTACAACAAAGAATACCTTCAGCTCTGAAAAACATATACATGGTTTCCTCGTTTGTAAATACAAACGAGGAAACAGGCCAATAGAGATAACTAATTTGTCCAAAATTACACAGCTACTAAGTGCCAATGCCAGTCTCTAAAAATAGAAGGTCTGTTTCATAACAGAGTCTGCCCTTTTAACTGTGGGGTATGTTCTCTTCACCAAAAGAGATCAGAATAGGTGCACAGAAAATCAAGCAGTGAGAAAGCTACTACATCCTTCAATAATCCATACAGCTTTTATTATTACCTTCAAGGCTGATTAACCAAGTACAGTGTTTATCTTTGTGCCTGTGAGACATTCACACCCTGTTATTGCTCTGCAGTGTAGAGACACATACATCGTTTACCTCAATGCGTTTTCATTTAAGAAAAGCCAATCAGAGAAGATTTAACTACAATATGCTTTTTTAATTAAAAAGAAAAAAAAGAGCTGAAGCCAAAATCGGAAGTATGGATATAAACCACAAAAATCCCTTCAGGTGAAGAATAAAAAAGAACAAGATTCAGATAAGATGATCCCAGGGGATAGTGTGGAGAGAGAGAGAGAGAGAGAGAGAGAGAGAGAGAGAAGCTCCAGAAACTTGACCCTGGAAGAAGGGCATGATGGACAAAACAAACAAGTCCCTTCTTTATCACGAGAAGGAACAGAAATCTAAAAAGAAAAAATACAGAAGGAGCATAAGGGAAATAAGACTCAGTAAGAAAAAGTTTCCAGCCTTAGCCCCGGGACCTGTCTGCAAAGCAGATAAAGTCCATCTTAAAACTGGAATAGAGTGGAAGGCATGCTTACTAATGGCGACTGTTACTAAGATCTAGGATTTCCCTGATCTGGAGTTCACTGATGCTCTCTTTCCAAAGCATTCAAAGGTCAAAATTACCTGAAAGGAAAATTCCACTTTATTTAATTTTTAACTTTAAAAAAATAATATTATCATTACCCATTGTGTGAAATTCCCAATAGCAAGACCTATATTAAATTATTCAGCTAGTCTTCCAGTTTTTGTAGGTATGTTCTTTCAAAGAGTTAGCCTGGTCTCACAGCCACTGACATTTGAAACCCCTAATTTAGCACATTGGTCTTATCAAAAGTCCTCTTGCTTCCTATGCTTAAACCAGACCTTTATAGAGATCTATGGATGTTGCACAATAGTGTCATAAACTAAAAACACAAAGCAGGGTGGCAGAAAAAGAGGCTAAGCTAAACCTTTGAAAGGACATGGCTATTAAAAACTGGAATATTCTTTTTTTTTATTTAAATTCAAGTTGGTTAACATACAGCATATTATTAGTTAAAACTGGAATATTCTGATAGCAAAATTTCGATAAAGTTTTATTTATTATTTCCCCCAGACATTCCTATCCCGACTATCTCAGACAAGATAGTTTTAACATCAAAAATCACCTTTGTCTGGCCAACAGACACATGAAAAAGTGCTCAACATCGCTCGGCATCAGGGGAATCCAAATCAAAACCTCAATGAGATACGACCTCACACCCGTCAGAATGGCTAAAATTAACAAGTCAGGAAATGACAGATGTTGGCGGGGATGTGGAGAAAGGGGAACCCTCCTACACTGTTGGTGGGAATGCAAGCTGGTGCAACCACTCTGGAAAACAGTATGGAGGTTCCTCAAAAAGTTGAAAATAGAGCTACCCTACGACCCAGCAATTGCACTACTGGGTATTTACCCCAAAGATACAAATGTAGGGATCCGAAGGGGTACGTGCACCCCAATGTTTATAGCAGCAATGTCCACAATAGCCAAACCGTGGAAAGAGCCAAGATGTCCAACGACAGATGAATGGATAAAGAAGAAGTGGTATATATACACAATGGAATATTATGCAGCCATCAAAAGGAATGAGATCTTGCCATTTGCAACGACATAGATGGAACTGGAGGGTGTTACGCTGAGTGAAATAAGTCAATCAGAGAAAGACATGTATCATATGACCTCACTGATATGAGGAAGTCTTAATCTCAGGAAACAAACTGAGGGTTGCTGGAGTGGTGGGGGTGGGAGGGATGGGGTGGCTGGGTGATAGACAGTGGGGAGGGTATGTGCTATGGTGAGCGCTGTGAATTGTGCACGACTGTTGAATCACAGATCTGTACCTCTGAAACAACGCAATATATGTTAAGAAAAAAAAAGAAGAAGAAGATAGCAGGAGAGGAAGAATGGGGGGGGGAATTGGAGGGGGAGATGAACCATGAGAGACTATGGACTCTGAGAAACAAACTGAGGGTTCTAGAGGGGAGGGGGGTGGGGGGATGGGTTAGCCTGGTGATGGGTATTAAAGAGGGCACATTCTGCATGGAGCACTGGGTGTTATACGTAAACAATGAATCATGGAACACTCATCTAAAACTAATGATGTAATGTATGGTGATTAACATAACAATAAAAAATTTTTTAAAAAATCACCTTTGTCTGGACCTATAAATAGTGCCATTCCTATAAATGGTGGTCCAGATGGTCCCCTGCACAAAGATGCTTGGCCTGCGGGATGAGGACAAGCTAAAATCCCACTATGCTATGTTCCTTGGGCCAAGGCTTCATGGGGCAGGGAGAGGTAGGGATATGCATTTCTAATTTGCCCAAAGACACTACAGACATCAACCATATGGGCAGACTTGTCTCTATAACCCAACCAAATCTATCTCTTGAATCACCAAGAGTTATTGTTAAGACTGAAGTTTGTAAAGTCAACTAGATTTTTATTATACTCCATTTTTACTTTGACAGTAGTTGAAAGGACCAGTTTGTCTTCTGGATAGGGCATCCTTATATTGCTCAATCTAACGAAGGCTTTTTGTAGTCAACCATTTCACACTACCACAGGCCCCCAGATGACCAGCTAAGGAGAGGGAAAGCAAGAATAACAGCTATAAAGACACATTCCAAAATCTACATCTACAATTATTAAAATACAAAATTTTCCAAATAACAGATCTAACATGGCCCATCCAATTACAAAAAAACACTAGACCACCATATTTCCATGAGAGTCATCAGAGACATAAAGAGAAAATAAAAACATAGAACACCTTACTGGTAACTTCTTAACAAACAACTGAAATCTCTACATCAATCCTCTGAGGTGTGAGGATGTTTTTGAACTAAAATAAAGTCATGCAGTTTAAAACAAGAAATTCATGTGTAATACATTAAGTGCAAATACAAACATCCTCTGAGATCTCATCTACATGAGAAATACAATGGTGACAATTACTGGATGGATTAAAATGATGTATTTTTTCTTCCTTCTGCTTTTCTAGAAAGTCTACATTTTTCTAAAGTTAGCACATATTTATTTTAAAAACAGGTAAAAAGTCAGATTCCTTCTTGGGGCTAAAACATGTTCTTTCCAGTAGAACACCATTATTATGTCAAAGTCTTGGAAGAGAAGTCTTTTATTTTCACCTTTCTAAGTAACAAAAACTATGATTTAAACCAAAGCATAATAAAAACCTATAGAAAAAAGAGGTCATTTCAATAAATAAAAGAATTACTTGCTGACTGGTTAACTAGGTTCCATGTTTTATTTAATAATCTCAAGTGGGAGGAGGGGATATTATGCTTATTTTAGATTTATACCAAGGTAAATTAGCAGCAGATCCGAGAATTGAATTTGTGCCTTCAGATTTCAAATCAAACCTTCTATGACACCATGGCTGTGTCCCTTGTGGTGATAAAGGTTATTATATTAAACCACCTACCACTTATCCTTACTCCTCAAAAATGAAACATGAATAGCTATTTCAAGAGTTTCAAACATTTATTTTTTAAACAGATCCCACCGTCAGGTTTTTGTATAACTTATGGGACAACAAAAACTCAGCTAATAAAATAAAATACAATGTTAATTATAGCTTCTCTTCTCTACCCCCCATAGCAAAATTTACTTTTACTTAGTATTATAGAGTATGAGCCAAAAACAATACCCAGTGGGGACAGTCAAGGCAAATACCTGCTCTCATAAGCAGTTCCTTTACTAGGATGCTAGAAGTTACGGTAATAGATTCAGGTATATTAGATCAACTTCGTAAGCAGCTTTAAAACAAGTACGTAATGAACTACGCGAGCCCAGAAGAGAGGGAAAAACCGAACCAACAGTTTTCAATTGTAATATATGTGTATTTAAAAAGAGAAAGAATCGGAGAGCCTGGGTGGCTCAGCTGGTTAAGCGTCTGCCTTCAGCGCAGGTCATGATCCCGGGGTCCTATGATCGAGCCCCACAATCGGGCCCCTTGCTCAGCAGGGAGTCTGCTTCTCCCTCTCCCTCTGCTACTCTCTCCTTCTTCCTCTCTCTCTCTGTCAAATAAATAAATAAAATCTTAAAAAAATAAAATAAAAAGAGAAAGAATTGTTCATTTTTTAATTTGAAAATCTCCAACATTTACACGGTTTCATTTTTTTCCTTTCTATTCATTTCTTATTTTCTTGGCTTTTTGTGCACTGGGGGTGGGCATTAAGGGTAGGCTTACATGTTGCTTTTCTTTCAAATATCACAGCATTTCCTTTCAAGACTAAATTAAGGCTCCTACATCTAGTCAGCTACACCGCGGCTCCTGGGAGGTCTGCAGAAAGAACCATAGCACGCCCTCCAATGCTGGGAGTTTAGACACACTCGACAGAATTTTTCCTAGTACACACTGGGGAACATCTAACTGTTTTTCTCTTCCCCTGAGCCTTTGTTCAGTTTATGCAGTAAGCATATCTGAGCTGAGGACTTCGTGAAAAGTGTGCCCCGCTTTTTTCCCTCCTTACTGAAAAAGTAGGTAGGTAATTAGGAAAGAAGGAACAAATGAAGGCATGCAGATTGTGTTAGACCACAGCTATTTTGGGGGGCATATTTTCAAAAGTCCCCAATGTCCTGCCTTCAACTTCTGTGACTCTGGGTGAAATTAAACCATAAAACCACTAAATATGCTGAGTGACATAACTTTCTACTATGACCATGCTTTCCCTAAAAATTTACGAGACCAATGTTACATTTGGAATGAAGCCCCACAACTCTGACATTCTATTTATCATTTATATGTATGTTCTACTTTCATGATTTAATTTTCCAGGCTTGCGGGGAAGGGGATATAGAAAAGAGAAAATAGCATATACGACAGAAAATTAACCTCAACTCTGACAAACAACCAAATAAATGAGGCAGCCTACTTGGTCCTACGTTTATTTAAATAAATCACCTTTTACTAGTGCTGGTGAAAAACAGCAGCATCCTTCTATCTTTTGAGGCAGGTAATTACAGGATGATATAGATCAGAAAAATAACAAAAAGGCACACTTGTCCCAAAACAAATATCCAAAAATCAAATGAAGCTGTCCAGCAACAGCCACTAAAATAACCTTCCATGTATTATTTTCTTTGAGTCATTTTAAAAATAAGCAGCCAGCTATCCATCCTCTGGGCACTACTGGGATGAGTTTGCCACAAAAACCACTTACATTTTTAGAAGCCCAAGTCTTGACAAATCAGTTCCTAAGAACATAATTTGTTACACATTGACAAAAGCCTGAAAACACAGACCTTGGTTAAAGAGGCTTCCATATCTTGTTGTAACCTTTCCAAATGCAAGTATGTGGGAAGAATACCCATAAATTTCAGTTGAAACTGAAACACTTAGAATATTTCCAATTTAAAATACATTAAAATGTGGTCTTCAAGAGGAAATGAAAATAGCTTTTAAACATATGAAAAGATGCTCATCATCATTCATAAGTGAAATCTGAGTTAAAAATTAGATATTTTTCACCCATCTGATTGGGGGGGGAAAGAAAGAGTTTAATAAATCACCGTGTGGAGAAATAGGTACTCTCACACATTGTTGATGCAAGCACAGAGTAGTATAACCTCTTTGACAGGCAATTTGTATATGTCCATCAAAATTTAAATTCCACTTTGCCTCAGAGCCATGATTTTACTCCTAGGAATTTCTCCTACAGATATACTCATCTTTGTGCACAAAGAACTATGTAAAAGGTTATTCATTACAGCTTTATTGGTGGCCTGAAGGAAGACTGACTGCATGTCATTCTGTATTACGTATGTATTTACCTATTAAAAAAAAAATGTAAACTTTGGGGGGGGGAGAATGTGATCTATACTGTTTAGAAATTAGAAGTGTTCTAAATTCCCCTACAAAAGGAAATACTAAACAGCCCTAGACAAGATTCATTCCAGAACCAAGCAATAAAATGCTATGTTCAGATGGCTTGCACAGCTGTATTAGTGAAAGCTCCTTATCATGAGATCCCTCTGGTCCTTTAATAACCAAAACCCCTTGGTGGGGGACTGCCATGGACTTGAATGCCACTTCACAATAAGCAGTGTTTCAAAAAGATCCCAATTTATTCCTTGCAAAAACATATCATATATAAATGTAACTGTCACTCCGAGAAGCAGGACTGCATTATGCTGCAGACTTAACACAGACTGTAAGCATGTTCCCCATGTCTTCTCCAGCAAAGTCTGCCAAATGGGCGTCTGAAATGTCCTATTGAAACAGGTGGTGTCTGAACAGAATTGGATTTCTGCCTATAGAAACCCTAGTTTTAACAACTGCTATGGTTAGTTTTAATTTTCAGTCCTCAAAATTAACTGCTTGCCAGTGATTCAGAAATAGACTGAACAACATGTTTAGACTTTGCCCTGTTTAATTGAGGAAAGCAAGCAAGCAAGGAAAAAAAAAAAATCTATCAATCCTACCACCATTCCATAAAGAACAACAGAACCACAGCAGACCATTTGATTTCCAGGCCAAAACCAGGGGAGCAGCTATAACATAAACTTGATTCTCCAAAGATACTTGCCCCTTTTGTGCTTTCTTCATAGAAGCATAAGGATACAACTACCATGCTGAACATACTACTTAGGAAATCTTGTAAGAAGCCTTATATGATTTGCTAGAAATTAAGAATTAAGAACAATGATAAGAACTAATAATTTTTCTAATGAAAACTAACATCTTAAACGATATTCTGAACAGATCTTTGTTTCACATTACACAAGCAAAATACAAGCTTCCAGAATAAAACTCCTTGAAAAGAGATACCGTGGGCTAATATTCTTTAAATCCAACACAGGTCCACCAATGTGCTAGTCACACTAACTGGTGGTAAAGATGTCTTCCTGTGACTAAATCTAGAACAGGTTACACCACCCAGCACACCTTTTTCAGTGTACTTTAAGTGCTCGACATACATATGGTTAAAGATCTGTTAATTTTCTAAACCAACAAAGGAAAAAGAACCAAGGGGCTGGGTATCTGTTAAGTGTCACACACCATGTTTGGACATTCCCAATGAGGAAAACACAGTCGCACCCATTTCACGGATGACAAACTGAGATTCAAAGAGATGTCATTATTTTCTTCAGATAGAAGATGACAAAGATGAGCTTTTTACTTAAGTCTGCCTGATTTCGAAACTTTTCCAACGATATCACACTCCCTCCCCACAGGAAATCCCAGAGAGCTGAGTTAGTAGAATGATGACTTCCAGCTATAGGATGTACACTATCTGCATCTTAACTTTGCCAACACCCAAAAGAAAAACTCATCCCCTTTCATTCAGTCAAATGTAATGGATGTCAAGCCCTTCAGCAATTTTTCAGTAGGACTGAATTCTAGCTACTAAGAAGGTGATCAAGTAAATAAAAACAAAATCATCTACTGTGATCATACATCCTTAAAAAAAATCCTGACATCCTAAACAGCATTTTGAAAATCATTCAAAAAGGATTCATCAGTTCATTTATACAAAAACAAGTAGAAATATTCTCAGTGGAATTCAGAAGTACTTCTCAATGGGGTATATTTGGTCCTTTTGCTTAAAATCCAAGGACAAATGGACATATCAAGTTTTACCCTCAAAAGTTTATTGCTCACTGTCCTCTACCCTTCTACCAAACAAAAAATAAAATAAGATCTCAAAATAAAAAGCAGTCTCCTCTCAGGAGCTCTCAGATTGCTCTTTTCCATTTCCTGACCCCCACCTTCTGCCTTTTACTTAAGGCCTGACGGGCTAGATCCCAAACCAAATCTACAATTTCCCTAGCAGCTCCAATAAGGTCTCTCATTTAGAGGAAACTACCTCTAGGGTCTTGTAAATGAAATCATTCTGTATTCCAATATTCTCAGAAAACAATGCTTAATTACAAATGTGTCCTTCCCTCAAAAGTTACTTTTTTCTTTTAAAGCAAAATATCCAAAATATATATTAGGGACTACTCAACAGAAGAACACAGGGTACATTTCGTTGAGACTATTTAGAAATGAGTTGAGTTGTAACATTAAAAAAAAAAAAAAAAGGAAGATATCTGGTGGAAAAATGTTATGGACCAAAAAAAAAAGTCACGTAGTTAGTGGTTTATAGGTTTTGAAAGTAGAAAAAAAATCTACAATTTTTCAAGATTCTTCTGGCAAAAAGCTCTTTGGAATCCTTTTCTTTTAATAGTTAAAAGCATTTTTTTAAGATGCTACTAGCTCTAAAAACAACCTTTCTGATCTCTTGAAAAGCCAAGTTCAACTTTTAATAGTGTTACATACTTTCTGTTTAAAAGAAAAAATAAGAAGGAACCATAGCCCAAACAGTAGGCCTACTCCACTCATGCCTGAAGCTATAATGATTTCGCACAGTACGTACATATGATAAGGATTGAGTTTCTCCTGTAAAGGCAGAATATATACATCTATGTCACACATATAATGGTTAAGTGTAAGAAACACAGCACCCCTCTCTCACCCTAAAACCCAGGGAGGGGGAAAAATGTTTATCTGAAGAGACATAGTCATGAACAAGATTTCAAATAACAAACATCAGAACAAAGGCAACAAATTTACAATGACATGGATGGAACTAGAGGGTATTATGCTAAGGGAAATAAGTCAGTCAGAGAAAGATAATTATCATCTGATCTCACTGATACGAGGAATTTGAGAAACAAGACAGGATCATAGGGGAAGGAAGGGAAAAATGAAACAAGACAAAACCAGGAGTCCCTGGGGGGCTCAGTTGTTAAGTGTCTGCCTTTGGCTCAGGTCATGATCCCAAGGTTCTGGGATCAAGCCCTGCATTGGGCTCCCTGTTCAGCAGGAAGCCTGCTTCTCCCTCTCCCACTCCCCCTGCTTGTGTTCCCTCTCTCGCTGTGTCTCTCTCTCTCTGTCAAATAAATAAATAAAATCTTAAAAAAAAAAAAAAAAAAACAGACAGAACCAGAGAGGGAGACAAACCATAAGAGACTCTTAATCTCAGGAAACAAACTGAGGATTGCTGGAGTTGTGGGGGGTGGGAGGGATGGGGTGGCTGGGTGACGGACACTGGAGAGGGTATGTGCTATGGTGAACGCTGTGAATTGTGTAAGACCGATGACTCACAGACATGTACCCCTGAAACAAATAATACATTAATGTTAATTAAAAAAAAAAAAACACAAAGGCAACAAAAGCAAAAATAAACAAGTAGAACTATATCAAACTAAAAAGCTTCGGCAAAGCAAGGGAAATCAACGCAAAATGAAAAAGGCAACCTACAGAGGCAAGTATTTGCAAATCATCTGAGGGGTTAATATCCAAAATATATAAAGAATTCATACACCTCAATGGCAGAAACTATAGTCTGATTTCAAAATCCGCCTAAGAAGATACACAAATGGCCAACAGGTAGATAAAAAGGTGCTTAACATTACTAATCATCAGGGAAATGCAAATCAAAATCACAATGAGATATCACCTCACACTTGTTAGACAGGCTATTATCAAAAAGATAAGAAATGATAAGTATTGGAGATGATGTGGAGAAAACGGAATCCTTAATGCTCTGTTGGTGGGATTGTACACTGTTACAGCCCTCTGGAAAACTAAAGATAGAGGTTCCTCAAAAAAAGTTAAAAAGAAAACGACCATAGGATCCAGCAATCCCGTGTGTGCGTGTATGTGTGTGTGTACAAAGGAAAATGAAAAACAGGATATTGAAAAGATATCTGTGCTTCTATGTCCACTGCAGCATTATTTACAATAGCCAAGACCTAGAAACCTAAGTGAACGGAGAGAATAATGGAATATTATTCATCTGTGAGAAAGAAGGACATCGTGCCATTTGTGACAACATGGATAAAACTTGAAAGTGTTAAACTAAGTGAAAGTCAGACAGAGAAAGACAAGATACTCTATATCACTTCTTAAAAAGCTGAACTCCTAGAAACAGAGACTAGAATGGTAGCTACCAGGTGCTGAAGGGTGGGGGAAAATGAGGAGATGCTGGTCACACAGTACAAGTGTTCACTTATAAGAAGAGTAAGTGGAATGCAATGGAAAGCAATTATATATGGCAATTATAATTAGTATTATTGAATTGTGTATTTCAAAGTTACAAAGAGAGTAGACCTTAAATGTTTTCACCAAAAAAGAAATGGTAATTATGTAACATGATGGAGAGGATAGCTAAAGCTATGGGGGTAATCATTCTGCAATATACAAATGTACAAATTCAATACAATGTACATCTTAAACTTATACAATGGTATATGCATGTCAATTATGTTAATAAAACTTCAAAGAAAGGTTTTGTTTGTTTGTTTAAGATTTTATTTATTTGACAGAGAGAGACACAGCGAGAGAGGGAACACAAGCAGGGGGAGTGGGAGAGGGAGAAGCAGGCTTCCCGCGGAACAGGGAGCCTGATGTGGGGCTCGATCCTAGGACCCTGGGATCATGACCTGAGCTGAAGGCAGATGCTTAACGGCTGACCCACCCAGGCGCCCGAAGATTTCTAATAAAATCAAAATGGCTGATAAGTTAGTAACACGACGACAGCCTGCATTAATATCAAGACAATGATAAATATTTACATATCAGGTAAAAACAATACAAGGTAGACAAAAATCTAGGTAAGCCAAAAAAATGTTTATTAGGGACGCCTGGGTGGCTCAGTCGGTTAAGCGGCTGCCTTCGGCCTGGGTCATGATCCCAGGGTCCTGGGATCGAGCCCCACATCGGGCTCCTTGCTCAGCAGGGAGCCTGCTTCTCCCTCTCTCTCTCCCTCTGCTTGTGCTCTCTCTGTCAAATAAAATAAAAATCTTAAAAAAAAACAAAAAAATGTCTATTAGTCTACAGATTCCCACATTTCCATAAATTTTCCCATACTAACTGGACAGAACCTATAGGATTACTATTATTTCCAAACACATTTTTAAATTTTAATTTTACCCCAAAATTTACTGGTATCAGTCTCTTAAAGAATTTATGTTAAGTAACTGGTTTGCCTGAATATTTCACATTTCAACTTATTTTAGTGGTGTCAAGACACAATCTAAGCCTAACAGAAACAAATCTACAGGCTTCAAACAGCACTTCAAGAAATACAAAGAAAGAAAGTCAAGGAGGACAGTTCTGAGAGAAGGCTGAGAAGAGGAAGACAGAACTCTGCTGGAGACCTTGTCAGGATGCAGCAGTGCACTCTGCGGCATTATCACTGACCTGTAACCTCTTCAGCTTGCGAGCAAGCCCTGAGTGCTCTGGGACTAAGTGGTGTTTCCAAAAGTTCTTGTATCATATTTACTCTTTCCTACGACTCTTATCAGAAGCCTGAGGCACTCAAGTTTCAGAATCCACAGGCTCCGATCACCCACCTAACGACATATCTGAGAGGAATAATGAGAAGCATAAAATGCCACCATCATAAAAAGAAAACAGTAACAATCAGGATTTAAAATGGACCGACTCATTTTTTTGATCGAAGTATAGCTGACATACAACATCGTCTTAGTTTCAGGTGTACAACATAGTGATTCGACAGCTATATATATTATGAAATGCTCGCCATGATAAGTGTAGTCACCATCTGTCACCATACAAAGTCATTACAAGCTTACTGACTAAATTCCCTATGCTATACTTTCATCCTTGTGACTTATTTATTTTATAACTAGAAGTTTGTACCTCTTAACCCCTTTCACATTTTTCACCAGTCCCCTACCGTCCTCCCCTCTGGCAACCACCAGTTTGTCCTCTGTATTTGCAAGTCTGTTTCCGTTGGTTTTATTTTGTTTTGTTTCTCTGACTTTTTTTTTTTCATTCCACATCTAAGTAAAATCATAGTATTTGTCTTCCTGTCTGACCTACTTCACTGAGCAGAATATCCACCTACTGGGTCCATCGATGTCATGAATGGGAAGATTTCATTCTTTCTTTATTGCTGAGTAATATCCCATTACATATATGTACCACATCTTCCTTACCCATTCATCTATCAATGGACACAGAGGGTGTTTCTTGGCTATTGTAAATAATGCTGCAATAAACGTAAGGGCGCATATATCTTTTCAAACTAGTGTTTTCATTTTCTTTGGGCAGATAACCAGGGATGGACCAGTTCATTTTTAAGGGCACAGCCACAGGTAAATAGCATCAACACTGTGTTCTTGATAACTATAAACAGAATAAAATAGGTTTTTAAAAAAAAACACCACTTCCTTAATAAATATATAATAAATCTCTAACTTTAAAATGAGTTGTATTACAGGGGCACCTGGGTTAAGTGTCCGGCTCCTGATTTCAGCTCAGGTCATGATCTCAGGGTCCTGATGGGCTCCATGCTCAGTAGGGAATCTGCTTGATGATTCTCTCCCTCCCTCTCTCTCTGCCCCTCCCCCTACTCATGCTTGCTTGCACTCTTTCTAAAATAAATAAATAAATCTTTAAAAAAAAGAAAAGTGAGTTGTATTACAAAAGGCCATTTCTTCATGAAGACACATTTCCCCATAAAATACTATTAAGTGGTGGTTTATTTCCAAACCTGGCCCAATATCTATTTAACCCATAATGTACTGACATAGTAGAGTACTGAATGAAATGTGGTAAAGGGACCTACGATGCTTCAAATGCATATTAGTATTTCAGCTGAAAGGATAGGATCTTGGCAAAACAGGACTCCAAAAAATGGACTTCACGAGTTCCACATAACCCAAAATGTTCACACAACTGTACATATGGGTGATTTTCTTATGAGAGGGTCTACAGCTTCTCCAAGTGGTTGTCTCTAACTCGACAAAAAGGGGTTTCAATAAAGGGAAAAAACTTCTGTGCTATACAAAACCAAACTCTTCCCTGCACAGCCCTCAAATAGAGCTTATGAGAGAAATGAGGCATTTCGCAAAGTTATGATCCACACATGTTTACACATATGATAAGAGCATCGAGGCAAAGCTATCAAAAACCTTCCAGGAAAACTAAGTGAAGGAAATTCTAGAGTAAAGAACACATTTCAACATTTTATGGGGTCAGAACTGCCCACAGAAGATGACACAGGAAGTTCATCTGAAGTGGAAAGAGAATGATGGTCCAAATGGCACCCACTGTAGACTTCCATGAGTCAGCAGCATTTGTCTGCACAGCCGACTTAGCTGCAAGCAAACATTCTGTACATTTGTGTCTGCACAAAACCCCACTTAAAAATCGTTCCCCATCCTAGCCAAATCACACAGGCAAAACTTGGTTACCATGATCTTTAAAAAAAAAAAAAAAATCCGGGGCGCCTGGGTGGCTCAGTCAGTTAAGCGTCTGCCTTTGGCTCAGGTCATGATCCCAGGGTCCTGGGATTGAGTCCGGCATTGGGCTCCC
Organism: Callorhinus ursinus; assembly: GCF_003265705.2. Taxonomy (NCBI): domain Eukaryota; kingdom Metazoa; phylum Chordata; class Mammalia; order Carnivora; family Otariidae; genus Callorhinus; species Callorhinus ursinus. The sequence continues at coordinate 22,176,011 of NW_027397101.1, forward strand.
TGCTCAGCGGGCAATCTGCTTCTCTCCCTCTCCCTCTGCACCTCCCCTGCTCATGTTTACTCTCTCGCTCTCTTTCTCTCTCAAATAAATAAATAAAATCTTAAAAAAAAAAAAAAATGAGGGGCGCCTGGGTGGCTCAGCCATTAAGCGTCTGCCTTCGGCTCAGGTCATGGTCCCAGGGTCCTGGGATCGAGCCCCACGTTGGGCTCCCTGCTCGGTGGGAAGCCTGCTTCTCCCTCTCCCACTCCCCCTGCTTGTGTTCCCTCTCTTGCTGTGTCTCTCTCTGTCAAATAAATAAATAAAACATTAAAAAAAATGAAAGAAAACCCATGTTTTATCTACACACAATTCAAATAAACAAAAATGTGTATTTAAATAACCCAAGCCTGTCATATGAATTACTATACTTTTTCTATTAATTTTTCCCAAGAAAATCTGGACAACAACCTCTTTTTATATTAATTTTAAACAGGACTTTCAACTTTACCGAAAAGTTTCTATAAACTGGTATGACAAAGTTCAGACATTGTTCTTTGCTTAACTGAGGAAAGTTTATTGTTTTTGGCTTTTTGTTAAAATAGATTTGAGCTGCACAGACTATCAAGCTATTCCAACCAACAGTGTAATTTCAGATTCATACCTACTTAAAATATTCGTGTTTGCTTTCCTCTTCATCCCAAACCAGGAGTCCACAGCTAAGTCATTAAGGTCCTTCCTCTCTCTTACCTCTCTCAAAACATTAGTACACTTCTTAAGACACTAGCAACTAGTTTTTGAACTGAAGGCTTTCCACAAGACAGCGCCCACTTACCCCTCCTGCCTTCAGCAACTTTCTTCTAAACTCCTCTGTGGGGTTGTTGAAAGTTAGCTTTTCACAGCGGAGGTGATTCACTGGTGGATGGCCTTCAAGATGCAGGAATAAGTCATAATCAAAGCGGACTTTCTTAGGTTCTTCCTAGAGATTAAGAAAAATTTTAAGAAAGAAAAGAGAGAGTTAAGCATATACAAATTGTGAAAGCAAAGTTTTATTCTTCAGAAGGAACAGAAAAGACCCAGGTAACCAACAGCTATTGTGTCAAAGTACTGGAAAAAGAAAATTTCATGGGATTATCTACAAAGCAAAAGGCAAATACCTAATGAATCGGTCTCTTGTTTTCTGAGAGAATAAACTCATCATTTTTCCTTTTCCCTGTAATATCTCAAGTGGTGTAACACCACCAACACAACCACCCAACTAGAAACCTAAGATACCCCTGAAGCCACTTCCTCCCTTTCTGACGCCACCCCCTCCACCCATCAGCGACAACTGCCATTTTCTCTCCTAAATATTTCTCGAACAAACCCTCTAATCCATAACTCTTATTCACTGCCCAAACTATAATAAGCTCCTTTCTCTAGTAGGCCCTTCCTACTTCAGGACAGATTTATCTTCAATTCCTCCTTCATTTAGGCCTCACAATTATCCATATGAAACAAAAATCTAGCCATTTCACAGCTTGATTAAAACTTCAAAAGCTGGGGCGCCTGCGTGGCTCAGTTGGTTGGGCGACTGCCTTTGGCTCGGGTTGTGATCCTGGGGTCCTGGGATCGAGTCCTGCATCAGGCTCCCCCTGCATCTCCCTCTGCCTCTGCCTGCCACTCCCCCTGCTTGTGTGTGTGCATGCACACTCTCTCTCTCTCTCTCTGAAAAACTTCAAAAGCTGCCAACTGCCATTAGGATAAAAATCAAAGCTCACTTGAATGCCTCCTAAGGGCTTTCAGAACTTGGCTCTCGGCTCTTCATCCCGCCACCCTGTGTCCACCCATCTCCTGGTCCAGCAACACGTGCTGTTGGGTGTTCCCAGCATTTCCTTGTTCTAGGTTAACTCTGGGCTTCACCTTTGCTTTGTGTTACCACCCTCATTGCCCGCCTCCATTCCTCCACCTTTGTGTCAGCTGGGTAACTTCTACTCCTCCTTCTCCATTCAGGTTTCACTTTGGGGATGGATTCCTAGAACCCACTCCCAATTTCCCACTGCTTCTCCTCTGCTCTGAGGGCATCTCTCCCGTCCTTGCCACAGCTTAGGGTAACCATCCTATCCTGTCTCTTTATCCTGCTTAATCATAAGATTCTTGAAAGTAGGAGCAATGGTTGAATCATCCTTGCACCCCTGACAACTAGTTTAGCACCAGTGCATAGCAGAAATGCAATAAATATCTATGAAATGAACCAGGAGGATGAAATAGCATCAGATTCACGAGGCCACAACCATCAGAATTTCATGGTACGCAAGTTCTACTCTTGAGCCATTATTTTAGTTAGCTAAACACTTAAACCTCTCTACACACGGATTCTTAAGCATTCCAGGTGCAATGAAGACTAAGGATAATGACAATAACTAATATGAATGTTAACAGCGATCTCATTTAATTCTCATAGCTCGCCTCTAGGTCACCTGTGAGCCCTGTTTTGCAGGTATGGAAATTAAAGGACTGGAATTTGTTATATTACTTTATATAAAAATGTCTTTTGTGTTACAAATATTAACCATCCCTGTGAAGTGTTATCATTTTTTTCATTTACCCATTAGCTTTGCCATTTTGTTTATTTTTAATAGCTTTATTGAGAAATAATTCACAAGCCATAAAATCCACGCTTTAAAATATACAAGTTAGTGGTTTTCAGTATACTCACAGAAGTATGAAACCATCACCACCATCTAATTTTAGAACATTCTCATCATTCCAGAAATAAAACTCAAATACATTAGTAGTCATTTCCCATCCCCCCAGATCCTGCATCACCTTGTACCACTAATCTATTTCTGTTTTTCTAGAGTTGCCTGTTCTGTGGATGTGGCATTTCATACAAATATATGAACATACATAAAATGCATATACAATATGTAACCCTTTGTGACCGTCTTCTTTCATTTGGCATGATTTTCCAGGGTTCATACACGCTGTAATGTGTCAGTAGTTCCTTTCTTACAGCTGAATAATATTCCATTGTATGGGTATCCCAGTATTTGTTTATCCACTTATTGGATAGACATAGGTATTTTTTCTTTTTAGCCACTGTGAATAGTGCTGGTATGAACATTTGTGTACAAGTTTTTATGTAGACATGTATTTTCATTTCACTGGGGTAAATACCTAAAGGTAGAATTTCTGGGTCCTGCCGTAACTCCATGTTTAACATTTTTACAAACTGCATTACTGTTTTCCACAGTGGCTGCACCATTTTAAAATCTCAATAGCAATGTATGAGGTATTTATGTTTTTTAATATATAACATTCAAATTCTACATAGTTAGATAAATCAATGTTTCTCTTAAAAGAAAATTTGTGGGGCATCTGGGTGGCTCAGATGGTTAAGCGTCTGACTCTCGATTTCGGCTCAGCTAATGATCTCAGGGCCGTGAGATGGAGCCCCACAACACGCTCTGCGCTGGGTGTGGAACTTGCTTGGGATTCTCTCTCTCCCTCTGCCCATCCCTCCCCAGTTCACTCTAAAAAAATTTTTTCTTTATTTAAAGATTTTATGTATTTATTTGTGAGAGAGAGAGAGAGCGTGCACACAAGCACGGGGAGCGGCAGGCAGAGGGAGAAGCAGGCTCCCCACTGAGCAGGGAGCCCGATGCAGGACTCGATCCCACATGACCTGAGCCAAAGGCAGACGCTTAACCAACTGAGCCACCCAGGCATTCCTAAAAAAATTTTTCTTTATTAAAAAAAAAACAATTTGTTATATTATTATTGTGATGAAACAAAGTGATTTGAACCTACTTCTTTTGACTTAAAAGTCTCAGCACCTGAAACTGTCAAAATGTAGGCATCTCCTGCTACAAATTTATGGTTTCCACCTCCTCACCCACACTTCCCCAAATCAGTCTCCACTCATTCGCTCACTAGCAAGGCCTGAAAACCTGCCCCTTCCCTCTCTCATCGGGATACCCTTTCTCCCCTGGTTTTCCTCACACTTAACTGGCATTCCTTCCTAGTCTTCTTCCCTGACCCTTAGGCATCCTTTAACTTTAGGCAAAGTTCCCCAAGGAGCAGACACCCATTCACAGGGAGTCACTTCTACCTACAGGACAATGACTCCACTACCTATACCTCCAGCCCAGCTCCCACCTCATGGCCAGATATACGTGTTCCACAGTCTGCCCACATCTCCACTAAGTTGACCCACGGCAAGAGCAAAGTCATGGATTATCTTAACCCGAGCTTATCTTCATCTGTCCTTTCTCCTATCCTCTATATCTTGGCAAGCAGAAATCCTAACTTCTTATCCAAGTTAAAATACAGAAAAACCATCCCCAGCTCTTTCCTCCTCCTTCGCTCATCACATTCAAATAGTCTCCCAGTTCTACTTAGAATCCCCACTTAGGAACTCTCAAATTCAGCCCCTTTATCCAGTTGCCATACCCCTGCCCTAGCTTAAACCTTCATCACTCCTCACCTGGGCATCTCCTCTATTTTGAACCCACCCCATTCTACCTCCCACAGGGACAAGACAGTGATCTTCTCACAGAAAAATCAGATTACATCTTTCCATTGATATAAATGCCTTTAATGACTCATCATTTTCCACAGGATAAAATCCCTCTTCCTTGGAATAACCATCTTCGTCTTTAATACCTTCCCTGCATTTCCCTTGCTCTCTCATGACACCCTGTGCTTCCATAATTGTGAAGCACTTGCAGTTCCCAACACTTCACATTATCTCATTCATTTTGCCTTTCACATGTACTGCTCCTCACGCCTACGCTGTCTTCCCTCCGAACACACCTCTCCTCCCTTGCTTGCTTAATGCACTCATTATTCACAACACAGCTAAAGCATGAAATCCACTGGAAAGTCTTCCTAATATTTCGATTCCAATGTGTATTAGACAACCCTCTTATAGCATTCCTTTATTAATGTAATTATCACATTGAATTATGATCATTTTTTACTTACCTGCCTCTCCTCTAAATTGTAAAACAATCCACACACCTTAGAATTCAAATTAAAAACATAAGAAGGGCTGCTTTCTGCCTTATAAGTGGGTCTGTAAATTTGTAAAGCCTTTGGGGAAGACAATTTGGCAGTATCTATCAACATGCTAACCCAGTAATTCTTAGAATCTCTTCCACAGAAATATTCAAATATGTGTGCAAAGATATAGATGATAAAATGTTCGTGGTAGCATTGTTTGTAATGGGAAAAAAAACTGAAATGATCTTCGAGTGAGTATATCATTGAATACCACACAGATGTTTAAAAAATAGATTTGGAAATACTGCCAAGCAGATTAAAGGTAACTCACAGAAAATATTAAAGTATGATATATTATGCCCCTGCCAATCTCTACTCAACACAGATTTTATCTGGGCAAATGCATGGGGTAATCGGGAAAAGCTGTACCAAATAGTTAATAATGATTAAACGGAATCAAAAGACATACTCCTGCAGGGGCGCCTGGGTGGCTCAGTCAGTTAAGTGTCTGCCTTTGGCTCAGGTCATGATCTCAGGAGTCCTGGGATGGAGCCCTGTGTCTGGCTCTGTGCTCAGCGGGGAGTCTGCTTCCCCTCTCCCTCTCCCTTTGTGCGCTCTCTCTCTCTCCCCCAGATGAATAAATAAGATCTTTAAAATAGATATATACATATATTCCTGCAAACGTTTTTAAAGATAAAAATATACTGATGAATATAAATCATTACCAGCAGAAAAAGAATATCACTTCACAACACTTAAATACAAAAATAAAATATATATATCACTTTTCCATGAAACTAAGGGTAAGGACCACAGAGAGTGACTATCTTTCTATGAATCCTGAGTGCAATTTTCTTTTAAAGTTTTGTGTGTGTGTCTTGTTTGTTTGTTTTTTGAGTAAGGAAAAAGCCACTCACAAACCTTGCATTCTAGCCAACTGATCTCTTTCCTGGAGAGCAGACTTCAATATTATGTCAATCTATGCTCCTCAGGAAAGATTCTTCTCAAATTGCAAACAAGAAAGTATGCATTTATTCTATATATAAAGCTAATACATTTCCTTGTAGAGGTGGAAATCTGGTTTTGGCAATATCAAATTGTCCCTCTCATTCTGCCTCAGTCCTTGACATTTACTCAGGTACCTTCTCTGAGGACAGAATGAAAGAGAGAAGCAGGGGATCCTTTAAACCTAAAATGCTACAGTCAATTATGTTTTCGTGTGCCTACTGGTTTAAAGTTTCTGCAACACTCCTAATTCTCATAGACAAGCTTGTTTTGTTGAACACAAATGCAAAATAAGATAGAATGAACATACACAAACTCAAAAGCAGCACTGACAGACACTCCACCTCCCGCTCTGGGTAATGACTCTGACCTCTCAAATAAATGAGCAAAATTGAGACAGGCTTATTAGAAGCAGGAAAAGCAAAAGATAGAGATGGGCCTGAGGACAGGATGATATCATCCTTAATATGCAGTAGGACTCTCCCAAGATCACATGGAAGTCTTTTTGCAGCTTTCTTTCATCTCTAAAAACTCTGAACAATACTTTTCATAAACCATTACTGTAATGGATGTTTGTTCTTCAAGACAGAGTTGAATCAACTCCGGGAATGAATAAAATGATAAAAACTCAAAAGAAATAAAATGTACATTCTGGGAGAAGAGCCCAGGCTCCTAAATTTTTACCCACAAATCATTTCAGTAGGAAGAGAAAAGAGAAATATATCCGGCTCAGAGAATACAGCAAAACTTTGGTTTGTTAAAAAAAAAAAAAAAAATTCCAAGGTAAATGAAAAGAGATGACAAAGCAATAATTTCTAACTAAAAAATTAATAACATACAGAAAAGAACTTTAAATACTACACCCATGTATCTTCCGCTGAGATTAAAAAAATGTTAACACACCTTTGCTTCAAAGGATACAATTTTTTTTTTAAGATTTTATTTATTTATTTGAGAGAGAAAGCACAAGCAGAGGTAGGGGCAGAGGGAGAGGGAGAAGCAGACGCCCTGCTGAGGATCCAATGGGGGGCTCCATCCCAGGACCCTGGGATCATGACCTGAGCCGAAGGCAGATACTTAACTAACTGAGCCACCCAGGCGCCCCCAAAGGATACAATTTTATAAATATAAGCTGCTCTATGGCTCCTCCCCAGGAACCAATGCTTAGTTCCCATGCTGTCATTTCAATTCACACTCTTGTGCTACGTATGTGTATTTCTAGAACATTATTTATTCTCAGCTTCAGTGGCTTATAAAAACATACATAAATGGTATCATAACCATATACTTCCGTAACTTTTAAGTTGTCAGTCTTGTTTTTGAGACTTATCCATGTTGCTACATTAACTGCTGTATAGCATTCCGTGTATTCCTAACCCACCATTTAGTGATCCACATCTCTACATAGGACCAATTAGGTGTATCCCACTTTTTCATATTACAAACACTGAAATATAGATGTCTCACTGTGTACCTATAAAAATAGCAATTATTAAATATAAAATCTTAAAGACAATCTAAAACTAGAAAATTGAAGTAAGCTGATATGGATGCTATACAGAAAATCTATTTCATGGTGTTCAACTCAAGGGTCTATTTCATAATGGCTCCAAAGGAATTACTGCTTTCCATCTCATGTGCCTCTTTCTTTCTCCATTTTTTTTTTAAAGATTTTATTTATTTATAGTCAGAGAGAGAGAGAGCACAAGCAGGGGCAGCGGCAGGCAGAGGGAGAAGCAGGCTCCCCGCTGAGCAGGGAGCCCAATGCGGGGCTGGATCCCAGGACCCTGGGATCATGACCTGAGCCGAAGGCTTAACTGACTGAGCCACCCAGGCATCCCCTTCCTTCATTTTTTTAATAAACTACAATTCCTCACAAAATGAGTCAAGAAGATGAGTCATAAGAATGACTACCCAAAGTGCCGAGAAGACTGAAGCTATGTGTGTGTGTGTGTGTGTGTGTGTGTGTGTGTGTGCACGCGCACATGTGTGTGGTGTGCAGAGAGATTCCGGTTATTTCTGTAAGTAAGGGAATTGAATAATTCAGAAAATAAATTTTTCTATTGAACAGACAGCCTGTAAAAATGACCAGAAAAGGTAAAAACAAAGGAGAGAAGATACTTCACTACAGCATTATTTCCAAACTGAAGCCAGTACAATGTTAAATTGACTTAAGGAGATAGGAACAGAATGGTACAGCCATTATGATCCTCCCACAAGAGATCATAACTGTCTAGCCCCTCATTTCTTTGGAAAAACACCTTTTCTGGCTTGAAAGCCTAGACTCTTCCTACGGGCAGCCCAATGCCTAGATGAAATAAAACACTGGATGAGTGACAAGAGGGAAGAAAAGCACCACATGATCTTTATTAATTAAACTTCTAGAATTATTGAGGGGCACCTGGGTGGCTCAGTAAGTTAAGTGTCTGCCTTCGGCTCAAGTCATGACACCAGGACCCTGGGATCGAGCTCTGCGTCAGGCTCCCTGTTCAGCAGGGAGCCTGCTTCTCCCTCTCTCTCCCTCTGCCTGAGGCTCCCCGTGCTTGTGCTCTTTCCCCCTCTCTCTGTCAAATAAATAAAATCTTTAAAAAAAAAAAATAAAATTTCTAGAATATTGAAAACAGGGATGGGTAGAGATATAGGCTCTCGCTCCTTCCCATAAACACAACCACTTTAATTGAAAATCAGTATTTTTTTAAAAATGGGCAAAAGATTTAAAGGGTCGGGTGCCTGGGTGGCTCAGTCATTAAGCGTCTGCCTTCAGCTCAGGTCGTGATCCCAAGGTCCTGGGATCGAGCCCACATCGGGCTCCCTGCTCTGCAGGAAACCTGCTTCTCCCTCTCCCACTCCCCCTGCTTGTGTTCCCTCTCTCACTGTGTCTCTCTCTGTCAAATAAATAAATAAAATCTTTAAAAAAAAAAAAAATTTAAAGGGTCATTTCTCCAAAGAAAACAAATGGACAATAAGCATATGAAAAGATGTTCAAAATCATGTCATCAGGCAAATACGTATCAAAGCCATTTCACATGCACCATGATAACTACAATTTTAAAAAAGGAAAATGACAAGTGTTTTCCAGGATGTGGAGAAACTGGATCCTTCCCACCACTGCTGATGGGAATGTGTAATAGTACAGTCATTTTGGAAAACAGCTGACAGTTCTTCAAAAAGTTAAACATAGAGTTACCTTATGATCCAAGCACTCCACTTAGGTATATACCCAGGAGATCTGAAAACATGTCCACACAAAAACTTGTATATGAATATTCACAACAGCATGATTTACAGTAGGCAAAGGTGGAAAAAAGTCAAATTTCCAGTAAATATGAATTAATAAACAGAATGTGGTATATTTATACAACAGGGTTTTATTCAGTTATTAAAAAAAAATACTAAGGATATCAGTGCATCCTATAATGTGGGTAAACCTTGAAGACATACTAAGTGAAAGAAGCCAGGCACAGATGGTCACACATTTATATGAAATCACCAGAATAGGATAGTACATTGAGAAAGGAAGTAGATTAATCATTGCCAGGGGCTGGAGGAGGGAAGAATGAGTGACTGCCCTAGGTACAGGGTTTCACTATGGGGTGGTGAAAATCCTAAGAAAGTCATAGAATTAGATAGTGGTGATGTCTGCACAATACACTAAAACCTGAAGAGTTGCACACTTTTAAAAAAATGAATTTTATGATATGCAAATTATATCTCAATTTTTCACATAAAAAAAGCTAAAAGCTGGTTTTAGGGAAATCCAAATTGAAATGAGAAAAAACAAATCAATACATCAATGTGAAGTCATATCACATGAGCAGACATAACGCATCTCAACAAATTCTGATTTGATAAAAAATGTGAACATTTCAGTAGTATTACTGAGAAAGGTAATCATTAGCATTTACCAAATACTTACTGATACATGAAGCATTATTCTAAATATTCTACACAAACATACTGCATCTAAACTTCCCCTAGCCCCCTTATGAGGTAGATACTCTTACCCTATCCCCATTTTATAAATAAGAAAAGTGAACCCCACAGAGGTTGAGCAATTTGTAATATTATATAGTCTGTGTGTTTTGCTACATATATACTTTTAAATCCAGTAAAATCTATATGTCAAGCTGATATAATTGTATATGTATGCCATGTGTGTGTGGCAGCTACAGATAAATGAGAGATTATTCTTTGCAAGTGTCTAAAATCCTAAAAATATGAAAATGAGAAAAGGAGCATTTCACCGAAAAAGCCTAATTTCTCTTTTCTATTTTACAAACATATATTAATCTTCTTTTTCAAATGGTAATCATTCTTCTCTTAAAAAGGAAAGTTTAATGAATTTCATATAATCTGGCTTCACATAATTGAAATTATCTTTAGCCACTTCCTCTAGAATTAAGGGTAACAATAGCCAAAATTCCTAGAAGACAAATTTAACTGTTATTTTCAAATCATCCAGTGACAGAAGTGTTTATGAATCAAAATTATTTTGAACATCATTTGTTTAATGGAGGATCTTCCACTGAAAGATTAATGGGTAAAGATTACATACCTTGTTTTTAAAATAAACCTCAATTGGCAAAATGAAACCAGCATACCCAGATTCTTCTACTTTGTAAGGTGGATCTTTGCACACTGCAACATTAAAAAGAGAAAATACGTGAGAGAAGAATAAAAGACAAAAAGACATTCTTTCTTTTGGGGAAAAAAAAACCCCACTCTACTATCTAGATCATGCTCAGTCTTCACAGCCCTTTGCTAAATCCCCATCTGCATCTCTGATCTATCCTTTACTCCCCCGAATCTACAATAATTTTCCTAGGTAAAGCAAATCTGTAAGCTATTTGTTAAAATCTTGATGGGGACATCTCATCGCAGTCAACCATGATTAGTAATAACTCGACTTCAGTTGTTGTCACCCTGCCCTAAAGCTTTAGGGAAATTGAGGATAGCTCCTACGATCCAAAGCTTGAAAGTTTCCTAACAAAAGTACTGTCTATGTCAGGTCTTTGATGTAAATTACCCCATCCTTAAACCCCTCACTTTTTGGATTTCTACGCCAAAAAGTGGCAGGATATCCTCCTTCCTTAGAAAATCCCAAATCCAGAGTCTCCCAATGTTACTGGTGCCCATAGTGTCACTATTCCCAGTTCCGCCCCCCCCACCAAAAAAAATTAGGCGAGACTATTTAGGCAAGTTCTTGGGAAATGAGAGACACCCTCAAGAAGCTAAATATGATTTCATACCACTAGAATATCAATTAAATCAAAATCAGTCACAAGCCAACTGAAATTATTCTAGCTAAGACTGCATTTGATAGTATCACAAAGAAGTAAAAATGTGGATGCTGAACATCAAGGCAACACAGTCCTCTCTATGTGGCAGCTCAAATCCTCTGCAGCAGGGCTCCAGTCTACCTTTGCAGCCTTCCTCTTTGGTCACCCATCAATCCTCCTGTGCTACATTCAAGTGCACCAACTCCCCCCAAATATGCCCAGCATGTCCCAACTGTGCCCTGTCCTCCTGCCATTCCTTCCATCACACTTTGATACTACTGTTAGTATCCTCTCCAGTTCAAATTCAAATTTCGTCACAAATTTTGTGGCCTTTCCAGACCACAAAGTACTATCATCTCTTCCTCTTTTACCCTCCCAAAGCATTCACTGTCTGAATTACAGGTTTGACACTCAACAGAGTTCCCCATTACCATATATTCAGGAATCTCATCTGTAATTTCCTTCCAGTCTTCAAGGACAGAAATGTTCTGCCTCAGGAAGATAATGAGTGTCAAGTGTCAAGGGCTTAGGCACACGTGGGTGCCAATCCAGGTTCCACCTCAGCCTAACCAGGCTACATCTGGTTACTGAAAGTTACTCTAATTCTCTGAACATTGGGTTTTCTTCCATTGTAAGGATTAAACAGGATGATGTATATGTAAGACACAGCACAGATCCTGGCACACATAAGTTCTTAAAAAGTGACTGAAGTGCGGCAGGAAATCTAATCCATGAAATATCCAAATGTCATATAAACTTTTCAGATGAAAATAGAAAGAAGACAGCAAGTAGAGCCCTGGATTTTGAGTATAAGACTCAGGTCCATGGCCCCTGGGCTAAGAATTCTCCAGACAACTTCCATTTCCTTTAGCTTTAAAAAAGAGAACACCATCGCGGGTGCCTGGGTGGCTCAGTCGGTTAAGCGTCTGCCTCTTGGTTTCAGCTCAGGTCATGATCTCAGGGTTGTAAGATAGAGCCCCATGTCTGACTCCACGCTGGGCGTGGAGGCTGCTTAAGATTCTCTCTCTCACTCTTGAGAGAGAAAGAGAGAACCATATACCCAACTGTAAGCATGGCCATCAAGATGCAATTAGACTATATATGTGTAGAAATTCAAGTGTAAGTTATTTTTCTTCTAGACGACGGTGATGATATACATGAAGATTGGTTAGACATTCCACAAGTACAACCACGGTTATAAAGAGGTATACTGAAGATAGGATTTTAACACTTGGACGTCTCCTTTAACCCACCTCAGGAACCCTTCCCCAAAAGGACATCAGAAGTCAATCAGGACATCAGAAGTCAATCAGGAATGAGGAATCTCACCTGACTTTACAAGTGTCTCTTAAAAAAAAAAAAAAAACGAAAAAGCGAAACAACTCAGAGTAGCTTCAGTCCAGCATCCACTAACCACCTGCCGACCTGTCATGAATATTCAAATATCCTGGACCCTTGGAAGAGGATATGCCACCAAAAGCACTGAGCACTCCCCACCTCACCCGAAACAGAAGGCTCGTATCACACCCATGACATTTGCAGACTGCAAAGCCTCTCTGCCACACAGCAGTTTCAGTGTCCAGGTCGTTGGGGATTAATCATGCCAATGTCACTTGAAGGAAGTTTATTCTGTGGGCTGCGGTACATGCCAGGGAAGTTATGGCGGCTTCTCTATACCCCCTTTTGTTGAATTCATTCTCTCTATTCTGCATGCAAATTGCTTCTATTATAGGAAACAGCTGTTAGTGAGCACATCTTCTAGTTGAAAGTTTGAGATTTTTTCCCACCCTCTAAAGGAAATGATGTGTTATATATTAATATTCCGTGAAAGTCTGGTTTATAAGAAACTATTTACCAATGCATACCTCAATTATTTTTAAATGCAATATTTTCATAAATAACAATAAACAATGTCTGTAGAGCACCCTGAGTTCTTAATTAGAAACAAAGAATAGAAACTTTTTATACACACTAAGCATGCCAGAAAATCTGTAGCAATACAAATATAAACTTACAGTCCCAATCCGAAGAAAGCCAAATTAGGGGAAGTAGTTTATTTATTCAAGTATCTTATAACCTAAATCATTAACATGAGTTTCTAACCTAATTCTTAAAAAGAAACAGGAGTTCAAACCAAGAAACATTTTAGCCAGGGATAGTACATTAGACATAAAGCAATTATTGTTAAACTAAAAGGACCACCTTTGGGACTTCCCTGTGTCACTCAGAAATGCTTCTTCATTAAGAATCCATGTTCTATCATCACTGGCTACTGTGTTACCTTCATACGATCTAAGCATCCTAAACCCTTCAACTCATTCCTCCTCTCAATTGTTCGAGAATCAGATAATCTTAAAATCTATGTAATAAAAGTTTCAGAAGTTATTAAAGGGACATTCATCTTTGGAAAGCCATCAAATTTTTTTAGGTGACAGTAAAGTGGGAGGACTAACATCCATTCTTTAAACTATGCAAATTAATATTCAGCAGAAATCCCTGGAAGCTCTCACTCCTGTCAAAATCCAGCCCAGACGTTAGCTCTTTTAGAATGTCTCCCTTGTTCCTCTTCCAAGCTTCTCGTGTTGCACTTATCAGGTTGGTGCATTTATCAGACTGGCAAGATAACATTCACTCACCTCTCAGACTCCTCCACTAGACTGAGCCCCTTGAGGTCAGCAACTCCATTATTACTCATATCTGTAACTCCGGGCATTAACACTGAGCCAAGTAAAGCAACAAATGTTTGTTGAATTGAATTTTTTAAAGAGGCATGCCATCCTTCACTGATTTACCATCACTAAAGAAGTTGCTTTCTGGGAGCACTCAAATTCTTCTCCAAACCCCCATGCCCTACAATCAACATGAACTTTTATTAAAATGGGTAGAGGCGATAGGAAGTGTTGCCACCAGAGGAGCCTTCTCCTGAAAGCCAGTACTCACATGGAACTGGTTTTAATTCTTGAAGTTTGCTTCAAGAAACTGAGTTCACAAATTGAGCCAGAGGATACCCAGTGTCATTTTGAAACTAACATTATACAGCCATAAATAACATGTTCCTGCTCCTCTCCTTCCACATACTGCTGCTGCTCAGGTATTCCAAGGCTCTAACTAGGAGACATTTTCAAAACATCTCTTTCCAAGTAATCACATGTAGCATGAAGGTCTACCAGCACACAACACTCATGCCTGAGAGTGAACAGCTCAAAGTGTACATAAATAATGAGTAATTGTAGTTTTTTTTTCCTTAAAATAGCTTCTCAAAACTAGGCACACTCCCCATATAAATATGTAGTATAATGCTAGCTATATACACTGACCATTAACCTATTTAAGTTGTGCAAAAAATGCACACAAGGAAGAAAAACCAATGAAGGGGGGAAAGGTCATATTTTGGTTAACGTGGAATAAGTCAAAATCTTATTCCCTTACCTGAGATTTTTAATATTCTTCATTTAGGAGAAAAAGGCTTCAAAAAAACAAAACAAAACAAAACCCTGTGCTTGGTACAGGGAAATAAATGCTCCTTAGATGAATAAATAAATTTGTGCTATTATCATAAAGTTCACATACAGACACAATAAATAAACTTAATTAAAAGATCCCATTGTTTAGCCCTAAAATGAAAGAAAAAGAAAAGAAGAAGCTCTTACAGATTCATAAGACCCTCATTTAAAGCCTTAAAAAAAATATCATTGGGCAATAGTTTTTTCTCTAATCCTCAGGAAAACAGCTGATAGATTCCTCTCCAGTCTGTTTGCTTAGACACTATGATTTATGCCCATCTGAATACTTTTGTTCAGGACATGGCCCAGTTGACCATTGATAATTATTGGTTTTACTTTATTTACGGTGCAGAACCCTTCAGGAAGGAAACACACTGAACTCTATATAATATAGACTGGTTATTACCAATGCTTTGTGCTAAATGTCCCTTCCAGTTTGAGCATTTTGGACTCCTTCCCTTCCTGCTTGAGTTCAGAGCCCCCAAGAACAGTGAAACAAGGGGCTGCCTGGCCCATGTCTCTGCCCTCAACTGTCCTGTGGGAGCATTTAGAAGTCGAGGGCTAGCATCTAGCAGTCTCAGCACCTCACTGCCATTGAACATGGTAGCCTTTACACTTGTGACATTTTGAAAAGAGCAAAAACCAACAGTTGGGTTTTGCTTTTGTTTTTATAAGCATACACACATGGGAACACGCACACAAAGATTCTGCCATTGCTTCTACTCAGCCCATTTCAAAACAGGTATTTCTAAATGGCAAAAAATATTTCCCCCCTTTGTGCCATTTCCTCTGTCTCCCTGAAAAACAACTAAAGGTACCATCAGGCAACTTTTGAGTTCCATTGTTGAGGTTTTTACCTTGTTGTGCTGGTGGTTGTTTTTAATTCAAGCAATTCTAAAAACCGAATTGCTTCCTATGCAAAACAGAACTGTGGCCACACAAGATAAATGTCCAATTAACTTTCACAAACTTTTTTTTTTTTTTAAGATTTTATTTATTTGACAGAGAGAGAGAGACAGCGAGAGGGAATACAAGCAGGGAGAGTGGGAGAGGGAGAAGCAGGCCTCCCACGGAGCAGGGAACCAGATGCGGCGCTCGATCCCAGGACCCTAGGATTATGACCTGAGCCGAAGGCAGACGCTTAACCGTCTGAGCCACCCAGGTGCCCCAACTTTCACAAACTTTTAAGAAACAAGCTAGATACAGTTAGCTAACTAAACAGACGTGGAACATACGTCCACCTCTTCAGGATTCACCACTCAAGGACCAACTCAAATACCACCTCCTCTGGAGAGCCTTCTGCCAATATTGCAAAACAACAATGGGAGTTTCCCTCTTCAGAGTTTCACCTCTTTTCTCGTTGATCCTATTAGCTAGTCTATTATATATGCTACTATCAAGCTCCATCCCCACCCCTATTTAATCTATGCTTCCCAAGGGCTACAGCTATGCCTCCAGCCATTTCTCATCTCTGAACCCAACCCATCATTTATGAAATGGAGTTGAGTCAATGGAACATAACTTTAGTATGAACTTCAAAGGAAGAGATGGACAAGCCTGGCCGTCGTACATGGATGAACTGGAGGGTGTTATGCTGAGCGAAATAAGTCAATCAGAGAAAGACATGTATCATATGACCTCACTGATATGAGGAATTCTTAATCTCAGGAAACAAACTGAGGGTTGCTGGAATGGTGGGGGGTGGGAGGGATGGGGTGGCTGGGTGATAGACACTGGGGAGGGTATGTGCTATGGTGAGTGCTGGAAACTGTGCAAGACTGTTGAATCACAGATCTGTACTTCTGAAACAAATAGTACATTATATGTTTAAAAAAAGAAGATAGTTGGAAGGGAAAAATGAAGGGGGGAAATCAGAGGGGGAGACGAACCATGAGAGACTATGGACTCTGAGAAACAAACTGAGGGTTCTAGAGGGGAGGGGGGTGGGGGGATGGGTTAGCCTGGTGATGGGTATTAAAGAGGGCACATTCTACATGGAGCACTGGGTGTTATACACAAACAATGAATCATGGAACACTACATCAAAAACGAATGATGTAATGTATAGTGATTAATATAACATAATAAAATTTTAAAAAATTAAAAAACAATAAAAAGAGAAAAGAAAGGCCTAGATGGCAAGCACAGCATAAGCAAAGTCATTAGGAAAGTTCAACAGTATAATGGGGCAGTCACTGTAAGCGGAAACACAGAAAATGATGAAGAAAAAACAGATAATATGGATAAAGTTTATACTTGTATGGAGAACCTCATCGCATACATACTCAGAAAGCCCAGGTGGGCAAAAAACGGATTACATATATAAAAGAGGGATCATTAATTTTGAAATGTTACAGAAAACTCCTAGATTTGGAAAAAGAAGTCAAGATTCCAAATTGGCCATGTTGAAAAAAATCTTAATGGTGAACATAAAAATGACTTCATTTGCTAGTAACTTGGAATCTTTACTTATATAAAGACTTAGAATATTCCTAGTCTCTCTCTCCAGAGGGGGAAAAAAGGGAGGATTTTTTTTTTAAATATATGCACATCTTTAGCTTTCAGAGCACTTACGTCATTAGAGTTAGCAAAGCCTATCTAACGCAGGTTAAGTCAATATATTTCACCTTCAGAGAACATAACTGCGATGTTAAAATAAGACTGCCTTCATGATCATTTCTTCAAGGAATGTATAACAAATGAGCCAACAAAATACAAAAGTTGCCCCGAACTAGATAACATTATGAATTGTTAGGAAATAACTAAATACTCAATCTTACATCTTTCGCTAAAATTGACAGTACTTCTGCCAACCTGCCTCACGATAACTCAGTATATGGTGCTGCTTCAAAAACTGGCCTAGTGGAAATGTATTTCCAGGCTAATTTGACAGGAAATAGCAAGAGTGTATCTTCAGAGAAACTGCAACTTAGGACAAACCCAATTCCTTCATTGAGAATTATTCAAAGAGAAAAATCTTAAGATTTCTTTCTCAAAGATGACCATCATTTTTAAAGTTAAACCTTGGGGACACCTGGGTGGTGCAGTAGCTTAAGCATCCAACTCTTGGTTTCAGCTCAGGTCATGATCTCAGCCATGAGATCAAGCCCCACATCGGGGTCTGTGCTCACCGCACAGTGAAATCCGCTTGAGACTCTCCCCTCCCCCACCACATGCGTGCGCACATCGTGTGTGCTCTCTCTCAAATAAATAAATCTTTAAAAAAAAGTTTAAAATTAAACCTTGGACAAAATACTTTTCAGAATACCGTATTTCAGAAGGTCCCCTAGAAAAGCAACATTAGTACATGGAAAATGGTCTTCTTGAAAAGTAACTGAGAACCCCTCAGTATCTAACAGAAGCATCTTCATTTCAGTGTGTATTACCACATCAAAAAGCTGGCCATCAGCAACAGAGTTTCCCCTTTATGGCTTTTTATTATTTAACCAAATACCTAAGGAGCTATTGAAGAATCACATTTCCTAAAATAATCACCTCATGACTTCTGGATGTAGCAGAAGTAAACAACCCTTGGGACAGCCTCTGGCATCAAAGTTTTACCCTATGTTTTGTACTTGGCCCAGCTGTCCCTAAACCTGGTGCTGCTTTTTATTTAAAGGGGAAAAAAGAGTGGCTCAGTTGGTTAAACATCCAACTCTTGGTTTCAGCTCAGGTCGTGATCTTAGGGTCTTGAGATCAAGCCCCATATGGGGCTGGCTCTGCATTCAGCGGGGAGTCAGCGTGAGATTCTCCCTCTCCTTCTCCCTCTGCCCTCCCCGCAACCCCCGCACTCACTTGCTCGCTCTCTCTCTCAAATAAACAAATCTTTTTAAAAAAATAAAGACGGGGGAGAAAGAAATTTAATGTCTTTGCTTACAAAATTATCCTATTTTCTCATTCATAGTAATTCATTTTTTTCTCAAGAATATTAGCCTAATTAATTCAAGCTAACAGGAACCATATAATCCTCGGGCTACAAAGATAAGGTGGAACTCTTGCTCTCGAGCAGATGACAATCTAGCCAGAGACACTGTTGTCTGAGTACAGATTCTATGCTAGAGACAAGACAGAGTAATGAACACAACTGACATGACCTCCGCACATATTAAACTTATATACACTGATGAGAGGCGGGGTGGGCAAGGAGGAAAGACGGAACACGAAGCAAGAAAATATGAGAAAGTGTTGAGTAACACGAGCTATGGTGGAAATGAAGCAGGCTGATGTGAGGAGAATGGAGGGCTCCTTTTTATTTTACATTAGTATTCTCTTCTCTGAGGAAGTGACATTTAAGCTGAGACCTGTGTTGGATAGGCAGGCAGGAAACAAGCGCTTTTTAAGTTGCCTACAAGAGGAAGATATGAAAACCACCTAAGGAAAGTCTGTCCTTAGGTTAGCTTCCAGGGCTGCTTAGCCCCTCACCTGGATTTTTTAACTGAGGTGAAGGCACTTCCTCCCTGAACATCGCCTCCTTGGACTTCTCTTCCATCCTGAATTCACCATTTAACACTCACATAGGCTTGGCTATTCTGATTTCACAACCTCATTGATCCGATCTTAACATTCTCCCAAGGCTACAAACTCCCAAGAAAACAACATATCTACTTATAAAATCTTCATTATGATTCTTTCTTCACTGTGAAGGTTTTAAGGTAAGTATCATTCTTGGGAATTGTACAACCTAATCTTAAGTTTTATATATATATACTTTATATATCTATTCATTATTATATATTAATATATATTACATTTATTATATATATTACATTCATTATATATAAGTATAATGTATTTGTTATAATATAATTTTATATATTATTTATATAATATAAATATATAATATTTATATATATTTTTTAATCTATTCTTGAAATCTCAAGCGTTCTTAAACACAGTATAGAAGAAAGTGTCTAGACTAAGGAACACCAGCCTTAAAAAGTAGTGGATTTTAAACGCAATTTGAGAAAAAGAAAGATCACAAATGAAAAGCTATCTACTCAAGGGGAAGGAAACCCATGCTACGAGTAAAACAATCACATGAGTCAGGAGAGAAAGGAAGATTACAAGAGTGATGCCATTTGAAATAAGTTACAATTTTCTCAAACACATAGACACTCATTTGAAAGGAATACATGAACTGAAATAAAAATGTTCTTTTAATAAGTGCACAGTGTATAAGAGCCACTTGGAAATGGGTTGCCCCGTTTTCTTGTACAGCGTACAATTCCATTTTCAATACTTGGTAAATTCATACTTGCTAATTAATTTTTACTTTATCCTTTTCAGTAGGAAAAACAAATGCGGCCAGGGAAGGAATGAAAACTGTTCTAACTTCAGAGGAAGGGTTAGGGACAAGATTTCTTTTCAACATCTTGTGGACTCTACTTTGTTTTTCGATTTAGCATTTGGCACAGAGAGAGCCTATCCTAAGTATCTTAAATGATTTAAGCTCCATTAGATATTACAAATGAAGACAGAATGAGGGTGAAGCTCCTATGACGGCAATGGTTTAAACCTTGTGCATACGGGAATGAGGTTCCTGTCTAGCCTGACAATCTTCCAATCTCCTCAAATAAACCAGGGAAATCTTCTATCACCACCCTTCTAAGACGAGGATTTGTGAACTATGTTCCAGGAAACCCTACAGCCCTGTAGTGTATATTGCTTTCACAAAAGCAATAAGGTGTTTGCCCCAAACAATGAAAATTTAAACAGCCTAAGGACCAATCCTGAGTTTTAGATACAGTATTAGGGTCCCTTTGGATTATGTGAGAGGAAAAAAAAAAGTAACTCACTGCAAACATAAAATCTGACACTACTGTTCAAAAGTACATTATAAAAATTAACCTATATCATTAAAGTAAATCTTCTTTTACAGAGTATGATTTTTTTGCTTGCTCCTACAATACATGGTAGTGATCTACTATTTTCTGCCTATGCTGACTATAAAAGTGGGCTACATCGATTTCTCAGTTTGATTTGTAGCTCTAACGTGTCTTTGGGCTAAACAGAAAGAGACAAGAACAGGAGAAAAACAGCTCCTACTCTTCTTTGTAGGTCAAATTTTACAAAATACCTTCTGATTAACAAATCCAGTGCTAATTGCATGGTACCTCTCATGGTCTCTGAAATCAAGGAATTACTTAGAGGAGGAAACAGTAAAAATATAAATGAAAGAGACATCAGAATTGACACAAAAACTATTAATAGCCAGTATTCTAGATAAGAACTCACAAACTGAAAAGCTTAGGGGACAAACCAGGGAGCAGCAGAGAAAGTCAGTCATTGGTTTAATTTTCGTTTGTTTAAAGAAAGCAGGTCTGACACTGCCCCCCAAAAACAGGAAGAAAAGAACACTGTAATGAGAAGGAGTGATTCTAGAAAAAGCTTATGAGGAAAAGATTAAAGTACAAGCTGGAGTGCATGAGACACCCTCATTCAGTCCAAGGTCCCACCTTGGATCCTCACGTAACACATTCTGTCCTCTCAGTTATAAAAATGGAGCTAATGCGATTACCTCCATCATACAGTTCCTTAAGCTTTAAGAGAGCATCCATGCTAAAGACATAAGTGAGATAATCCCTATAGAGCTTCAGACACTTCATGGAAACTAGAAACCATCCAGTTATCGAACAGCAATCAAATTCAAACTGTAAGCATTAGAGAACTTGCAAAAATATGCCTCCCCGAAAAAGACAAATATAATTTAAATATATCTATTTCCAAGTAAATATACATATTTACAATCAGTTTAACTAAACATTCTTAGACCTGGTTTTATTGCTGGCCTTACAGATTCTCGACAGGGAAATTTGAAAGAAAAAAAAAAAAAAGAAAGAAAATATTCTTCTTTTTGGAATTCTTTCAGCTCAATCCACCACTAAAAGTACTAGCAGTGGGTCCACACTGTCCACCCACTTCAAACTCATAAAGCTCTAGTTAGGGCATACTGCGAAAAAGGCAGTAAACAAAGCTTCCAAGGTTGTGTATTCCAGAACGGCAACATAAAGATACTGCAAAAACAAACAAACAAGTAGAAAATACAAATGTAGGGGCGCCTGGGTGGCTCAGTCGGTTAAGCGTCTGCCTTCAGCTCAGGTCATGATCTCAGGGTCCTGGGATCGAGCCCCACATCGGGCTTCCTGCCTAGCGGGGAGTCTGCTTCTCCCTCTTGCTCTGCCTGCCGCTCCCCCGCTTGTGCTCGCGCTCTCTCTATCAAATAAATAAATAAAATCTTAAAAGAAGAAAAGAAAGAAAATACAAATGTAAACTGAATTTGAGTCCTGTGGTGTAGCCAAAGAAAAACTAGCAAGGAATCAAGAGACATGATTCTGGCACCATTTCTACCAGACTCAATGTATGACCTTGGGAGAGTCCCTCTGACTACTCACTCCAGACCTTCTCGGTCATCTAAAGAACCATTCCACTTCAGAGGTGGCTTCTCATCTAAAATTCTAGTATTCCAATGACAAGTCCTATGTGCTACTTCTATCTGAATTTGAAGGTAACTACACTGTCCTCTTTAGTATCGTTGCTTAAGCATAAACCATCTATCGGTTAAACACCTCATCTGCTATAACACAATCAGGAAATTGGAACAAAACAAACAAAAGAACAATAAACCAAAACAAAGAATCAGAATCACACAAATTTTTAGGAAATGTTTCCTGGTAAAGCCTTTTACTTGAAGGAGAATTTTACTTTGATAAGACCAATAAATAAGTGAATATTTACTTTCCTTAACAGAGGCTGTCCCATAACCCACCCCCCAAAAAAACCCAAAATTTTTTCTATAAATTAGATTTTCATCTTCTTATTTCCATTTCAATTATGACATCAAATTAAATCCACTAAGACCCTGTTTTACATGTATAAATCAAACTAGAAATTTGATTCCTCAGGAACTTGATATAATTTAGTTACAGCAGCATATCAACTCAAGTATTAAGGAATGAAAGATCAGAACATACTGGCAGCATTTATGAGAAACACCATGCTCTTAGAAAGCTAAAGTAAAAAATTAAATCAACTGTTTGCCCATTAGGAATAGCACATTATGTAAAAAGCCCTTGAGTGTTATGATTTTACTATATATTGCACTTGTAACACTCTTGTTCTTAATCACACTGAAACATATTACATTGCTTTTTAAATGGAATGCACCCTGCCACAATGCACTCAATCTTAATAGTATTCCAGAACAGCATGCCATATGAAAGATAGGTTGATGAATAGGTTTATGCCCTATTCAAGGAGATGAAACAGCTCAATAGAAAGATTAAATAAGGCTCCTGCCAGTGGTTGAAATCTTAAAGTCAAAGAGAAGGACACAACTCAAACCAAATGTTACAGGCAAAGGTCAAACAAGAGAATAATTAAGACCCTAACTTGGAGAGCTAGCTAATGTTCACTCATTCAGTGTAAATCAGAAGAAAAATTCCTCCTCTTAAAGTGTGATCATAACTTTCACTGAGTCAGTTCCAAAAGATAAATTATAAAAACTGAATGAAGCTGAGCTATGTCCCAAAACAACCTTTACAGGGAACCACTCCTCTTATGAAACAATGAAGCTTGCATGCAAAATTACACAGTAAAATCATTAATACCACACTTCTAAAATTAATCCTAGGTTTATTAAGTATCAAATATTAATAGAAATATAAATTTTGCCAAGAAAGAGCCTTTCAGCTCATTTTTTGTGGAATTCTATTATAGCCTAATTCATGTATATAAAAAAACATGAAGTTTACAAAGGGTAAACTAGCAACTTATGTTTCCAGAGTACATTTTCTGTTTATTGAATGTCCAGCCACCAGTCCCAACCCATTCTAACAGGGGATCTAATTAAATGGATGAATGTATTTCTCTCCATGTAAACGTACTACCTACACAATGGAAATACTAACTCAGCTATAAGAAAATTTGAGTGAGGCATAAAATAGTGCTAAAACAATAGGAAAAAGATAAGTTGCTTATCGTGCTTGTAAATATTTTGGAAGCATTATAATCCCATCTGGAGAAAAACCTGGTTTATTTAAATTTATCATAAGACAAAGGTACATCTGTGTTTTATAAAAGTCATTCTCCCCGTGTGCTGTCATATCCTTGTGGAAAACCCACTGTCTAATTTAGTTTCTCTTCCAAGTGGTCAAATTTTTTGGACAATAACGTCTAATTAGGATAGCACCTAAATGAACTAAGTAAATCATGTGAATTAATACACACATGCTTGTATCATGCCCATGGAGCAAATGCAATCAACCAGAAAAAGACTACCAAGAAATCAAACAAGGTTTTCCTACTCTATTAATTCCTTTCCCTTGTAATTCTGTTTTCACGAAGAAATGCTGAGAGAGAAACTCTAAGTCCATCTGACCACAGTCTGGGGTCAGGGAGGGTGGAAACTAAACAATATAACTTGAAATATCACAAGAAGAAGTTTTTAATGTTTCATAATGACAATTTATTTATAAATAAATACAACTGCTCTCAGACATATCCTACCAACACGTACCATATGCGGCAAAGAAGTCATTTTCTTTCTACTTATGACAAAGAGCAGTAAGATATTTAAAGACACCAAATTTCAAATAATTTCTTCCTTAGAGATAATAATAAAGGTATGATTTATTTAACACCTTTCACCAAGTCCCTGAAAGACCGCTGATGTCACATAAATCCATAACGTAAGGAAATAAGTAGCCCAAGAGCCCTGCCAGCCACCCCTTTTTACAGATGGAATATGACAACTTAAGCAATTTACCCAGAGGTCAGGGAGCTAATTCCTGGCACTCAATCAATAAATATTTATTAATGGCCTCTATGCTGGATGCTTGAATGCAAAGTTACTTTCCGCTTTGTGCTTATTTGTGTCTTCTCACTTTTCCACAAAAAACACAAAAATTCTTACTATAATAAAAAATGTTTAAAACAATAATGTGATGCTGAAGGAAGTTAAGACAAACTTAGAGAAGAGCAAGGTTTCTAGAATTTGAAATATTTAAAAGTCAAGGAGAACTGAGATCAAGTTTTCCACTTAAGTATATCTTCCACTATACACCTTTTCCTATGGGGGGAAAAAAACCAAAACCAGTATGTTCATAGTTGAATTCTGTAGAGAAACCAGATTTAAAGCCAGCAAATCTGTGTTCTCTGCCTGGCTCTGACATTTCCTAGCTCGAGTAACTAACTTTAGGCATGTTACATAACTTCCTTCTACCCCAGATTCTTCTATCCCTAAATTAACAAAAAGCATCACTGTGCACATCCAATGTAGTATTTTAGGTATGTTATGAGAAAATCATTTTCTAAATGCTAAATTCCTACCAAACATTAGTCTTAACACATGACTATTTTGCCAACAGTTATGCATACTTCCACTAAATGGAATCAAAGAAAAGATGCCATTTAGCCAAAATTTCTGACTAACCAAGAGGTAGGTGTTAGACATTAAAAAGACAGTCCCTGCCCTTAAGAACACCTCCCACCATTTTATGGAGATAGGACTCTTACAGGATGTGGATATTATGCCCCATCACCAATAAAGCAAGGAAAATGAAGACCTTGAAAAAGAAAGATTCCCACGATTCTGCTAAACGATTAAGATTAAATTAATGATCTAAATTTGTGAGTTTCTTTGACAAATATCATTTACTAAGACTTCACATCTTAGTTTAACTCTTCTGTCCTCTCTCCATGGCTTTTAATCCCAGCTTCATTTAGATAATGTGTTATGGCTACCAAAGTGTATGTTTCTACAGATTTATTTTGATATTAACAACCCCAATATTATTTAACTCTATTAGGATTTTCATTTGCCTTAAATTTATTGAGGTAACAAAAATTATATTAATAAACTATTAAGCAAATTTTTCAAGTCACTAATGGTTTTTTGTGGGGGAGGTTAATCTTCTGTGATTCCCAGCATCACTACCTAATTATTTTCAAAGCAAGTGTGTTGCTAGCCATTCCTTGATTCCTTTCACAAGGATTGCACTTATTATACACCAGGACTAAAAATGCAAGCATGAAGAAAATAAGGACTTATCCTCAAAGAAATCGTAGTTAGGTATTTTGGATCCAGACATTTTAGATCCCAATTAAAAATTTCAACTTAAGCCCCCCTTCCCCACCCATTCCCAGGTTGTAACATTAAATGAAAGTTCCCCATCTAGTAGCAATAGTTCATTTTCTGGATGGAACAAACATCTGTGGTTTTAAACTAACCATAGAGAAAGCACGTGCACTTTTTTTGTTAAAAGAAAAACTGTTCATAAGCTATACTACAAGTACTAAGTAATGCAAATTTAGAAATATATTATGTTCTAAACACAGCATTTCCTTAATATTAGTTCAGCAACTTAATGACAATTCAATCTTCTCCTAGTCAACCAAAAGTCAGACACTCTCACTAACAAACTTCAATTCTTTCCATTCTCTGTGGTGTTACTAACACAAGAAGAAGGAGGAAGAGGAGGAGTGGGGGAAGAAGAAAGAAGAAGAAGAAAAAAATCTTAGCTAAGACTCTGTTAGTTTAATTACACTAGAGCAGTGGTCTCTGGATAAGCAACGTGAGCACCACCTGGGAAACGTGAGAAATGCCAATTCTCCGTACCTACCCCAGACCTCCTGAATCAGACACACTGGGGTAGGTAGGCCCCCACAGTCTGTTATCCCAAATCTTTCAGGCGATTCTGATGCCTGCTCAAGTGTGAGAGCTGCTGCCCTAGAGATGCTCTCCCGTACTCACCCTCGTCCAAGCAGAATGGCTCTCTCTGTGATTCAGTTTTTTTCATTGCTTCAGTTACACAAGCTGTTTCTTCCTCCGCCAACTGGGGAAGTTACTTCCTTCATCCCATAAATTACACCATTTTCTAAAACATCACTGTTTTTGAAAGGACTGAAGGACTGTGTATAATTATCCCCTAAAAATTTTTTCTAAAACTATTTTAATACAAAAATTGTTATAACACTTAGTTTCACCAACTGTATTAAAAAAAAAAAACCAGAATGAACGACAAAACAAAATGCTCAAGAGTAAGTTTATGATTCTTAATGTGATAATAGCACAAAAGGTATGTCTGTTTACTGCTCAAACAGACCCTGCCAGGAAAACATGGACATGGTCACAGAAGGAACCTTCTAAACATCAGAAAGCTAAACAACAGTTGCTTTTCATTGGTTGGCAAGGAGTAAGACTGGATCCAAAATTCAAGCCTCATCGACCAGGTAATATGCAAACTTTTCCCATAAGAAATGTCAAGAACAGAGTAATCTCATAATGTCACTGCTATGAAAACCATGATCCCAAAAAAAACAAAAAAGCAAAAAAACAACAAAAAACCCAACTGTGCTAATAAACTCAAAGAGCAAAATAGCTGCAGGCTGTTTAATAGTAATGACTCAAAGCCTGGCCCATGTACAACAATGAAGCACAATACATAAATAATTATTGTGCAACTTGCAAATTACTACTGGACTTTCTAGTCATTGCATAAGTAGAATTTATTGTACCACACTCTTAACGTCTGTTCCTAGAAGGCTAGAGATGATGCCCAATAGAAGTGTCAAATGACTAGAGACATGGAATAAAGTCGATTCCTTTAACTGATGATAAAATAACCAGCCCCTTGACACACGGGGGCTCTGACCTTGCTGCAGCTGCTTCTGATTTGCAAGTGTTGGCTGGGAGTATCTTTTTCTGTCTCTTGGCTCCTAAACTTGCAATATATCATTTCTGAGGACCTTGACATTATTTCTATAACTCTTTAATTATTGGACTGATTTGAAACGAAAGATTCTTCGGTAACTTAAACACAAGACCACACAGAAACTTATAATAATGTACTTAAATAAATGAGTTGAGTGAAATGGAGGAGGGGGTTTGGAGGAGTGGTAAAGAGCTTGTATCTGTTATAATGTAAAAGCTAGCTAAATTTAGAAGACTAGAACACCTTAACAATTAGCTTTGGGTAGACATTAATGACCAAATGCAGCTGTGAGTACTTTCATTTTCAATGACTAGCTGCCCCACAAGTTATATTTATTATACTAAGCCAATTATTTGTCAAGTCCTTGCTTATAAATGGACCTACCCTATCTTTCACTCTGGTTCCTGTACATGAATGTCCTCACTCATATGCTTTGTAGCAACCTCAGTGTACCCCCAAAAGCTTCTGCCTTCATTCAGCAAAGACCTTGAGAACCACATCTTAGCTTTTATGCCATCCTGGTTTGATTTCATCCTACGTACAAGCCTCCTCTCTGATCTAGTTGTTAGCTCAGAAGATAGAGCCCTATAAGCACTACAAAAAGGGGGGGAAAAAAAACAGACCAAATAAGTGTCCTAGGACTCTAATTTATTGAGAGTTAATTTTCTCCCACAGCTTGTAAAGGGATTCTGAAGGCAACAACCATGAAAAGCTCTTTAAATAAACATACTCATTTGCAAGAAAATGTTCTAAATATTTCTATTCTAAATCCCACCCGGACTTGTTGAATATTTTTAAACGGTTGATAGGTGCAGAGAATAGTGTTCTAGCCAATGGAGGACTTTATTATCATAAGTCATTATCCAAGACTTGTGGCTGACCTGGAATAACTTGATTCTATGAAATTACCAAAGGACTATGAGCCTATTATAATGGCCACTTATCAAGCCAAAGCTTTGAGGCTACTTGACATTATAAAGCAATGGCAAGAGAAAAAGAACAGAAAGAATGAAAAATCCATTGTCCTAAGAGTTGATTCATGCATTTTAAAGGTCGGTGTGATTTATACAACCTTAAGGCTCAAGGTGAAGTTATTTGTGCTGATGGGAAGGCAGTCTAGAAAGCAAAAATTCAAACACAGGAGAAATGCCAACCATTTGACTGGTAATGGCTATGCTTTCTACAGTAACTTTTTATAATGTATAAACAGATATCCCTCAGTAATCTACCTTTAAAAAAAGCCACATCACATACCACTAAGTCTTTACAGATTTTTACAAAGATTCACATCAAATCTCCCCATAGAAGCCATCCTGCATTTTATTAACTTGATGGTATGATTTCAAATTCTGAATTGTTGCATTAAAAAAGCACAAATCACCTCTGGTTGAGAAATATGCAAGAATGTGTCAATGTATCTTAAACAATCTCATACAATCTGCTACTATTAGACTGCTGTATTAAAATGAGTCATGCATATTAAAGACAATCCAACAGGATCAGAAATACATCATTTACAGTTGATTAAATATGGTGCTTGGCTCATTAATTTAAAACCAAAAAAACAAACAAAAAAAAACTGGCCCAGAGTCCTTGGATCAGGAATGGAAGCCCCCATTTTCACATTAGTTTTATGGAAAAATCACATTTGACTTTCATTACTTTGATTTACATTATCTACCTTTTCCAGGAATTTGGTATACCCTAAATATGAGGGCTACTGATCCACCAAAGTTGAGTCCTCCTCCAAAATAGAGATATTTGATTTTGATGGGTTGAAGGTAGCCATACCAGTAAAGCGATCAGTCAGGGTGTTATTTCAGTTAGCAACAAAATTGTCCTATGGGAGAAAACTACACATTTTAGTAATGCATATTTTCCGAAATAGCAAGTAAGAGAATGCTACCTAAAAATGTTCCCAAATGTTCCAAAAACAGTTAGGAAATGACTATCCCAACATTAATGCTTCTATTTGGGGAAGACATTTCTGGATAAAATGCCTTATGATAAATAAGGCTAACAAAACAGAAGGGAAAACTACTATACACTCTTGGTTTTGTGCCATCTTCTCTACGAGTACTAAAAAGGCAAGTCAGTGGGTTTGTTTTCTAAACAAGCTAGAGAGACCCAAATTAGAGAAATACTTTTAAGCAGAGTCCCCAAGACAGCAACTTTACTTTGATGAATGTATCTCAGAGTCAAATATGTCATGTAGCAAAGGTTCTTCGTAGACTTCAGCATACTTCATCCACATGTTCCTTCGTCATTATATTATGCAAACATAAGTTATAGCAGCAGTCAGTTGTAAAATTGTACCAAAAAACCCCATCGAATTTACATCTTTAAAATACAAAAGTAATGGTACCTTAATTCAAAAGCACGGAGATGCTATAATAAATGATGATATATAGCTATGAACCAAAAATTTAACAAAAAGTTCACAGAATTATATTGGAAGTTCTATTAATCATATCATACCTGGTTGAAATTCCTTGGAAATGGCAATGAAACCTAATCTTCTAAGTATTTAAATGAAAAACATTTTACATTCTAAGACAGTATCTTATCCTGAAGCCCCTCTATTTCTAATAATAAGTGATGTCTTCATCCTAAAGACATTTCCTTAATTTCTCAACATTAAGCACAAACTGTTAATAATGAAGAGATAAAAATTATCAATTAGCTAAAATATCATGGTTTAAACTCATACCAATTACTACAGAGTATGTTAAGGAATCTACCCTTTAAAACAAAGTCTTTACTATCTGTGAATAAAGGCCAGGCTTCAAAACCTATGGTCTTTTGTTTCTTTCCATCATGTTATAAACATGCTATAAATAGTTTGACAGACAGTTTCACCTTTAATTGAACCAACTCTGACTACAACAGGGATATGGACTTTTGTCTCCTCCCTTCCCTGGGGCCTAGTGGGATAAATGCCGGAGGGATTCCACACAGGCTTTAGATGTCTTGGACTTAGACCCTATTTGTTTTGGAACCATGGGTTCCTTTCTTATTAAATTCTTCTATTTGCCAGGAGAAAACTGGAACAAAAATGAAAAAGTCTAATGTGTTGACTTCAAGGTTTGTTCCATCAGTCATGATAGGAAATTTCAAGGCCTTTTTTTTTTTTCTTTTTAAGGCAATAAATTCGACAAGGTGCTTACACTTTGTTTTTTGTTTTGTTTCATTTGTTATAAGTAGTATTTGAGAGAGAATGTGAAAGAGAGGTTCTGGTTTACAAAGGCACTGGGCTACAGACCCTGATGTAGTCTCACATTCCTAGTTAAAAAGTCTTTGAAAGCAGACCTCCCCAACATGGAAACAAACTCTGCCACCCAAAGCTGAAGCTGACTACCAACCTATCTGAGCATAAAGGATGACAAAAGGGGACAGAAAAAAAACCCTCAGAAACCCCTCCTCTCCTACCTCCTCTGGGACCCAAGGTCCAAGCAGAGCAACATCATTTCTCCCCAGGACTCAGTTCCTTCTATAAAATGAGGGAAGGGTGGAGCTGGTGTCTTTCTGCCTCCACCGTCCTATTCCAAGGACATGCTGAGAGGAACTAATCCGAATGCTGTGCGTTTTATCTGTAAGCTCACTTTTACCCTAAAATGAGATGAGCAATCATGGGGATATAAAAGCTACAAAGAAAATCCCAAAGAAAAAGAAATATTTTCTCTGACTCTATGTTTCATAGATTACTAACCCATAAAACATTTAGGGTTGTTTTGTTTTTTAAGTGGGTAGCAGAGGAAATGCTGTTCCAGCCTTTGCCAACTTCATTCCCTATTCACGACTGCCCAAGGAGGAGGTCCAATCATCATGCGGGCTGGATCCAGCAAAACACAGCCTTGTTCAAAGACAAGGATACCCTCAGCCCTGCTGTAGGGCTGAGTGACTATGGCTACGGTTCCAGCTATAAGGCACGAGAAGGCACCTTGCAGCCCGTCGGTGATCTGGCATTCTTCCTGTGCTGGTGGCAATGCACCAGGGAGCAGCCCTTGCTCCTCTACGTCTGCAGTCCGCCCCCTGATATGTGAACTGAAGTTAACATGACGTGCTTTCCATGTTTACAGGGCTCTATAAACACTGCTGGCTCTCACTGAAGAGGTGCACAGAGGAGAGGGGAGGTGAGCTCTGTGAAAACGGAGTTGTGTCTTGTGCAGCACGGGACTCAGCTCCTAGCACCATCCCCAGCACAGAACAGGTGCTCAATAACCATCTACCAATTGACAGACACGCGCCTCTTGAAGGTAAGCCAGAAATGGGACCCAGAATTATGGCTGGTGAACTACACGCTGTGACACCACACCCTGTCAAGGGACAACTCAAACTACCCATCAAGGGTCTCATGAAGCCGTCCCGGTCTAGGCTCAGAGAGACCGCAAACATCTTCCCTTCTGCTGCAAACCTCCACGGCAGTTAAGACACAGCTCCAGCAAGGTGCAAAGAGCACAGGCCTGGGAATAAGACGACCGGTTTCAAATTCTAAATCCACCACTTAATAGCTATGACCTGGGGCAAGTCACTTTAACCTCTCAGCCCTCCTCCTGTGTGACCCGGGACTCCCACTTACTTCACAGCCCAGTTGCATTTAGAAATGAGGCCGTGTTTGTGCAAGCACCTGGGGTGGGGGTGGGGGGGAGGCAGAGGGAGAAGGGCTGGCTTCTGCAGAGGTGCGGTCCCACCTCTAGGAACTCAGAACCCAGTCTCCACATAGGGCTCCGAGGGGAACAGCAGCTGTGCCAACGTACTTGAGAGACTAATGAAGGAAGAGATTGACAGCACCTCGTGACGGTTTGGATTTGAACGCTCTCGATTAAAGAGATCCTGGTCTGCCCTCATCTGGCAGGGCCTGAATTTGTCTTCTCGTGTTATTCCTAACATGAGGAGCTCTTTAATTACGGAGGGGGGAGGGGCGGATCATTTGGAAGGAACTGCTTAAAATGGTTTCCTCTGTAAGTTTAATGTTCTAATATGACATAATGCTGTCGGCTGTTTGGGGTTTTTTTTGGGGGGGGGTGTTGCTGGCTCTTTATATGCCTTTAGGTTTCTTATGAAAGTTTTTAAGTTTGTATTTGCACCGCAAGGCGATTACTGTGAAAGGTGCCTTTTAAGCACTGCAACTATTTCCCTAATTCATTAGCTTTTTATGTTGTTACTGCTGTTGGCCTCTCTTTACACTATCTGTCTTTTTTCCTATAGTTTTTTTGTTTTGTTTTGTTTTGTTTACAAGAGGGAATACAGGTGATCCCCCTGTCCCTGCCTCAGACAAATCCTGGAAAAGAAACCAGAAGGTTTTCAAATTAGTGCCCTGTTTCTAAGCTGAGCCCTTCCCCTGGGAGGAGGTAACCTATTTGACTCAAAGGAAGCAGTTCAGAGAGAAGAGAAAAGAATAAAACTTAGAGAAGTCAGGTACAACAGTTTAAAGTTCCAGTTCGCCTCTAACTGGGTAAGTATGACATTTCAGGTTAAGTCACAACTCTCCTGTGACTCAGTTTCCTTAATTTGACATGGGCAGTAGTAATCTGTCCTAGCTTGCTTTCTGCGGATACTGTGAATAACACTGTTTCGAAATGTAAAAATATACTAGAAGTAAAAGGTATCAAAATCCACAGGTGAAATGTCACACAGGTAATAATATTCATTTGTGGATATAACCAAATTTGAATAAACTTGTGAAACATTTTTCAGAGAAATAATGTGCCACAATGATTCAATTCCCATAACTTATAACAATGCTGTAGTACATATAATACAATAGGATGAGTTATGTGCAAGTATGAGTAGAAATTATCTAAATCCTATGCTCTGAAGCACTGCAACACAATACTTCTGCAGTGCTGAGTTAAGCTTCTGGTGTCCTTAAAACATAAAATGGGAAAATATCACAGCCTATAACAAGGTGCAGTCCTTTCTACAAATACAAAAGGTATTATTTTATCTGTTCCCCTCCTTTGCCAAACCCCAGATCTACTCTCCCCCTGCCTTGGTCTTTGGAAAGCAGATTTAAGGCAACAAAGTAAGCAAAACGTAGAGGAAAAAATATGAGAGCTAAAATAAAATCAGAAGTTAGCACAAACAACTGTTGTTGCTGCCCTGACAGCCAAACCATAGGCCACAGAACTGGTGGCGCATCCTGGGGCCTTTCCATTTCAATCCTTCCTACTTCTTCAAAGAAAGGGGCCCAGAAATAAATAAGCATGGGAAATCGCTCTTCCACTAGCCCCTGGGACAAGGCCTCCACTGCTTTCCCTCCCAGCTCCTTGCCTTTCATCTGAATGCCTCTAATTCTGGAAGTTCCCCTTCACACAAACAGATCCACTTGAGAAATCCCTAGGCTGAATTGAGCAAAGACAAATTTCCATATGGAAACTCCACAATGGTAGATTGACAGTTTCAGACACAGCCAGTCTGCTGCCCACCAAGAGGGTGAGGATTCCTTTTCTTCCATGTCGAAGAGACAGCCTCACCCTGTGGGCTGGGCACTTCAGAGCAATTTTTTTTTTTTTTGAGAGAGAGAGAGCACAAAGGGAGCAGGAGAGGGAGAAGCAGGCTCCCCTCTGAGCAGGGAGCCTGATGCAGGGCTCGATCCCAGGACCCTGGGACCATGACCTGAGCCGAAGACAGCTGCTCAACCGACTGAGCCACCCAGGAGCCCCATTTCAGAGCAATTTTGCTCTTTAAGACACAAGTGCATTTCTGTACAGCCCAACAGAATCAGAAAGATGATCACTTAATCCACAAAGGACTCACGCACCAACTCACTTGACAAGCCCTCCTATCCTTCTGGAAACAAGGAAAGGCCATCCAGTAAGAACCCATTTAAGATCTCAGAGTGCCTCATGTAGTGATGGGTAGACAGTAGATGCTCAATTAGTTCTCTACTGGCCACTTATTTATGAAGTGCTAGGTGCTACAAATACAAAGATAACTAGAGCAGAACAACTCTGTTCAAAGAACAAGGCTGTAAATAAATGATTATAATGTCAGCAGTGTAGTGTTAGCAGCGGGGGCAAGGGACAGAGGTAGCACCAAAAAAAAAAAAGGATCACAGTGGGCTTCAGAAGATGTATTTAACAGATATTCCTAAAGGTAAGCCTTAAAAAGTATTATTGGTAAAAACTTACTTATGATTCAAGAACCTAAAGTAAGAAGAGAGAGAATCAGAATGAGCAAAGTATTGCCAGTCACCTGCTAACCGAACGCCAAGCTTTCCTTGATGAACTCTCGAGGAGTAGTTCTGAGGAAATGGAATATTAATATATTTTTCTAATGAGCAACCGATGTATTTCAGCCAGGCAGCCGAAAACAGCGAAATCAGCTAAAGCTCCCACTAAGACTCTTGGCCAATTCTCGATTTAATTCCCCAACTGGTGTCAAAACAGCCATTTTCCTATTTTCCTGAGGAATCTGAAAGACCTCAGACCCGGAAAAATTTAATTTGAGACACCTAAGGAATAGTCTCAAATTCCACAATGATCTGATTTTGTCATCCCTGATGTCACTGTGAGGTGCCCACTATGACTTAGGAATCAAACTGTCCTCACCCATTCCCACCCCAACCCACCCCACCACCCCCCACCATCACCCTGTGGATCCTTCTCTCAACAACATACTGCCAGTTAAGAATTCCTCCCACTTCTTAGGCATGGAGCACCGGAGAAAATTCAGTTACTTCATATTTATTTGAAAAAGGCTACAAGCTACTTATCAAAGTCAAGACTGTGTCTGAAAAGCTAAAGCAGATCTTTTTTTTTTTTTTTTAAGTCGAACAAAAGAAAAGTTCCTTCCTTAGCACTAAGAAAGAAGCATTGCCACCCAAGATCACACTGTGGTCACCCAAGTAGCAACAACTTCAGAGAACCATCTCTTAACCTCTTCCTGTCACTGCAAGGGTGGTAGAAGGTTTTCTATTCAGTAAAAGGACATAAATACAAAAGGAAATGATTTAAAGGGCCTATTACTCACATGAGGACATGATTCAAAAAAAGAGAGAGATTAGGGATACTACAGAGCCAATGGTATGGGGAAAGAGTTGGTTGTCCATTAAAATAACTGTGGCAAGCCAAATCCTCACTACATGTTATTTTAACCACAGCCTCATCTGGTTACCTTTCCTAAGATTTCACCACTAGAATCAAACTGGCAAATCGTCACTCAAAAGAATATTAAATTCTAGGGCCAGAAGGAACAAGGAAGTCATTCAAAACACCTCTCTCTAATTCAAGATTACCACACCTTAAGGCCAATCCAAATAAATAAGAACTTAATGACTTCTTAAAATTATGCAGAGAAGGCATTTTTAAATGCCTAACTCAACTGGCATCATTTCTAGAGTTCCGTATTTCAGGAAATACTTATTTACTTCTCACCTAAGTCCCTCCTGCTGTAGCTTATTCTCATTTCATCATTTTAGGCTATCAGCAATCATATATTATACAATTTTTAAGTACTTCATATATTTCAATATCTTTTCCAAATCAAGGAATTATATGTCCATTTTTCCTATAGTTTTGGACGACATATAACTTCATACTATTTTGAATATTTTTTCTTAGAAATTTAAGTACTAACTTTGAATTAGACAAGTTCCAAACTAGTAGCTCTCCACTTCATTGTGCAAACAAGAAAACAACTTGCTTATTATTATGTAAGAGAGAATGAAGATTTTATTAAACAATGCCTTTTGAAATTTCAGCTCCTAATTTTACCTTACTACCATGCCAAGACTATCAGCCTCTCCCAAACCTTTACCATCTAGAGTTGATGACACCCCACTTTCTAGAGGCTAAAGCCTCGGATACTCCATCCACCTTCTTGCTCAAAAAATGTACAGTCTCAATACAAATTCCATCTGACATCTGAAACCTCCAACCTACACGTGTTGAAGAAATGTACTCCAAATTCAGTCTTCTCTTATCCTGTCCAGTTTAACCATTTCTACAGATTCTTCTAGATACCTGTTTAGACCTTTATCTCCCAACCTAAGAAAGTTAGACTCTTTATCATAACATGCTCTATTTCCCTGTCTTAGTCACTCCTGAATTTAAGAGGTGATATCCCACACAAATATATATAAAGAACATATACCATCAGGAATTCCTACCTATTACTAGTCAGGAGGTTTAACAATAGATTATCATAAAAATACAGAGCTCTGTTAAGTCCCAAAGAGAATGCATATTAACTAAGATAAATAGTATAAGAGGCACTAAAAGACTGGTTTCATTTTATTATTTTTATCCAAGAGAAGTTCCAATGATTGTACACTTATTTCTCAGGTAATGAACCCCTCTCATAATGGGGGACACCAAACATCTGTCCTTGCCATTTACTTATTCCTCTTGTTTCTTATACTAATTGTGTTTAACACATTATATAATACCTCTTGACTGTTTTATAACCTAAAAAACAGACTCTTCCCTCACCCCACCTCCAACTGTCTTTGCAGATCTTAGAATTATACCTGACTAGGGGCGCCTGATGGCTCAGTCGTTAAGCATCTGCCTTGGGCTCAGGTCGTGATCTCAGGGTCCTGGGATCAAGCCCCGCATCGGGCTCCCTGCTCCGAGGGAAGCCTGCTTCTCCCTCTCCCACTCCCCCTGCTTGTGTTCCCTCTCTCGCTGTGTCTCTCTCTGTCAAATAAATAAAATCTTAAAAAAAAAAAAAAAAAGAATTATACCTGACTATTCAGCCACTGAGAACTGGAATTGACAAATGACAAGTTGTCATGGCTTCTTCAGATGCAAAAAAAGTTGTAAAAAAGAAAAAGGCAATTAGAGGGCAACAACTGTAAATAATTTCAGACCCTAAAAGCAAAATGACCATTCCATACTCAGCAATCCATATTAAGGCAATGATCAGAAATGTTCAATGACACACCACCATAGATACTCATATATCACTGAAGATAATTACGATTTTTAAAAAGTAGCAAATACATATGCACACACAAAAGACCCCAAATAGCCACAGCAATCTTGAAAAAGAAACATAAAACTGAAGGTATCACAATTCCAGACTTCAAGTTATATTACAAAGCTGTAGTAATCAAAACAGTATGGGACTAGCACAAAAATAGACACATAGATCCATGGGACAGAACAGGAAACCCAGAAATAAACCCACAATTATATGGTCAATTAATCTTCAACAAAGGAGGCAAGAATATACAATGGGAAAAAGAGTCTCTTCAACAAATGGTATTGGAAAAACTGAACAGCTACGTGCAAAAGAATGAAACTGGACCACTTTCTCAGACCATACATAAAAATAAACTAAAAATGGATTAAGGGCCTAACTGTGATACCTGAAACCATAAAAATCCTAGAGAGGGCACAGCAGGAATTTCTCTGACATCAGCTGTAGCAACATCTTTCTAGATACGTCTCCTCAGGCAAGGGAAACAAAAACAAAAATAAACTATTGGCACTACACCAAAATAAAAAGCTTCTGCACAGAGAAGGAAACAATCAACAAAACTAAAAGAGAGAACATATTTACAAATGACATATCCAATAAAGGGCTAGTATCCAAAATATATAAAGAACTGATACATATTTACAAATGACATACCCAATAAAGGGCTAGTATCCAAAATATATAAAGAACTGATACAACACCAAAAAACCCCAAATAATCCAATTTCCAATTAAAAAATAGGCAGAAGACATGAACAAACATTTCTCCAAAGAAGACACACACAGATGGCCAAAAGACACATGAAAAGATGCACAACATCACTCATCAGGGAAATGCAAATCAAAACTACAAGGAGATAACACCCCAAACCTGTCAGAAGGGCTAAAACCAAAAACGTAAGAAACAAAGATCAGCAAGTAAATGGTGGAAAAGGAACCTCTGTGCACTGTTGGTGGGAATGCAAACTGATGCAGCCACTATGGAAAACAGTATGGAGGTTCCTCAAAAAGTTACAAATAGAACAACCCTATGATCCAGTAATTGCTCTACTGGGTATTTATCCAAAAAATACAAAAATAGCAATTCAAAGGATACATGCATCCTTATGTTTACTGCAGCCATCATTTACAACAGCCAAATTATGCAAGCAGCCCAAGTGTCCATCGACAGATGAATGGATAAAGAAGATGGGGCATATATACATACAGGGCTGGGTGTGTGTGTGTGGGTGGGTGTGTGTGTGTGTGTGTGTGTGTGTCTCTATACCCACAGTGTGCGTGTGTGTGTGTGTCTATACCCACACACAACAGAATACTACTCAATCATAAAAAAGAATGAAATCTTACTATCTGCAACAACATGAATAGAACTTCACAGTATAAGGCTAAGCAAAATAAGTCAGAAAAAGATAAATACCATGATTTCACTCATATGTGGAATTTAAGAAACAAAATAAACAAACAGAGGTGGGCAGGGGGAAGAAACACAATCCAAGGAACACACTCAACTACAGAGAACAAAGTGATGGTTACTAGAGGTGGGGTGGGTAGGTGAAATAGGTGATGGGGACTAAGTACACTGATCATGGTGAGCACTGATTAATACAGGACTACTGAAAGACAGTATTGTACACCTGAAACTAATATAACACTGTATGTTAACTACAGGGGATTAAAATTAAAAAATTAAAAAATACATATTTATATGTTTTTTTAAATGACTATCAGCAAAATATTAACATATTTCAAATGTAGGATGCCACTGATCATAAACAGATTCAACATCACTGTATGCCATACTAAGAAGAAAATATAGCCAGGAAAACTCCTCGAACTGATTAGTAGACATATACCAGTTTCAAAGATGTTAAATGCAGATCTCACAATCTATGAAATATAGCAGTTATATCATTATAGTTGATTTATTATTTGCAGGCATATGAACATACCGTAAAAGATTTGGCTAAAGATGGTGTCCACAAAAGGGCAATCCAGCAAACTGATCTTGGAGAGAAATCTTATCAAGGAAGGTTTTTTGGGGTTTTTGTTTGGTTTTTTTTTTTTTTTAAGATTTATTTACTTTAGTGAGGAGGGGAAGGGGAGAGGGAGAGAGAGAATCTCAAGCAGACTCCACACCGAGCACGGAGCCCGATGTGGGAATCGATCTCACGACCCAGAGATCATGACCTGAGCTGAAATCAAGAGTCGGATGCTTAACTGACTGAGCCACCCAGGCGCCCCTCAAGTAAGTTTTATTTTCCTTCTGGTGTCACTGTATTTTCCTTTTAGGCCTCTTCAAAGTTTTGATGATGAAGCTATCATGGGAGAATTCTAATACATACTCCACCATGCTCTCCAAGTTATTCCTTTAACCCTTCGCTTTTGTTTTCTAACACAGAATAGTCATTCTACCATCATGACCCTGCACTGCTGTGCTGGAAAAGTGTCTCCATTGCTTAATACTTCCTCAACGGACACACTCGACTGCCTACAGCTCATAGAACCAGAAAGGTTTCTATTCTTTTGGCCCTTATGCCCTTGGCTCTCCTTATTACCCACCTGCCTAGGAGAAACTTCTTCATCTTTCAAATCTCAATCCCAAAATTACTCCTCTTCCCTGCCCTCCCCACTAAGACTTTCCAGGCATCTTCCTCATAAGCTCCCCGCCTCCCAAATTATAAATTTCCCCTCTATAGCCTATATATAAGCAACATTTAGTGCGCTTGAAATCTGCTTCTCTGGTCCCCTACAAGTCTGTAACCTGTAAAATCTATAAAAAGAACCACTTTTTTTTTTTTCTTCCCTGCTTGGTATTGCCAGGACCCAGTATGGTACTTACCCCAAGTATTCAAAACATTTGATGAAATACTGAAAACAAATTGTGAACATAAGAACACTATGACCCAGAAAACAATAATTATATAATCACACTCACATCCTGAACTCAGTTAAATATTTTCAAAAGATAAGGAGTATGGCAAAGGTCTTTGAAAACATGAATCAAACTTATATAAGTCCCCTGGTGAAAATCTGTATTTTTCTTAATCAGATTTTTAAAGCAAGAGCATATTCATGACTCGGTTAATGACTGGATTTTACATATCTAAATTGCTTTTAATTGGTAAAATTCTCTTAGGGAAATATAAATCCCACATGATTTTAAGAGAGTTTTTCACTAACTGGCTCCTAGAATAATTGATTTATATAAATAAGGAAACCTAAACAATACAGCTTATTTTCAAGTAAGTTATTTGCTGTGATATACCTTCACCTGCTTATTTCTCATATCCTCCAAAAATAAATAGCTATGAAATGTTACGACCGTAATAATATAGTGCAGAACAGAGCCAAGACTTTAAAAAATCATCAATCACAAAAAAAATCATCAATCACATAAAAAGAGATGCACAATATATTTTATTGCTAAGTTTCTAAGAAGTTACTATACTTTAGGCTTTAAATTATCCTGTTTTTGTAAAAGAACATATAAACACATGCAGACATGAGTGTGTGTACACAGAGTGATTAAATACCTACAGAAAAGACTGGAGGGGTAAACAACAAACCTAACAGTGATTTCCCCCTAGGAGTGGGATTGGAAAATAAGGAGAGATTTTTACATTTTTTGAATGATGAATAAATCAGTGCCATTAATTGTAACTGCACTGTGCAAACAGACTTCACTTGATCTAAAATGTGCACTATATATGTACAACACATAAATATACAATTGCCAAAATAATGACAAAATAATATTAGATGTCTGCACAAGTGTACGTATTACTCTCAGCCATGAAGTTAACACTTCCTTCACATGCAAGCCATAGTTAATCATACATTTCCTAAAACGCATTTTTGTCTGTCATCAGTTATATTCAAGTGTTGAGCTCTGCTTTTTCGTTTGCCAAAATATTTTCACTGAACTCTTGTATGCCTTCAAGAAGAAGGACCACTAATACCAGCATGATTCAAAACTGTTTTGAAAACCCCAGCACATATAATAAATACAACAAACAAGCAAAGATGATCCATACACAATTACTTGTGGGAAAATTACTGTCTATCAGGGAAAATACAGAAAGTCCACTGAAAAAGTTCTGGAACCAAAAGAATCTCCAGAAATTAGGTGATACACAAAAAATATATATAGCTTTCCTCCATAGTACAATAATCACATTCTGGAATCACGCCTTCCAAAATACAATGGAACAAAGGGCTCCATTTACAAAAGCAACAAAAACTTAAGGAACTCAAAACACATATTACCCACAAACAAAGCTGTATATCACTTTACTGAGAGAGCTAGAAGACCTGAATAAAAGAAAAAATATAGCATGCCCTTTGACAGGGAAGATGGAATATCACCCAAAAAAAGGTTAATTTCCCATAAATCAATCCATACCTTTACCACAATTCCAACAAACATCCTGTCTTCGGTAAGCCAACACGAACATAAAGCAGTCTTGACAATTAATGAGAGAAATGGGGAAGTCCGCTAACTGGCAACCCTCCAAAGAAAAGAGCGGCTAGTAAATAAATATATGAAAAGATAGTCCAACTCGCTGGTTTAAAAAAAAAAAAAAGGCAAAAGACAGTATTTCTAAAAGATTGGCAAAGAATTTAAAATAAGATAAGATCACACTCCTACAACGCAAATTGGTATCAGGCGCACGGCAATAAATCTTTCGACTTACTCTTCAAGGGCCAGCTCACGGTTTGCCTTTATGAAACTTTGAACTGTCAGGAGGAGTTGCTCCTACAGTTCTGTCATTACAGGAGAGTCTGCATGCTTCCAGGGGATGTCTAAGGGCCTCCGTCTGCTGGTTTATTCCCCCAAAGGCAAGGGATGTTAAGTTTTACCGTCTTTGTATATCAGCATTTGTTAATTAATAGAAAACTGGAATAGAGAGGAATCTGGGAGTAAACAAAAACCCACTTAGCTACTACCCATGACATTCTATAACAACAAAACCACCTCCACCTGAGAAACGTTATAGAAATGCACCATGGCTATTGACTGTTTTATGTTGAGATTCTAAGACAGAATTACTGAATCAGAACATGAAAAAACAAAGTACATGTACACATATGCACCATGGCTATTGACTGTTTTATGTTGAAATTCTAAGACAGAATTACTGAATCAGAACATGAAAAAACAAAGTACATATACACATATTTGTCTATGCTTATTACCTAAAGTCATGGCAGAAAAGACATTAGCTAAAAAGATGGTGAAGCTGGTGCATAAAAGTTGCAAGGCAGAACTAGTTAATTCTACAAGGTCCCCTGCCTCATCTTTCATTTGCTCTCCTGGTCTACCACAGGTAAGGAACAAAGGGTTGAAGTGCTTCTGGTGAAACTGTGGTCTCTATTTACCTTTAACTCCATCTATCCAAGGCTAAAAACTTGCTGCTGCTATTTAGGAAAATCATAGGACCTTCACTACTGGAATGAAATTCTATTTATAGCCAACATATCATTCAATTGTTTACAAAATGAATGAACAATACTGCCTTTGGAGAAGCCTAGAGCCACTCCTGAAAAGACAACCTAACCAGTTTTGAACTCAAGCCATGCTTTCCCCAAACCCAGAAAATTGCTATGTATTCCCTAATCAGTATCATTCAGGAAAACTCCCACCTTTCTACAATGAGAAAGAAGACCATTTGCCCCCATTCTAGGAAAACAGTCAGTCTGTACCAGTAATGTAGTTATCAGGCAAAATATCCACAACCCAAATGGTATAATTTATGAACACCTCACTCTTATCAAACTAATTTCAAAACAACTTTATGGCATGTGAGACATATCTATGTCAAAAATCAAGACCTTAGCTGTCTAAAAAAACAAGGAATTATTCCCAATGAACTCTAGGAGTCATAGACTAAACATTCAAGATGGGAAGTAAAATGATCTGAAGAAAAGCCAAATTGAAAAAATATATATATTTAAGAGAGATGAGTATCAGCAAAGCCCTTAATTCAAAGTTCAAAACTTTATTTTCTTTTCTTCAAAAACATAGCATTTTAAAGACAAGTTATATTCATATATTCCCAGTGTTCAAATCCTGCAAATAAAAAGTAATCAAATATACAAGGCAGGTAAAGGTTACTTATTAATTCCCTAGGCAGTAAATTTAATCTGATACCTATAAATCAACTCTTCCTCCCTGCCCCCAGACCATACCCCCAGTCACGCCTTGAAGGATAAATGTTTTGTTAAGGTAAACATTATAAAAACAAATCAATTAAGTCAAATTCATAGAGACAGAAAGTAGAATGGTGGTTGCCAGGAGGAGGAGAGAGAAAGGAAAGGGGAGTTATTGTTTCCCTGCATACAGACTTTCAGTTTGGGATGATGAAAAAGTTCTAGAGATGGATGGTGGAGAAAGTTATGGAACAATGGGAATGTGCTTAATGCCACTGAACTGTATATTTCACAACAGTGGAAACGAAATTTTATGTACGTACATTTTACAGTTAAAAAAATTAATAATCATGGGGCACCTGGGTGGCCCAGTTGGTTAAGCGTCTGCCTTTGGCTCAGGTTGTGACCTCAGGGTCCTGGGATAGAGTCCCTCATCGGGCTCCTTGCTCACGGGAGGAGCCTGCTTCCCCTTTGCCCCTCCTCCCTGCTAGTGTGCTCATGCGAGTATGTGCTCACACACTCTCTCTCTCTCCTTCTCTCTCTCAAATATTTTAAAAAATTTATAATCAGACTGGTGATCTATAAGACAAATTGAACAATGTATATCAACTGAAAGAAAACTGAAAAACTGTCAAGAATTTAGAAGACTCTAAATAAATGATCTCAGAATAACTTCCTCAACAAATTAAATAAATATGATACTTTTAACCTATTTCGATAACATGGATTACTTTTTAAAAATACTTTTAAAAAGGCAATATGTAAGGGCGCCTGGCTGTCTCAGCCAGAGGGAGCAAGCAACTCTTGATCTCGGGGTCGTGAGTTCGAGCCCCATGGTGGGCAGAGATCTTACTTAAAAAACAAAACAAAACAAAACAACACAGAATCTGATTCTTTCAAAGAGCTTTTAAAAGATGTGTTCTCCTGAAATGAAATTTGGTAAAAGAAGGCTCGAATTCAGTTTATAGGTAGTAAAGGAAAAGAACAAATAAATGCCCAGTTTTCCACGAGAGAACTAGATTGCCAGATGAGTCTGCAAAACATACAGAAAGATCAAAGGAACAATGAATGGACATTGTTGATCCTAGATTTAGACAGAAAGGCATTCTTGAAAGAACTAACCATATGCATGCCCAGCCAGCCCTCATTATCAGATTCAAAGGCAGCAAGGTAAGCAAGGTACTTGGGTAAAAAGTGTTTAAACTTTTTGGCACAAAGGGTTGTTTCATGTTATGCATCTTTTTAGGAAGGGGAGGACAGACA
Organism: Callorhinus ursinus; assembly: GCF_003265705.2. Classification (NCBI taxonomy): domain Eukaryota; kingdom Metazoa; phylum Chordata; class Mammalia; order Carnivora; family Otariidae; genus Callorhinus; species Callorhinus ursinus. Next base: position 22,220,809 of record NW_027397101.1, read on the forward strand.
TGTATTTTTGTCTAAGAGTCAGAAAAAGCAGAAAAGATTCCAAGACATCACTTATGAATGAAAGGAAGTAACAAAGTGAACACTTTTCCACAAAAGTATATTAAATAAACTCCTCATTTCTCTTTGCATAACACAGGATTAAGGCGGTGGAGGTTATAGGGGATGGAGGGATGAACAAGCCAATCTGATGGAAAGAGTATAAGAAAAATAATTTTTTTAAATGTTAATGAGGAGGGTCCCTGAGACAAATAGGTTTCCATATATACAGACTGACCCATGTAAATATTCTAAAAACATTGTCATTAAAAGGCTTAACGCCTTTTCAAAGATCCTGGCTTCTTAAAGGTGATGATTTATACTCTTCTTTCTTGGCAGATCTCCAATATGTCTGATTAAAATCATGAAAGGAAGTCCTAGATTTGCTGATTGGGAAAATGTTCCGAAATGGTAAGAGGAACGCTGAGTGATTATCACCTTGCTGGCCACTGTGGTTATAGGTTCAGTGTTAAGGAGGCCACCCTGAAAACAGCAATAGGGCGCCCCCTTCTGCTGGGGCAGGTGGACAACTCTACATCCAACTATCAACAGTATGCTCTACTTACAACCTATCTTCTTCAAATACAGTCACGGGAGACATGGTTAAGAGTACATAAAAGACTAACAAATCCTTGAAGAGTACAAGACAAAATACGTCAAAATTTCTGTTCCCATAACAAAAGGTTGTTGGCAGCTTATAATACAAGAACAAGCTATTTTATCTCCGTGATTTAATGAAAATGAAAAGTAGCAAAAAAGGTAACAGGACATCAAAAACTAATGATGTAATATATGGTGATTAACATAACAATAAAAAATTAAAAAAAAAAAAAGGTAACAGGAAACTCATTCCACAGTGGTACCAGAAATATTAAATCATTCCACAGTGGGACCAGAAATATTAAACGAAAGTCCTACAGTACTTTTACTAAGTCCAAGAAATAAAATGAATAAAATCAGGGTGCCTGGGTGGCTCAGATGGTTAAGCGTCTGCCTTCGGCTCAGGTCATGATCCCAGGGTCCTGGGGTCGAGTTCCGCATTGGGAGCCTGCTTCTCCCTCTGCCTCTGTCTGTCTCTCATGAATAAATAAATAAAATCTTTTTAAAAAATGAATAAAATCAAAAGAGAAATTACAGGGGCACCTGGGTGATTCAGTTGTTAAGCGACTGCCTTCAGCTCAGGTCATGATCCTGGAGTCCCAGGATCGAGTCCCACATGGGGCTCCCTGCTCTGTGGGGAGCCTGCTTCTCCCTCTGACCCTCCCCGCTCTCATGCTCTTTTTCTCTCTCTCATTCTCTTTCTCTCTCTCAAATAAATCAATAAAATCTTTAGAAAAAGAGAGAGAGAAATTACATTCAAGCTATCAACCAATGGCAGATATTTAAATAAATATATGGCAAGCCATAAGGCCCTAAAGATACAAAAAAGTAAGGAACAGTGCCTACCTACAAGGGATTTAAACAATTTACTCCATACTCCTCAGGTAAACATGTGATTTCTTTCATCACTGCCTATCACTCCCAGACTATTCCTCACTACCATTTTTGAGCACGATCACAGGCAGAATTCTGAAGCTGTCCCCAAGATTCCTGTCCTCTCATTATTCAGTCAAAAACTAGTCTGGGGGCGCCTGGGTGGCTCAGTTGTTGAGCGTCTGCCTTCAGCTCGGGTCATGGTCTCGGGGTCCTGGGATCGAGCCCCTCGTCGGGCTCCCTGCTCCGCGGGAAGCCTGCTTCTCCCTCTCCCACTCTCGGCCATACCACCCTGAACGTGCCCGATCTCGTCCGTCAAACAAATAAATAAAATCTTAAAAAAAAAAAAAAAAAACTAGGTACTGCTGTGAAGAGATTTTGCAGATGTAATTAAGATCACTAATCAACTGACCACAGGCTATAAGGATTATCATGTATTATGCAGATGGTCCTGAGCGAATCACATGAGACTGTAAAGCAGAGAACCTTCCCCAGCTCTAATTAGAGAGAGATGTGGTACAAGAGGAATAGGAGAGATGCAGCAACAGCAGAAGTCAGAGAAATTTCTCAGCATGAAAAGGATTTGCAGAGCCCTTGCTGGCTCTGAAATGTACAGGCCCACATGCAAAGGACTGGAGAAATCTCTAGGAGCTAAGGCTGGCCCAGCGGACAGTTTACAAAGAAACAGACGTCAACCCTCCAACCACAGGAACTAGAGTCGGAGGACAACCTGAATAAGCCCGGGAGCATATTGTTCCCTGAGCCTCCCAATGAACAGCCTAGCCAACCAACGCCTGAATTTCAGGCTCATGAAACTCTAGTAGAGAAACCAGTTGAGCTAATCCCAGCTTCTAACCTACAGAACCAGGAGAATGTTATTTGTGTGGTTTTCAGCAGCTATATTTCTGTTTCTCTGTTATGGCAGTGACAGAAAAGTAATGCAAGTATTTCCATAAAAGTGCTCAGACATAACAACTTCTCTCATTCTCACAACCACCCTGAAAAGCTACCTCCTTCCACCGCACAGATGAGGAAACAGAGGAATAAAAGCGTTAAGTAACTTGCTGACGACCAGAGTGGTTGATGGCTGACTTACATGTAAAAAAGCTAACTGGCCCATAACATTTATGAGTTTAAAATTGCAGGGTACCTAGGGGCGCCTGGGTGGCTCAGTCATTAAGCATCTCCTTTGGCTCAGATTAGGATCCCAGGGTCCTGGGATCGAGCCCCGCATCGGGCTCCCTGCTCCGCGGGAAGCCTGCTTCTCCCTCTCCCACTCCCCCTGCTTGTGCTCTCTCTCTCGCTGTGTCTCTGTCAAATAAATAAATAAAATCTTAAAAAAAAAATTTTTTTTTAATTTCAGGGTACCTGGGTGGCGCAGCAGGTTGAGCATCAGACTCTTGGTTTTGGCTCAGGTACTAACCTTGGGGTTGTGGGATCAATCCCCACATCCAACTCTGCACTGAGTGCCGAGTCGGCCTGGGATTCTCTTTCCCTCTCCCTGTGCCTCTCCCTGAATAAAATAAATAATAAATCTTAAAAAAAAAATTTTCAGCTAGAAGATGACTGAATCTTACTCTACAACAAAGTAATTTATTTTTAAAGTTCAAAAAGAAGAAACTTTACATAGTTTCAAATGAAAAAGTTCTCTAAATCAAAAGGACAATTTTATAATGTCCTTATAGCAGGTAACCTGAGAGAAAAAACATTGCTAAAAATAAATACAAACCTATGTAACCACACATTTGTTCCTATACATTCAAAAATCAAGATAGATATTTAGTCAATAAAAGGTTAAGGCCCCTCCCCAGCCAGCGAAAGTGCAAGGGGAGTGGGGGGCAGGCAGAGGGAAAGGGAAAAGAGAGAATCTTAAGCAGGCTCCATGCCCAGCCCAGAGCCCTACGTGGGGCTCAATCTCATACCCTGAGATCACAACCTGAGACCCAATCAAGAGTCCAAAGCTTAACCAACTGAATCACCCAGGTGCCCCTAAAAAGTTAAGTTTTTTTGTTTTTTGTTTTTTTTAAAGACATTTATTTATTTGAGAGAGAGAGAGAGAGCACAAGTAGGCAGAGTGAGAAGCAGGCTCTTTGCCGAACAGGGAGCCTGATGCGGGGCTCGATCCCAGAACCCTGGGATCATGACCCGAGCTGAAGGCAGACATTCAACCGACTGAGCCACCCAAAAAGTTAAGTTTTAATGTAAAATCACTTTTCTTTTTATTCTTAATCCACAAACCCATTAAAATATGGCATTATAAGAAGAAAAAAGTTGGGTACCTGGGTGGCTCAGATGGTTAAGCATCTGCCTTCGGCTCAGGTCATGATCCTGGGGTCCTGGGGTCCTGGGATCAAGACCCACATCGGGCTCCTGGCTCAGTGGGGAGTCTCCTTCTCCCTTTCCCTCTGCCTCTCCCCCTACTCATGCTCTCCCTCTCTGTATCTCTCTGTCTCAAATGAATAAACAAAATCTTTAAAAAAATTTTAAATTTAAATTAAAAAAAAAGAAGAAGAAAAAAGTTAAGGGGCGTCTGGGTGGCTCAGACGGTTAAGTGTCCGACTCTTGATTTTGGCTGAGGTCATGATCTCAGGGTCGTGGGACTGAGCCCCGCACTGAGGGTAGAGTCTGCTTGAGATTCTCTCTCTCTCTCCCTCTGCCCCTCATTGCACTGGCACTCTCTCTCTCTCTCTCTCTAAATAAAATAATCTTAAAAAAAAAAAAAAGCAGAAGAAAGTTACAGCCATATGAGAGCTTTTTTAAAGGAAAAGTGAGGAACACCAGTTACACCACACTATCCAGACGCTCATACTCCTGCTCAAAGATGAATGAATAAGGAAGATGTGGTCCATATATACAATGGAATATTACTCAGCCATCAGAAAGGATGAATACCCAACTTTTACATCAACATGGATGGGACTGGAGGAGATGATGCTAAGTGAAATAAGTCAAGCAGAGAAAGTCAATTATCATATGGTTTCACTTATTTGTGGAACATAAGGAATAGCAGGGAGGACATTAGGAGAAGGAAGGGAAAAATGAAGGGGGGTAAATCGGAGGGAGAGACGAACCATGAGAGGCTATGGACTCTGAGAAACAAACAGGGTTTTCGAGGGGAAGGGGGTGGGGGGATTGGTTAGCCTGGTGATGGGTATTAAGGAGGGCACGTACTGCATGGAGCACTGGGTGTTATAAGAAAACAATGAATCATGGAACACTACATCAATAACTAATGATGTAATGTATGGTGACTAACACAATATAATTAAATTTAAAAAAAGCAGAAAATTTCAGATAAAAGGCAATGATAAGGGGCACCAGGGTGGCTCAGTCATTAAGCAACTGCCTTCAGCTCAGGTCATGATCTCAGGGTCCTGAGATCGAGCCCCACATCGGGCTCCCTGATCAGGTGGGAGCCTGCTTCTCCCCCTGCTTGTGCTCTGTCTCTGTCAAATAAATAAATAAAATCTTAAAAATAAAAAAAGGCAATGATAATATGGAAAGAAATCGGGGGGAAATATAAGCCAAAATTGAAATCTATCATTTATTTTATGAGGAAGACAGACTCAGAGACAATCACCTGCAATGGTTTTATGAGATGAATAAAATTTGTTTACTAATCTTCAAAGGGTTACTGCTTAAGACAACAAAAAATTTAAAAGCAATTTGGGTTTCTACTCTTTGAGATTCAGTCAAAAATCAATTTGAAAAATCAAAAACTACTATATTCCACAACGTTAATTAGCAAAAGTACAAATGGGAAAAATATTGGGGGGGGGAACCTTTAAATAATCACATAATATACCTGCAACTTTATTAATCAATAGTACTTTCCTCTAATGATAATTTGTTGTGTATAACTTTTAAATAGGTGTTTTTTTTAAGATTTTATGTATTTATTTGTCAGAGAGAGAGAGACAGAAAGAGCACAAATGGGAAGAGGCAGGCAGAGGGAGAAGCAGCTCCCCACTGAGCAGGGAGCCCAATTCGTGACTGAATCCCAGCACCCTGGGATCATGACCTGAGCCAAGGCAGACACTTAACTGAGCCACCCACGCATCCTTTTAACCTTGAAATCTTGATTCCCAGAAAATGAGGCAAAGATCTGGAAACACAGAAGGTCCTTGGTGGATGGGATACATAATTTCCTCTTAAAAAAAAAAAAAAAACCTGGATTTCCAACATGTAATGTGATTTTATGTTGTTAAATAAACACATATTTGGTCTTTTATGTACAAATAATATATCTATGTTGTTTTTATATTCAGTGATATTTTTAAAATAGCCTCTTTAGATAAAGACAATTTCTAGTCTAAGAAGTATTTTTTAAGTTTAAATCTAGCATAGATAACAATTTCAATGCTAATGTCCTATTTTTAAACATCTTTGTCATTATGAATTATGTATACGCACTGACATCAATCATTAATCTGCAGGTGTTCCTAATGTAAATTGCATATACCTGTTTAGATTTCTTCCAAAGGCTAGTAGCGTACTAATTCTAATTTAGAAAAGTAGGCACCAAGATCTTTTTAACCTGAAAGCTCTGTGAAACTGAACAGGCTAGGAAAGGAACTCAGAGAAAATTTGGTCATGTTCTAGTTCAAGTTGAATGGTAGCTTCATGGACGTTCATTTTATTATTTTGCTTTTTACTTTATACGTTACTTATATTCTCTTATATGTACCAAATGTTACGTAGTTAAAAATTAACTTATAGGGGAGCCTTTGTGTCTCAGTCAACTCTTGATTTTAGCTCAGGTCATGATCTCAGAGTTGTGAGATCAAGCCCCACATCGGGCTCCCCACTGGGCATAGAGCCTGCTTAAGATTCTCCCCTCTGCCCCTCCCTACAGTGCCCTCTCCCTCCTCCCTCTAAAAAAGTTAACTTATAGTTGATATACAATCTTCAAAATACAGTCACAAACATAAAAATGATGAAAACAGTACTTCATTAATTCCTAGATTTATGTATATATCAATGTCTTGGAATTAATTGAAAAAAATATTCTCTACAGACATTTCACTATATAGAAGAGATCATTACAATCCAGAAAAATTAAAAACCACTTGAAAACTAAAATTTCTCAACTAAAATAAGAACTCTAGTAAAATACACATAGAAAATATAGCTTATAGACCTGGTCTTGCAAACCTTCTGTTCTGGCTGTAAATCTATTGTGAGAAGACACTAGGGCAACTAAAATGATGTGGGCTAATTAGAAATTCAGGGTTTTTTGAAACTTTATGGAGCAACTAGGATGGATTTATGGCTTACCTATCCAACTGTCTTATGTTTATATATATTTTTTTAAGATTTTATTTATTTATTTGAGAGAGAGAGCACATGAGACGGGGGAGGGTCAGAGGGAGAAGCAGACTCCCCGCCGAGCAGGGAGCCCGATGTGGGACTCGATCCAGGGACTCCAGGATCATGACCTGAGCCGAAGGCAGCCACTTAACCAACTGAGCCACCCAGGCGCCCTGTCTTATGTTTAAAATTTGGCTAAGAATAAATATTACAAATCAGTCTATAGTCTGAATTGTGAGACAGTTTCTATTTTTTTCCTATGGCAGTATTATTCTTGTTTCCCTCTTTTTCTTCTATTTGCTTAGTGAATCACAACTACCTCCATACATTTGCCCTAAATTAAAGTCAAGAGGGCTAGGAGTTAAACATTATAAACTTATTATTAGAAACTTTATCTTCAAGTGTCCGCCTACTCTTATTTATTAGCAAAATATTTTTAAGGGCATCTGCCATATAAACAACTCATTTCCTTAGAAAGAATCCAACCTATCAAAACCTACCAAAAGACCAATTTTTAGCCCAATTTTTTTCCCTTTTCAACAAGTGTTAAAAACAGGTGTCAAAGATAGAACCAGGTTAATTTGACCTGTCCAACTACAGCTTAGCTTTTAACACCTTGTCATAACATCCTTATCTTTTAACACTCAGGAAGGGTTAGTATTTCTTTGTAAACAGTCCCTCAACTTCACAAAGAACTTTTAAGGAAAGGTGTCCTATAAGAATATGAATTTCAGTTCTGGCAATCTGACCTAAGAAGAAAATTCTGATCAAAGAAAAGTATTATACACAGATGTTCATTATAGTATTATTCATCCTAGAAAAACATATAAATTCACTTAAATGTCTAAGAAGGAATGACTACCCAAATGATATTTCTTTTATAAGTGGAATATTATGCAGCCATAGAAAATAACGTTCACCCCAAAAATGTGCAATCATATGGGAAATAAGTTACATTACAGTGAAGAAAAGGGCAACTACATTTTTTAAACTACATAGAAAAAAAATTAGAAAGTACACTGGGTTTTCAAATTTTTTATTGTCTTTTCCCAAATGGTCTACAATGTGCATGTATAATTGTTTCCTCTGTAACACCATAGTTATTTTCCTACTGTTCATGCTTTAAAATATGTTACTGTCAAACAATAAAAAATAGAAATAAAAACAGGGGTGCCTGGGTAGCTCAGTCAGTTAAGCATCCAACTCTTGATTTCAGCTTAGATCATGATCTCAGGGTCATGAGATCGAGCCCCACATTGGGCTTTGCACTGAACATGGAGCCTGTTTGGGATTGTCTCTCTCTCTCTCCCTCTGCCCCTCTTTCGTTTTCCCTCTCTCTAAAAAAATACAAATACAAATACAAATACAGGGCGCCTGGGTGGCTCAGTTGGTTAAGTGACTGCCTTCAGCTCAGGTCATGTTCCTGGAATTCCAGGATCAAGTCCTGCATCGGGCTCCCTGCTCAGTGGGGAGTCTGCTTCTCCCTCTGCCCCTCCTCCCTCTTGTGCTCTCTCTCTCTCTCTCTCAAATAAAATCTTAAAAAAAAATACAAATACAAATAAAAAACACTACTGTCATTTTAACACCTAGCCCCCATGGAATGCATACCTCCTTCCTTACTTTTCTAGAACATATACTTCCACACACTTAACCATCTGAAACACAGATGAAAATTTTTCAGATAACTACAGCCTCAATCTTTTGGAAGATGCACTTAGAAAAAAACTCATTTATTATCTGAATACTAGAGTATCATAGTTAAAATTAATTTGGTTATCAGTTATCATTATAGTAGATAAACACAATTTGACTTCTAGAATCCCTGGGAATTTTTTCCCACCTGTGTCAGATCCTAGGGGATTTTTACTGTTGTGGATGATTTCTACGGTCTGTCACATCATCTATAGAGATAATAGCCATTTGGTTACATCTCTTCCCATTCCTCAAGGAAGATCAGATTTATGCACTAATTCAGAAAGCTTTAAAGATGCTCATGTTTTTCTTTGTTTTTAACCTTCAATTACATAAAAGCTCAAAATTAACAAAAACTGAGTCATTTTTTTTAAGATATAAGCAAATAATTCTTTGAAGTATCTGACTTTATCTCTCTAAACATTTTTTCCTAGCCTCAAATTCATATTTCAATATTTCCCAGATAAATCCAACTGCCTGAAGTTTTCTTGGAAACTATTCAAGACCAATGTATTCAATATCACTTGGTACAATTTTGCTAGGCTGCCCATCTTAAAGGTTTAAAAAAAAATGGTGACAGTTAAAAATTATTTTCAAATTAGTTCTCCATTTTTATCCTTCAAACAGGCAAGTTTTCCCACCATGAACATTTCCTCAATATTAAACTCTTCTCTTCATGAACTTGCCCGTCATCCTTATGCAGGGACCATGCTAATCTTTTCTGTATCATTCCAATTTTATTTTATTTTTTATAGAAGCAACCACAAACTCTTCTCCAAACACAACCAAGTTAGACCTGAACTTATTTTAATACCCACAAAAAATCATTTAACTTTATATATATTAACATTCAAGGATGTAATTATTTTATTAGTTTTATAGATACAAAGAGATCTTTCCAGAGGAAAGAAATAAGCCCATAGTTGTACTCCACATATATCCAAAATGATTTTTCTTCCTCCTAGGGTAACTGGCATCTCAATGAGAGGCTGGCTTTTAAACTACACCACTTTCATAAATTTAAAAATGTAATATACTTACAGCTAGTTGAATGGGAAATGCCTATACTTCATTCCTGCCAAACTATTAGCAAGCTACTTAACTAATGGGAGTCTACCACTATCTTTTTGTCCTCCAGACAAAAACGGGGCATATGGGAAAATCATTTTTCTATCTACTACACTTAACTGTAAAATGTTGAATACTATGGGCAGCCACACCAAAAATTATACTCAGAAAAAAGCCTCTTACTTGCTTCTGAGTGTGTTCTACAAACCTGGGAACTTAAGAGAAATAAAAATCTCAGACCCTACTCCAAACCTACTGAATCACAACCTACATTTACCAACAAGATGCCTGGGTCAGGGCCTCTGGATGGCTCAGTTAGTTTCAGTTAAGCATCTGCCTCTGGCTCAGGTCGTGATCCCAGGGTCCTGGGATGGAGCCCTGCATCAGGCTCCCTGCTCAACGGGGAGTCTACTTCCCCCTCTCCCTCTGCCTCTCCACCTTGCTCGTGCTACCTCTAACTCTTTCTCTCAAATAAATAAATAAAGTCTTTAAAAAAAAATAAAATAAAATAAAAAGATGCCTAGGTCATTTGTCAGCACATTAAAGTTTTGAGAAGCACTAGTCCAGAGGTTAAGACAAAAGGCAGCATGATAAACCATCTCCTGCATCCACATTCTAAGTTGTGCAAAGCTACACAAAATCTAGTCGGCAATGAATAAGTCATTCCTAGAGACTGTTGGTAATCTTTTAATTAAATCAAGCCTTTCCACAAAGGTAAAAAACAACAACAAAAAAGAAACATGATGCTTTGTGCCTATTAACAGCATCTTCATTGCACTACCAGAACTATATATTTTTAATAACGTGCTGAAAATAGTTACATCTGTTCTCCATCCTCTATCAAGAAAAGCGTTCTTGCTAATGAATTTTCCTCTCCTTTTCAAACCTATAATTGTGTCTTATGGATGAAATCTATTTCCAATTGTTTGAAGTTATTTTAAAGAAGTTAAAGAATTTTAACATAAGCATCCTAATTTGACCAATTTTAGGAAGCATTTATTCACTGTACAAATGCATTACTTAGGTATATTTGAGATAAATACATGTCCCATATCACAGTCCCTGGCCTCACTGTAGATAGTATGTTATACCTCTAACAAAGGATCTTCACATTTTCAAGAAGGATTTTCATAAGAAAATATCAAATCATAGCCTACTGGAAATTTGTAATACAATCTGACTCACAAAAGTATAATTTATACAACTTTCCAGAGGCGTATCTAAAATGTAATGTGGTACACCTGTACTGACCTGTGCTCTACTGGTCTACGGATTTTTAAACAAGATGCTTCTATAAGGACTTCAACTAGAGCCTACCACAAAAGTGCTCTGGGAATAACTTTATCCCTCTACAATCATAGCCTTGTTCTAAACAGAGCCCTTAAGTAAATTAAATCTTAAGAAAAACACTTTTTTGTTTGTAAAGAAAGAAACATTTCCTGAATGCCAGAGAATGTTTCCTTGAGAAACTGTTTATGTTACTGTGCTGAAAAGGTGTTTATGTTGCTATAAACACCTTCCTTGTAAGAGGGGATGGAGAGTCTCCCTATTGTTTACATTGTAATCAGCCCTGATTCTGAAAAGATCTACCCTTATTCCTCATGCCCAGACTAACTCACTGCATTCTGTCCCAATCAGATCACTCCCAAAGCTATTCTGTATTTATTTAGCATAATCGACCCATTACGTAAGAACAGGGGACCGTGGGTTCATAACTGGTACTACAATTACCAAGGCCATTAATTAGCAGGTTGTGGTGGTTTATGCTGTGTCAAATTTGTTAAGCACAACTACATTTCCTGGAATCTCTTCCCTGTATAGTTGCAGCTTAGGGCTGACCAAGAGTAGAATTTGCATAGGTCTGGACAGATCTGTACGGACTTGGAAGCCATTACTCTCTGAAGGTTGTTATGGTTAGAACAGTGACCAGGCAGGCTCTGTGGGCGGGTTCAAGCTTATCTTTGCTCTTCTCAGATCCCTATCTACCTTTCCAAACTGGTCCTGTAGGTCAACAGCAACTCCAGGCCCCCCAACAGACACAAAGAGATGGTAATTACACAGAGGCACATGAGTCCACGGCCCCCTGCCCCAGGAGCCTTGTCTCATGCTTGGCTTCTCAGACTGACTAGTCGGGGACTCCACTCATCCTCCAGCTTGCCTCCTGGCCCTTCATTTCCCAAGCTCCTACCATCGATCTTTAAGGTTTAATTTCTATAATAAAACCCTTATTACATAACCCATTATGGTCTTCTGTGATTAAACCCCAACTGATTCTAAAGGTTTGGTTTACTTGTTGGCACTAGATTTAAATGGTCTCTTGCCATTAAAGACATGGCATATTCAACAGTAAATGGCAAAGCGAACTGTGCCTGCTCATGCTCAGCTGATAAATGTTAGTAGAATAGGACCTGGAGTTTACGCCCCCTTCTTAACCCTAATTTTTCCCATATAACTTTTCTCTTTTTGTTCTGGCCTTGAGACATAACTGACATATTAAAATATCACATATGGGATGTGCATAATTCAATGTTTTGACATAAATATACACTAAGGAAACCATCACCACAGTCAAGATTATGAACATATCCATCAACCCTAAATGCTTTTTCATGTCTCTTTAAAATCTTTCCCCTCCCTGGCCTGCCCTATCTCCCAAACCACACCTCCCATAACCACTGATCTTCACTGTCACTTATAATTACTTTGCATTTTCTAAAATTTGATATATCTACATATGGAATCATACAATATGTACTCTTTTGGGGGAGGAAGTTGGCTTCTTTTACTCAATATAATTAATATTAAGTTTCACCCATATTTTGTAAATATCAATAGCTGATTCCTTTTTATTGCTGTGTAGTATTTCATTATACCACAATTTGTTTATCCATCTCCCTGTTGGTGGACATCTGGGTTACTTCCAGTTTAGGGCTAATACAAGTAACTCTTAGGAACATTTGTGTAAAAGCCTTCCTAGGGAAGTATGCTTTCAAGTCTCTTGGGTAAATAGCTATGAATAGAACAACCAGGGGGGTTGTATACTTAAGGTTTTTAAGAAAAAGAAAAACTGTCTTTCAAAGTGATATACCATTTTAAGTACTGAACCAGCAATGTATAAGAGTTCCAATTGCTCCATATCCTCATCAACATTTGGTACAGCCATTCTTTTTAATTTTAGCCATTCTAGGCGTAGTGTAATAATATCTCATGGTAGTTTTAATTTCTATTTTCCTAACAACTCGTGATACTGAACATAATTTCATGTGCTTCTTTGACATGTGTGTATCTCCTTTCTTGAAATGTCTTCAAATCTTTTGCCTATTTTTAAATGGGGGTTTCTTATTATTGGGTTATATATCTTTATATACTTTAGATTCAAGTCCTTTGTCGGATATATGCTTAGCAAATATTTTCTCCCAGCCTGTGGCTTATCTTTTCATCTCCATAACTTTTGAAGAGCAACATTTTTTCATTGTCCCTATCTAACTTCAGGTACCACAGTAGCTTCCTAGGGTTGCCATAACAAAGTACCAGAAACTGGTTGGCTTGAGGCAACAAAAATTTAATCCTTCATGCTAAAAGACAGAAATCAAGGCAATCAAGGTGTTGGCAGGGCCAACCTCCCTCTGAAAGCTCTAAGAAAGAATCCTTCCTTCACTCTGCTAGCTTCTGGCTTCTAGTGGTTTCTGGCACACTCACATTCCTTAACTGTGGTGGCCTAACTCAAGTCTCTGCCTTGTCTTTGCATGGCTTTCTTCTCTGTGTCTCTCTGGATCTTCACGCCACCTCCTTAGGAAGACACGAGCCACTGGACTTAGGGCCCACACTAATCCACTATGACCTCTATAAAAGACCCTATTTCCAAATAAGGTCATGTACACAGGTATGTAGGGGTTACAATGTCATCTTTCGGCAGGGGACAAATTCAACCCATAAAAGGCACTCAGATTTTAATATTTTAAAAAGCACACTGAACAATAAATTATTCAGCATAAATTCTGGCCTCCTTGACAACAGCCTGGTCTTGCCTCATTCACTGTTCCCATAGAGATAGACCCCAAGCTCATTTGCAGGATTTCTTGCTCATGGCCTTACTTCCCCAAAACAGATTCCAGTGACACAGTTCAGTTTAAGCAACTACTCTTGGCTAACCCCTCTTTATCAACTATTAGGTAAAGGTAATGTGAAGAGGAAAATATTGTTACATGACCTTCTCTTTTATGATCTCCCCTCCTTGACCTACGCCCAATTAGGGTACAAAAGTTTGGAGGAACAGGTTAGGGCAGTGACAACTCTCAATATGCACTAAGAAGTGCTTCTTCTAGTTCTAGCCCTGTCTTCCTTCAATACCACCTACAAGAAAACAGAAAATGCTTCTCCAAAGAAACATGTTCTAACGATCAACTGCTGAATAAACAACCACAAACTCAATTTAAAAGGACAATAGCCATTTTACTATCTTTCATGGTTTCTGTGTCAGGAATTCAGGAAGGCTTGGCTGAGCAGCTCCGGCTCAAAATTTCTTATTTGGCTGCAGTTAGATGGTGGCTGGAGCTGCTGGGGTCCAGGGAAGCAGACGGCTGGCTGGACATCTCAACACAGTTAAGTCTTCTCAGTCTCGCCTCACAACTTGATGGCCTCAGGCTAAATGGACTGCTCACATGATGGCTATAGGTTTCGTAACCAAGCATTACATTCCAGCCAACAGAGGAAGCCACACAGACTTTCATGATCTAGCTTCAGAAACCACCTAGAATCATTTCTGCAGTTCTTTGTAGGCTGGAATAGTCACAAGAGCTCACTCAGCTTCAAAGGGGAGAAACAGCACCCCCACTTCGTGATAGGAATGTCAAAATCAAATTATAAGAAGAACATGTATGGGCGCCTGGGTGGCTCAGTTGGTTAAGCGACTGCCTTAGGCTCAGGTCATGATACTGGAGTCCCAGGATCGAGTCCCGCATCAGGCTCCCTGCTCAGCGAGGAACCTGCTTCTCTCTCTGGCCCTCCCCCCTCTCATGTGCGCTCTCTCTCTCTCTCTCTCTCTCTCTCATTCTCACTCTCTCAAAATAAATAAATAAATCTTTTTAAAAAAGAAGAAGAAGAACATGTATAATGGGAGATAATGTGGAAATATTTATAAAATACAATTTACTCCCAAACATATCCTCCTGGGGCTGTGAGAACAGGGGACTGCTCCATACAAATTAAAGGCCAAAGACAAGCTATATACTAAAATCCCTGGGGCTCAATGTTTTGCCCATTCTTGTTTCTGCCAATCCTCTTTTCTTTCTTGACTATTTACAGTCTAGTATACACTACCGTCTCGGGTACTCAGGTGCAGTGCATTATAAAAAGGAGAGTCAGAAAAATTATTTACCCAAAGTCACACAGAGAAACTGATGGCAAGCACTTCCCTCTCATCTGTGTCATTCACAAACCCTTCCACTCCAACATTCTTCCTTATGATCAGGGCCCAGAAACCTAGGTTCCACTCTAGCCCTACCAATAAATAATTATTAAGAACTACTGAGGCACCTGGGTGGCTCAGTCAGTTAAGCATCTGCCTTTGGCTCAGGTCATCATCTCAGGGTCCTGGGATTGAGCCCCACATCGGGCTTCCTATTCAGCAGGGAGTCTGCTTCTCTCTCTCTGTCTCTCTCTCTCTCTCTGCCCCTCCCCACCGCTTTTTCTGTCTCAAATAAATAAAATCTTGGGGAGAAAAGAACTATAATTCAGAGTTTCATGTCATTCTTTCACTGGTTTCAAGTTAATTTCTCATTGAAACACACACACACACACACACACACACACACACACACATTTTCCTTAGCCAAAGGTGAATGTGTTTTGGATAACTCACCAATTATGGTTCATGGTATCTATTCACTAATTTGAGTGCCAAGGAATTGCGATTTCTCCCTTTCTATTTCCATAAATCATGATAAACCACAAATCTTCATTCAAATATACCATTTTTAGGTACTTCATTTACTTTAAGATTCACTCATTCTCTATAAAATGTAATGGAAAATAAACTAAATTCCATACAATAAATATTTATGGAACACCAACTGCATGCCAAGCCTTCTGCTATGTGCTAGATGACAAAGCTGAGTAAGGCACAGTCTCCTGCTTCTTACATAGCTAAGCATCTAACCATAAAGGCAAATTTACCAACAACCATTATATAACCACACCACAGGCAAGCCTTCTTAAGACTTAGGAGACTCAGTTAAAATCACACACAAAAGAGATTACCTTTAAGGAAAAGTAGGTAAGTACTTGAGAGAAGAAAATGAAAGGCGTCCATTGTAGGCAAACGGAAAAGCATAAGCAAATAACCCAGGGTGGACGGACTATATGGCTTGATAAGGAACTACAAGTGAACTTGAAGTATGGTTACAGGTACCTGGCTATTTGTGAACAACCATGAGGCTAGAAAAGTAGCAAGGGCCAGCCTGTGATGTTTCTTACAGAGTACCATAAAGAGCTGAATTCTATAGGCAACAGACAACCACCAAATACTTTCAAGAAGCAGAAAAACTTGAGGAGACCCATTTTTTCAAATGGTAACTGGCCACAATGTAAAAAATGGTTTGAGGAAAGGGAGCCTGGAAGTAGGAAAAACTACTAGGTTTGGGTCGAAGAAAAGGAGGGGCCAAATCCGGAGTCAACAAAACAGATACAAGAACATCGGATCTGGTGACTGATACATTGAAACAGGGCTGGTGGGGAGGGGTAAGAATCAAAGTATCCTGTCAGAATGAGAATCTACAGAAGTTGGTAAGAAGCATGTGTCAAAGTCAAATAGATCAAAGGCTAAGAGGAAATAAACCAAGAGGACAGTGATTTTAAACTTACTTTCTGCAGGAAGCTTGGTTAATTGCAGAACAATATCCATAAATGGCATACTGAGTGATAGAATATGAGCTAAGGAGATAATCACAAACCCAAGGAGTGTGACTTTTCATCCTGGGGATCATCTTAGTCCCCTCATAAACCATTTTTCTACTCCTAAGACAAAATTGGAAGGTAGAAACCAAAGCGCCTGAGATGTCACGGAACAAGAACTTTAAAAACAAAGTCATGGAGAGAAATAACAGAATAAAAATGGCATCTGTACAAAGTACACATATGTAACAGCAAAAACAACATTGGGCAGGGGATAAGATTTTGAAAAGGTTAGCCTGTAAGCTTTAAAATAAAACCTTTACAGGGGCGCCTGGGTGGCTCAGTCGGTTAAGTGGCTGCCTTCGGCTCAGGTCATGATCCTGGGGTCCCGGGATCGAGCCCCACATCCGGCTCCCTGCTCAGCAGAGAGCCTGCTTCTCCCTCTCCCTCTGCCTACTTGTGCCTCTATCTCTGTGTCAAATAAATAAAATCTTTAAAAAAAAAATAAAATAAAATAAAATAAAACCTTTCCTGTTGTAGTAATTCCTCATTTGTTCTTACCTTGATTGGGAAGCACTCCTTCCTTTGCCCCACTGGAAGATGCCTGAAAGGCCAGTGATGAAATGCACTTCTCTTACTACAGAGAATGGTAGTATCAGTGGGCTGATTTGCACCAACGGTAGGTCAATTTTTCTCTTCTCTTTTGCTTCTACATCCTCACCTTGGTAGGCTTATATTACAGGTTAGCACTAGGCCTGGCATGTAACATTAGAATATCTCCAAGCACTAAGGGCTCACATTAGCTACTAGCATTAGATGCCACCTATGCCTGACCCCAGTTTGGCCATCTCTCAGCTCTTTTTACGTTGAGCTGAAATGTCCCTTATGGTCCATCTTCACATTCCCAAAGAAAGTGAGGAAAACACACATTTCTGTTTTGCCATCTCTGAAAAATTAGGGACAGTGTTCACTAGTCCAAAGTCACCTGCCTTGCTTATACAAGGAGGAGAGGCTGGTGAGCACTCTGGGCCCACCAGTTAGACTGCTGGCTCTCCCTTGCTTCTGCAGCCTCTCCGTCCTGAACATAGTTTCCAGAGCCATAACCATTGAGTAAATACTATTTTTTTAACTTTTAAATATTAAACAACCACACAAAGCCAGTCTTCAGTGAAACATGTTGTTGGTATAAGGATACAGATTTCTGGCTTTGAATCACTTCCAGTTATTATGCATTCCAAATCACATGCCAAAATTTTAATGAACTTCCAAATTTACATTTATGAAAACAGACCCTGGCACACATAAATGGGCTATTTTGCCATATCACTTTTCAAAAGGTGCCTCGTAGCTAAAATGATTCTGAGCTGTCTTCCATCATTCAAGATGAACTCTACAAAAGAACTAAGTGTTCTTACTTTTACACTAATTTATTCTACATTGGTTTTACTCAGCATATGGTAAGCATATGGGAAAGAGAAGTGTATCTGGAAGCTGTTAGAACTGCATGTAATCAAAATTTACCAGTAGAAACCTAATTTGATTAATTGAAAATTAAAGTTGCAGTTAATCACTTGCTATTTAAGAGAGAGGGAGAATATCACTTAAAAATGAATCCTTCACAAACACATAACATTAATTTTCTTTGTTGCAAATCAATACTTACTATTCAATTGTCAGGAGCAAGACTGCAAGGTACCCCTAAAGTCTCCAGGAGGGCAGGCCCTGGCTTAATGCTAAAGTGAATAGTCAATTTTAAGGACAGTATCTACTTTTGACAAAGAGCCTGTTTCTTAAAACATCCCTCTATCAGCTAACTAATCTTTAAAGGGGGGAAGGGGACAAGCTGAGTTGAGGTCAAGTTTTCCACCCATACTTAGCTCTAAATTTGAGCGCTTATATACAGTCTACAAATTTATATATATATATATATATATAATCTGTTAGTTCAGAATCTCCAGCAACCCACCTCTTACCTTACAAGGTACGAAAAGAACATCAGCCTCTGATGAAAACTGATGATCTGAGGGAATATTTCTTAAGCCTAAAATTGCCTGCTCTGAGTGACCAAGGCCTATGCTCAAAACTTCTATTATTTTTAAAAAATGACAATGGTATCACTATAAAAAGATATTTATAGAAAGATCAAATCTTACATAACCTTTCTAAAGCTTGCCTTAAAAACCAGACCCTTACATGTTTCCTCCTTCCCCCCCAAACCTCTGGTATAACACAGTAATCAAAACCAAAATTAATCTCATGTTCAAAGCTAGCGGATGATTTCCCAGGATTACCCAATTTCCTCCTGCCCATGCATGCAAGATTTTGCTTACTAACTATAGTAAGCTCATTGTCTTCTTCAAAGGCAGAGCAGCAGTATTAGAAGAAAATTAACCAATCACATAATACTATGCAGCCTATTCCCAAAATGGAAAAAAAAAAAACACAAAAAACCCTCAAGCAAAAACAGACACGTCAACAGGCTCAACATTTTAAATGTTAAAATCACCATAAAATAAAAAGAAACAGTACATTTTACAATAACAACATATCATCAATCCAAATGAAGTGTGCCTAATATCCAGGCTAAGCGTTAAAGTATAACACATAAAAAAAAAGAATAAAAGAAAGAAAGCAGCTTATATGGGAAGAGAAGTAGGCATACTAAAGCTGGAAATTAATTAGGAACATTAAGATATTCAAATTTACATTCTCTGCTGCTTAAACACAAAAAGGGAGGTTCTGTTGCAATGTATCACAATAAATTATTTTAGGCTCTCCTACTGACCAGAATCATAATACCATGCTTTTGAGATTGCTTTAAATTTAAAATACATTCAACTTCCCCATCATAAAGACCATTAGTAAATGTCTCACAAAACCCCAGGTAAAGGCAAAACCCACAGAATGCTTGAAATGCATGAGTAATAATGACAACAGATCTATTCCCTTACCTTTCCCCACATTCCACCCTGCCTCCTTTATAAAAGAAAATGTCTTCAGTCTTATCAGTTTCCTTTCACAAACACTCTGCTTCGTGTATCCTCAGGAGGCCCATCCACTAAAGGCAGAATGAAAGTGTTTACAGATGGTAGAGAGAGATAGCGGAGGACACTACCCCAGAGCCAACACTATCATCCCGGGATCTAGAGACCTAAAGAGAAGAAATTCTAGTCAACAAAACCCCAGTCATGGCTTTAGTGAGGAACTGAAAGTAAATCTTGGAGGTAAAGAATGAAGAAGACAAAAGATGGTTAAAGATTCAGGCTATAAGAAAGGATTGGACAGATAAGCACAAACTACTGCTTTACAAAGTCAGACTCCATGCAATTCAAGTTTATAGAGACTGGCCTCTTGAATTAGAAAGAACTAAATAAAACAAAAAATATTAAATTTTCTTTAAAAAAATCTTTTTTAACACAGATGGCAAACTATAGCTGGCATGTTCACTAAATAAGTATAAAATAAACATATAGACCCCAAAGGCCCAGCGCTTAAAAAAATGGCCAAGGATCCCAATTTTACTGTACTCAAATCATTTCTAATTTATGGCATCACTAATCATACACCTGTCATTTCTATAGCCTTAAGGGAATTAGCAACCAAAAGAACATGCTACATGATTTCATTTCAAGCAGTTTCATTTCCAAAAGTCGGGTGATTTTGTAGAGAAGGGTGGTGAAGGCATGACAAGGAATTACAACCCAAAATAAACCAACAGAAATTATAAGAACTAGGGCCCTACTCTTTCCATGCAGGAGAGGTAACTATTGTATTAAGCTCCCTATTTCCCCTAGTATACAGTGCCCACCAGAGTTATTTTGTGAAGATCTACATGAACACCAGGTCTGCTTAGATCTGTCAAACTCTTTCCATTCAGAATCCAGATTGGGTCCCCTCAACATCTGGTAGCACAATCACTGAAGCCTACCTAAGCTGGTGATCTATTTTTTAGTGTGTTCACTATGGGCAGTATATCCATTAAAATGTGGACTAAAAGGTGTATTTACTCTGCTTAAATTTCAGATGAATATAGTGGGAAGAAGAGTTTATTCTTTGGAATTCTTTATCTCTGGATAAAAGTGGTTATCACTCTCTAGTAGGACCTAGTCTGAGTCATTAAAACACTCTTGCTGGGGACGCCTGAATGGCTCAGTAGGTTGAGTGTCTGCCTTCAGCTCAGGTCATGATCCCAGAGTCCTGGGGTCTAGTCCCACATCAGGCTCCCAGCTTAGTGGGGAGTCTGCTTCTCCCTCAGCCTGCCCCTCCCCCTGCTTGTGCTTGCTCGCTCTCTCTTACAAATAAATAAATAAAATCTTAAAAAAAAAAAAAAAACCCTTGTTGGAGGGTTGTTTCTCTTCTACCTTGCTTTTTCTCCTGAGACAAGTATTTATTAATATCTACACTTGAGGTTTTTGGTTGTTTTAAGCATAAACAATTGAACTACTGTATGTGATAACATGTTAAAAACAGCTCACCACGGCAAGACTGTAATTATACCACAGCTCAAATCATTTCTGTTATGTACACATCAATGCATCTTTCACTAGCAAAATAACTTGTGTCTTATATCCACATACATCCTTGAAAACAGATTACAATTATGTTTCATTAATACCACAGATTTTTGCTTTATATTCTGCCAAGTAATTTAAGTAACTTTTGTTGTAAAAAGAACTATATCCATCAGAGCACAGTACAATGTCCAGGATACAGAATTTTAAAAACAACTTAATTTGAATCTGATATGAACTACTTACAAACCTGGGCAGGCCAGTTGACTTCTTCGAAGTTTGGGGTTATCAACAATACTCTCTTTATCTCAGGTAAATTATAAGGATCAAATGTGAAAATGTTTCATGTACTCAAAATTCCTGTACAAAACATAAAGGACTGACAGATTTTATTATATAAACACTTAGTAATTCTGTACGGCAAAAGGCAAAGGCACCACTATCAAAGAAGTAACTAGAAGAAAACAATTGCAAAACACAGATGACAATGGATCAATACCTTTAAAGAACTCCAACAACTGAATATGCAAAAGAACCCAAGAGACAAAAATGAGCAAGAAATAGAAGAAATACAAATAAATGAAAAACAATAGACATGGTAGTCAACCTCACTGGTAAGCACGAAAAAAAAGATGAATTTTGCCAAAAGTTGGTGATTGTTAATATTCAAAGTTGGAAGCACTTATGGAAATGGGCATTCTCATACACTGCCTTTGGTGGGGGGGGGGATTTATATAGGTCTACATAATCTTCTAGAAAGACATATGGTAAAATGTTATTAAATTTTAAAAGTCACACATCCTCCCATCATTTTTAATATTTATTCAACTGAACTATAAGCACCAGTATTCAAAGATAATATACTCAGGAATATTTTTCCATTACTGTTTAGATGAACAAAAACTGGAAGTGTGATTGTCACCAACAGCAGAAAGGCAGAATAAATCAGTTGATTCTCTCTATAAAATATTATTTAGCCAATAAAAATAATGAATTCTGAGAAATGGATAAATTCCTAGAAACACATAATCTTCCAAAACTGAGTCTGGAAGAAACAGAAAATCTGAAAAGATGAATTACTAGTAACAAAATTGAATTGGTGATCAAAAAAGCTACCAAAACATAAAAGTCCAAGATCAGACAGATTCACAGGTGAATTACACCAAACATTTAAGGAAAAGTTAATACTTATTCTCCTCAAACTACTCCCAAAAATAGAAGAAGGAAAGCTTCCAGATACATTCTACAAGGCCAGCATCACCCTGATACCAAAACCAGAAAAAGTCATCACAAAAGAAGAAAACTACCAGCCAATATCCCTGATAAACAGAGATACAAAAATCCTCCACAAAATATTAGCAAACCACATTCAACAACACATTTAAAAGATCATTTACCACAATCAAGTGGGATTTATTCCAGAGATGCAAGGATGGTTCAATATTTGTATATCAATCAATGTGATAGACCACATGAACAAAAGAAGGATAAAAATCTTATGATAATGTCAATAGATGCAGGCAAAGCATTTGACAAAATTCAACAACTGTGCATGATAAAAACTCAATGAAGTAGGTTTAGAGGGAACATTTCTCAACATAATAAAGGCCATATATGAAAGTATCACAGCTAACATCATATGTAATGGCAAAAACTTGACAGCTTTACCTCTAAAATTAGCAAAAAGATAAGAATATCCACTCTTGCCACTTTTACTCAACATAGTACTAAAAGTTCTAGCTACAGCGATCAGACAAGAAAAAGAAATGAGGCATCCATATCGGTAAAGAAGAAGTTAAACT
This sequence comes from Callorhinus ursinus, assembly GCF_003265705.2. Lineage (NCBI taxonomy): Eukaryota > Metazoa > Chordata > Mammalia > Carnivora > Otariidae > Callorhinus > Callorhinus ursinus. The sequence goes on from NW_027397101.1 coordinate 22,243,592, forward strand.
GGCACTTTTGCAGATGACATGATACTATACATAGAAAATCCTAAGGACTCCACCAAAAAACTCCAAGAAGTAATACAAGAATTTAAAAAGTTGCAGGATACAAAATTAATACCCAGAAATCAATAGCATTTCTATACACTAATAACAAAGTAGTGGAGGAGGAATTTAAAAAACAATTCCATTTACAATTGCACCAAAAAGAATAAAATGCCTAGTAATAAACTTAACCCAGAGGTGAAAGACTTGTACTCTGAGAACTATAAAACACCAATGAAAGAAACTGAAGATGGCATAAACAAATGCAAAGATATTCCATGCTTGTGGACTGGAAGAATATTGTTAAAATTATTACCAGAGCAATCTACACTCAATGCAATCCCTATCAAAATACCAACAACATTTTTCACAGAAGTAGAACAAATAATACTAAAATTTGTATGGAACCACAGAAGACCCTAAATAGCCAAAGCAATCTTGGGAAGATAAAAAGAAAAATAAACAAAGAAAACTGGAAGTATCATAAGCCCAGATTTCAAGATATACTTCAAAGCAGCAGTAATCAGGGCACCTGGGTGGCTCAGTCGTTAAGCGTCTGCCTTTGGCTCAGGTCATGATCCCCGGGTCCTGGGATCAAGCCCCGCGTCGGGTTCCCTGCTCAGCGGAAAGCCTGCTTCTCCCTCTCCCACTCCCCCTGCTTGTGTTCCCTTTCTCGCTGTGTCTCTCTCTGTCAAATAAATAAATAAAATCTTAAAAAAAGAAAAGAAAAAGCCTGCAGTAATCAAAGCGGTACAGCACTGGCACAAAAAACAGACACATAGATCAATGGAACAAAATAGAAAGCCCAGAAATAAGCCCATACTTATATGGTTAATTAATCTGTGAGAAAGCAGGCAAGACTATAAAATGGGGAAAAGACAGTCTCTTTAATAAATGGTGGGAAAACTGGACAGCTACATGTATAAGAATGAAACTGGACCAAAATAAACTCAAAACGGATTAAAGACCTAACTGTAAGACCTAAAACCACAAAAACTTTAGAAGAAAGCAAAGGCAATAATTTCTCTGACATCAGCTGCAGCAACATTCTTCTAGATATGTCTCCTCAAACAAGGAAAACAAAAGCAAAAATAAACTATTGGGACTACATCAAAATCAAAAGCTTTTGCACAGCAAAGGAAACCATCAACAAAACAAAAAGGCAACCTACTGAATGGGACAAGATATTTGCAGATGATATATCCAACAAGGGATTAACATCCAAAATATATAAAACTCAGCACCAAAAAAAAAAAAAAGAGGAGGAAAACTGGGCTGAGAACCTGAATAGACATTTCTCCAAAGAAGAAATACAGATGGCCAACAGACACATGAAAAGATGCTCAACATCACTAACCATCAGGGATATGCAAATCAAAACCACAATGATAACCTTACACCTAGCAGAATGACTACAATCAGGAAGGCAAGAAATAACAAGTGTGGTAGAGAATGTAGAGAAAGGGAACCCTTGTACATTGTTGGTGGGAATGTAAATTGGTGCAGCCTCTGTGGAAAACAATATGGAGATTCCTCAAAAAAAGAAAAAAATCAGTTTTAATTTTTTTAAAGTATTAAAAATAATTTTAAGTTATTAAAAATAATTTAAACTATAAATTAAAAATATAATATGATCTAGTAACTCTACTTCTGGGTACTTACCCAAAGAAAATGAAAATACTAATTCAAAAAAATATATGAACTCCTTTGTTTACTGCAGCATTATTTACAATAGCCAAGATATGGAAACAACTTAAGTGTCCATCAACAGAGGAATGGATATTGAAGATGTGGGGTATATATGTGTGTGTGCGCGCATGCACACATACACATATATACAATGGAATATTGTGCAGGCTTAAAAAAAGGATAAGATCGGGGGCGCATGGGTGGCTCAGTCATTAAGCGTCTGCCTTCAGCTCAGGTGATGGTCCCAGAGTCCTGGGATCGAGCCCCGCGTCAGGCTCCCTGCTCCGCGGGAAGACCACCTCTCCCTCTCCCACTCCCCCTGCTTGTGTTCCCTCTCTCACTGTGTCTCTCTCTGTCAAATAAATAAATAAAATTAAAAAAAAACATACATGTTTTCATTCCATAATAGATTTTTCTTAGAAGTTTTATATGACAACAGCATACCAGCATGAACTGGTAGTAACAGATACTTGCCCATTTCGATAAGCTGGTATGTTCCCCTTACCTTAAACCAACAGTTCTCAAATTGTGGCCTCAAGACTAGCAGCACCAACCCCACCTGGGAACTTGCTGGAAATGCAAATTCTCAGGTCTCACCCCAAAATGAATGAATCAGAAACCTGGCGGGGAGGAGTCCATGTCATGTTTTAACAAGCTCTCCAGCTTGTTCTGATACCCACTGTTTCAGAAACACTGCCTCAGACTATCCATGTAAAAATAGCGTGTCCATGTACAAGTGTTTTTATCCCACACACCTGCAAAGTTTAACAGTAATAATGCTGTTTCAATAGCATAACATGTAACATCATCATCCAGTAAAGTTCATTTGTTATTGGGTTTTTTTAACGCAACTGATTTTGTTTTCAAGAAACTTTGTTCCTCTAAGTTGGTAACGGTGGTTATTACTAAAATAGCTGTGACCATCACCAAAACTGCTTCTAACTTCATTGCCACAGAGCACAATACATGACCAAACCCCTCCCCTTTTGGCTAGAACTCCTGCTGTTTACGGTACTTGCCTTTTTGCATTCACCAGATGTAAAATGACTTTACTTAAACACATATATACATACATACATACTCCACTGTATAAGACAATTCAGCAAACACAGATGATCTAACATCTACTATACAAAAGACACCATATTAAGATACTATACATAAGAGATAGCAAGTAAGGCCCTGGTTCAACAAATGTGCAAATCAGTTGGAGAATACTATGCAGAATATGGCAAAGACTCAGAGCTCTCCACCCAAAATCTGTTCTTGCTTCCATGCTACACAATATTCCCCTGCTTCCTCTACAGTAGAATCGTTGTATGAATAGTGCTTACCAAGAGTGTGAGAAGTGATACATGACTTTGGACATCTTAGATTTTAAACATCAGATACGCTTCTCCTTCTGTCCCACCCCCATGAAACCTAGACCTAAACCTGTCGGCCACAGAGCTTCAGTCATGCAAATGACAACAATGTGTCAGGATGGGGTCAAAAAGACTTGGAAGGAACCAGGATCTCAGAATTAACATAGATCCGCCAATCTGGGGGATATCTATCAGGACTTGCATAAATGATAAAAACATCTTTGTTATGGAAGTCACTATATTCTTAGGTCTCTTTGTTGTAGCAGCCTAGCATAGTGTGACTCATGAACTCTATAAATCCTTGTAGAAGACTGCCTAGTACAGTAGTACTACTAGTACTGGTAGGCTACAGACACGAGCTCCCCTGTACAGGGGCTACTGGAGGGAAAACAAATTTTTGCATCACAGTAATGGACAAGATTTTCCTGTGCCTGCCCCCTTCCCTTCTCAACCCCAGAAGAGGGAAGACTCTAGAGTGTGGCATTACCTTTCTAGAGAACTAGTCCCTGCATCTGGTGCTGTGAGTCATAACGCCATTGACAAAGATTTCAGTTTGATGGCCCTACTTAACACTTGTGTCTCAGGGACCACGGGGACTGCCCTGGTTCTGAACCATTTCAGAAACCCTGATGAAACCTCAGACAATCCACGCCCAAAAAATACATGTGCAAAAAATGTTCTCACACATAAAAAGTTTCATACTATTTCAAGGGGCTTGTGCCCCACCCCCCACCCCAAAGCTCATGCAAAGAACCCCCAATATGAAGGTTTTGTGGTTGGGAATATGTCTGAAGAAAGAGGAGCTGATGCACATTCTGCACCACAGCAACACGTATTTTGTGAAGACTTTCACCAAAAAAAAAAAAAAAAAAAAAAAAAAAGGCGGCAAAGCCAATGAGAGAGAGAGATCCGAAAGATATTCGCCATAAACCCAGACCCACTCCCAGGTCTTCCCTGCTGTGAACACTAGACCTGCCTCAAATATCATCTCCTGATTCCTCCAAGGCTTCACCAAACTCCACCTGTGAGCCACATGAAGGAGAAAGTAGTTCCATCACAAAAGCTTAGATACCAATGTTTATATAAATAGCTCTTTTAATCACAACCAGCAAAAAAGAAGTCCAATTCTGATAGGTAGCCTCACAATATATATATATATAGAAAAGCTTAAAAATCTCTATGTATACACACCCAAATAGTTTAAATTACAGTTAATCAGAGAACTTCAACAGTCTTACTGTTCTCATTCCTTGGCTTACCTCCAAAATTTTCATTACCTGTCAGGTCCCCTCTGTTATTCCTCACTTTCTGTGTCTCTGGAATGTTATTTTATTAAATAATTGTCATGCCAAAAGGCACATACTACTATAAAAGTTTATTTGCTAGGCTGAGCAGAAACATCTATTTCTTTTTTGTCAAGATCTATTATAATGCTCTATTGCCTACAGAGTGTGTAGAATCATTTCCAGATTCACTTGAACCAAACAACAATGTGTTTCTCCTAACAGGGCACCAAGTAGTTGCAATAATGTGGAAAGATTATGTGGAAATCTTGAATTGGTAACAGATTTCACCTGAACTCTGTTTCCAAAACTCTTTGTAGCAGATTTGACAGGCAGACTAAAAGGTAAAATCTTTCCCAAGGAAAGCATATTATTTTTACAATATCATGAGATAATTGAAAATGTGTTGCAATAAATTCGACTGACATATTTTAAGTACCTACTAAATTTCCAGTAATATGCTGGAAATTACTATCCACTTTAAGGACACGTGCTCCACTTTATTAATTAGCTATAGGAAATAACTATACTTACACAGCATTTGTATTTTTCAAACTAGTCTGATTCAACTTGTTTATAATAAACATTTATTTACTGTTCATGTGTTATTACAGATTTTTTTTTAGACCTTAAAGAGCCCACTGTCTATTGCATATATAATGCTCATTCAGTATTATAATGCCGTCAGAATTTTGGACAAATTCCCTTAGTGACACAGAATGGGAGAAAAATTCTCTATTGGGATAAAAAAAAATAGGCCAATAGTTACTGCCTACTGTAGAGGGCTATAAAAACAGCAATCAAAAAGAGTTTCACACACTTAACATCATAGTTCTATCAAGAACTAGAGGAACTAGAAGCAGTGGCCCCCATAGCAATGATCACAAGGAGCACCCAGAGCTTGGTTTCTAAATGCTATTCCCCAATAAAAGGAACAAAGGCTCTTTGGAAAACCGGTTGAATCCAGGGCTACAGCGGTGAATATATGAGATGCACTTGGACAATCTCATAGGGTCACAAAATAAAGAAGCAAGGGAGAAAAAAAGACATATACATGTCAAAAAGCACAGAAGGCAACCTGCAGAATTCCAATGGATAAAGTTGGAACAATCTGAATAACAAAATATACAACAGCAGTATAAGCCCAAGAATATCCATGTACCATACTGATATAAATAAATAACTATATGAATAAACAAACGGACAATGAACAACTTTTCTTTATAGAAGAATTCCAATTAAAAAATGAGAATAAGGGAGGGGTGCCTGGGTGGCTCACTTGGTTAAGCATCCAGCTCTTGGTTTCCAGTCGAGTCGTGATTTCAAGGTCATGAGATCAAGCCCCTAGTCGGCTCTGTACTCAGAGGGCAGTCCGCTTGAGATTCTCTCCTTCTCCCTCTGCCCCTCCCACTCGTGCTTGCTGGCTCGCTCTAAAATAAATAAATCTTTCTAAAAAACTTTAAAAATTAATTAAAAAATGAGAATAAGGGAAACAAAATCACCATTAGAACACCACAATGGTAACTGCTACAGGCAAAGTGGACAGAAGTTTAAGCAGAAACCAAATATGCAGTCTCAAAGTATCTCTCCCACAATAACATAGAGAAAAATTGGAACTTTATAGTGGAGAATCCTAGCAGAAACCACCTTCACCAAGTGAACAAGGTTTAACACCCAGTAATACATGCTGACATCAGGCACTCCTTGGTATGATGCACTGAGAAGGGTTGGTCAAGTGGGTGGTCTCCTTCCCAATGGACATATCACCACAACCTAATCATGAGACAAACCCCAAACGGAGGGACATTCTACAAAATACCTGGCCAGTGCTCCTTTTCCTATTTCTGCAAATCTTCATAAAATTACCTCAAAATAAAGGTTTTAAAAATACAATAGAAAAGAAAAATGAGGGCGCCTGGGTGGCTCAGTTGGTTAAGCGACTGCCTTCAGCTCAGGTCATGATCCTGGAGTCCTGGGATCGAGTCCCGCGTCAGGCTCCCTGCCCAGCAGGGAGTCTGCTTCTCCCTCTGACCCTCCCCGCCTCATGTGCTCTCTCTCTCTCTCTCAAATAAATAAATAAAATCTTTAAAAAGAAAAAAAAAGAAAAAGAAAAATGATCCCAATCACACCAGCAACAACAACAAAAAAATACCAGATATAAACCTGATGAAAACTGCAATATAATTATGGAGAAAATTATAAAATTTTATAGGACATAAAAATAGGACAGGATTAAAAAAGAAAAATATTTTTTAAAAAAGAAAAATACACTAAATTCACAGACTAAAGGAAGCTAACAATTCTCAATAAAGGTTAAGATGGATTACTATTTTGAATTTAGAAGAGAAAGGGACTATTTTGATTTTGTTGACCCTGTAAATCATTTTAAATTAACTAATGGGGGGGCGCCTGGGTGGCTCAGTCGGTAAGCGTCTTGCCTTCGGCTCAGGCCATGGTCCCAGGGTCCTGGGATCGAGCCCCACATCGGGCTCCCTGCTCAGCGGAGAGCCTGCTTCTCCCTCTCCCTCTGCCTGCCACCTCTGCCTGCTTGTGCTGTCTCTCTATCTGTCGAATAAATAAATAAAATCTTTAAAAAAAAAAAATTAACTAATGGTCCAGTTAGTTAACAGTAAGTTCAATCTTTTGTCATGAGAATGATAAAGAAAAAAATGGTGTTTTTTTTTAATTAAAGAGGGAAAAATGTTAGAAATACTTATTAACCAGAAGAAATTTAGATTAGCATTGAAATTATAAAAATTTAAAATTAATGTTTTCTAAATGCAATGTGGTACATAGACGATCTAAAACACAAAGGGTATTAGTGGAAAAACTAAAGAAATCTGAATAAAGTCTGGGAGTTTTGTTGATAGTGATGTGTCAGTATTAGTTTAATTTTTACAAAAATACCTGGTAATATAAGACTTTAACAATAAAGGAAATGGTGAGAGGTACATAGGCATTCTCTGTACTATCTTTGCAACCTTTCTGTAAACCTAAATTTATTCCAGATAAAAACTTTGTTAATATGCCTTATCACTTTGTTATATAAATGATGTCTCAGTGGGAGCATATATTCTGCCACAGTGGCTTACTTGACTATCTGAAATACATATATTTACACATATACACATATATCTCTCATGATACACGTGGTTAAATTCACAGATTATCATTAAGTCTCAAACAGAATAAGCTGGGCTACCATCACATATTTGGCTCACAAATCCTATCAATCTATCATTTAAAAAGTACTTATTTTGAGTGTCCTTTGTACCATCAAGTCCCATCCTAAATGCTATGAATTCCAACTTCTCTCATGCAACCAAACTCTAGTAAAATAGGAAACTATACAAATAGAGAATTCTGTGAAGACTAACACAAGAAAATGGTTAGAGATTGGACGCCTGGGTGACTCAGTCAGTTAAGCATCTGCCTTCGGCTCAGGTCATGATCTCAGGGTCCTGGGATCCAATACCGCTTCAGGTTCTGCACTCAACGGGGAGTCTGCTTCTCCCTCTGCCTCTGCCCCTCCCCAGCTTTCTCTCTCTCTCTCTCTCTGTCTCAAATAAATAAATAAAATCTTTGAAAAAAATAAGAAAAAAAAGAAAATGATTAGAGATTAATGTAAAGAACACAATAAAAACATGCAAGGGTTGGGCGTACAGAAAGAAGGGATGACTGACCACCGGGTAGGCAGTACAGATGGTTTCCTTGAGAAGCTGATAGTTGAACTGAGTCTGCAATGAAGGGCAGGAATTGACCAACCATAATGGAGAGAGAATATTCTGAGAGAGGGGATAACATCTCCAAGACACAGGGCAGGAGAATCCAAGGCACACGTGGAAATGGCAACATTGAGAGAGAATGCTGACCCACGGCCACAGCACATCGTCACAACAAGCCAGAGATGCAGCGGGATAGGTGGTGTCTGGGGGGCATGTGTGTGTGTAAATGGGAGACAATACAAGTGAAGTTTGAGTTCAAAACTCCCGAGATGACAGAAGAAGGAATAATTTAATTGTACCTCAAATCTAAATCTCTATCAAGACTTTTGGTTCAATACCACAATTACGGTAACACCACCATAGAAGAAAGGCTTAAACTGCCAAAGAATTTTAAATGTGGACACTCAGAGTGAAAAGAAAAAGTAGGAAAATGTGTTCTCAAGTAATGTATGAAAAAGACGACTCTGTGCTTTCTGTTCTTTAAATCAGTATCGGACTCTGATTTAATGAAGAGAAATCCCTTATTGTTCATGATACCATAAGCAATTAAGACCAGCTAGGACTCATTAATTGCTGAAAAAACAGCCATAATATTCTCATTCCTTTTATCCAATGCAGCTTGTTATAGGTAAATACAACCTAAAAGAAGAGATATGGGGGGCGGGGGGGGAATGAAGCAGAAGAAATGCATAGAAACTAAAGGAAGAAAGATGCCATTTGATATTAAAAGCGAAAAATTATAATTTAATTCTCACTGTCACAGCTTTTTAATACTCTGAAATCATGCTGTGGGAGGTTTCCTCATTAAACCAAATATAAAAATATAAAACACAGTTATTTTTAGAACCTAGAATCAAATTTTGATACAAAAAAATTTTTAGAAAGACCCTCCTACCATCACCACTAAACTGTAAATTTTTTTTTATTTTTTTAAGATTATTTATTTATTTGAGAGAGAACACAAAACGAGAGAGTGAGAGAGCGCAAGAGCAGGGGTAAAGGGCAGAGGGAGAGGGAGAAGCTGACTCCCCCCCTGAGCAGGAAGCCCAACGCAGGGCTCGATCCCAGGACCCTGAGACCAGGACCTGAGCCAAAGGCTGCAAGCGGCTTAACCCACTGAGTCACCCAGGCGCCCCGTCAATGTTTTTTAAAGTATCAATGAAATAGAGGAACACGTTCCATATAGAAACCTCTTTTAACATTTACACTTCAAATAAGACATGCTAAGTCATCTCTTTCAGCTTTAAAAGCCACCAAAGGAAACAGTAATTTAAAAAATTAAAATAACTCTGTATTATACTTAGGAATAGATAAATTGAACATTAAAGCTTTAACATTATGTGAAAGAAAGCCATGGCACATTTTAAAACAAGCTTTTCCTCTCCAAAATATTGATATAACCATTCTGGACCACAATACTAAAGTAATTACTCTTTAGAAGATACAATTATTGCCTACTAATGCTTTCTTTTTTTAATACTCTAAGGCAACTCTGTTTTTCTGATATTAAATTTTGAGGTCACATGTAACATTTATTGCCTCTTATTTCAAATATTCAGGGAAGCTCATGCCCAGTATGTGCTTCTGGAGGGAAATAATAATTCTGCAGTATAGCATAAGAATAAGGAAGAAAAATAGCAGGAGGGGAAGAATGAAGGGGAGTAAGTCGGAGGGGGAGACGAACCATGAGAGACGATGGACTCTGAAAAACAAACTGAGGGTTCTAGAGGGGAGGGGGGTGGGGGGATGGGTTAGCCTGGTGATGGGTATTAAAAAGGGCACGTTCTGCATGTAGCTCTGGGTGTTATGCACAAACAACAAATCATGGAACACTACATCAAGAACTAATGATGTAATGTATGGTGATTAACATAGCAATAAAAAAATTTTAAAAAAAAGAATAAGGAAGAAAACAAAAATAAATAAAAATAAATGTTCTGTCTCTATTTGTAGAGACACAGAATTAATATTATCCTTATCCTGGTTCTTATATGACAATCTGCATGAAAATGTCTATAAAACTGCTCCATAGAACAATGAATAATGAAATATTTCTGCCAGATAAAATGCAAAATAAAAATTATCTTTCATACTTTTTTAAAGCAATGGAAGAGAATTACTGTGACTAACTAGAAACAACATTCTTCAATAAAAATATTAAAGGAAATGCCTGTGGCACAGAGTAGCTGTCATGAATGACCCACCACGTTTTACCAGGGGTCTCAGGTGGGATGACCACTCATCCTAGCTTCCCTTCCCGTTCATACGTGTCCAGCAGAACTCTGAATGAGCTCCTGCTGGCCACTCCTTTTCACTGAAGGTTTCCCAACTCCAAAGCCTCTCCACCCCTGCTTATTTTTATTTTTTAAAGCATTCCCAAAGGGAGATAAGAAGTTAAAACTTTTCATTCCAAGAGGAAGAAAACAAGTAAGAGACCCTGGGAAAGGACCCCCTCAGGCTACAGCGGGAGCCAAGGTATCTTCGTCCTTCTGGAAGGCCACCTACCAGCTTGGGGGGGCGGGGGGGGGGGGGGAAGAGAAGGAAGGCAGAAAGGGGAGAGGACATGAACAAAAAAGTTAAGGAACTAAAGAAGAAAGACGAGACAAAAAGGAGCAGTGAACAAAAGTACCTAGCTCCTTAACATTTATGAGTTCTGCTAACAGAAAGACAAATTCGATTCTTAGGGGGTTTTTTTTCTTTTTTTTTTTTTTTAAGTACCAAGGTTTTAAATGAAATTTAAAGCTCTTGTTTTCATTCCTCCTATCAAATGTAACAGTATCCCCACTACACATGCTTCTTATTTCATTCATCTGTAAACCATTCCCGTCAACTCTCAAATGCAGGTCTAGTCAATCCCAAGGTCACTGGGCACACATGCTTCTCCATTTAATAGGTTTGGGATACAACCTCCTTGCTGTAAGATATTTTTTTTAGCTCTTTTAATGTGTCAGTCCAGGATTTTAATACCTTTCATCAAACTATTACTCATAACTGGTCTCACAAGACCCATAGTAGTTTAGCTTGAAGTCTGACCCTCTAAATTTACATGTTGTGACATTCTTTGAAGGTATTTATTAAAAATCAGGGCAAGGATATTTGTACTGACACCAAATAAGCAATATCTTCTGTAATTTCGGCCACAGCAAAGAAAGGCTTGGATGTTGACAAGGTAGGTGGGAAGGTTGCTGTGCAGAATATATGTTTAAGATCAGAGAGCACCATAATATTTCGTGTAAAAAATTCCATAAAGTACTCAGAATGTAAAAATCCAGTAAAACCAACAAATGTTTATTAGGCAATTAGGCACCCACGAGCTGTCTAAGCACTCTGCTGTCAATGATAATTTTTTTGTAAAGTAAACTTATTAAAGTTTAGTGTACATGCATACAGAAAAGTGTAACAAATCCTAAGTATATAGCTTAATGAACTTTCATTAAATCAACAAACCAGAGTAACCACCACCCGATTCAAGACATAGAAGATTGTGAGCTTCTCAGAACCTGCCCCAGCGTTCCCTACCAGTTCTATGCTCCTTCAAAATGCACGCGCCCAAAGGGTAGCACAATGCTTTTTTTGAACTTTATATTAACAGAACCATAAAATACATATTCTTCTGTGTCTGGCTTCTTAAGCTAATGTTACATTTGTGAGATTTTTTTCACGTTGTTGAATATAACAGTAGTTAGTTCATTCTCACTGATGTATAGAAGAAATGTATTATTCCACAGAAGGAACATTCTACGATATATTTATCCATTCCACTACTGATGGACGTTTTAGGCTATTATGAATAGTTCTGCTATGAATATTCTTGTATGTCTTATACATGTACGTACTCACACATACGTACACCCCTAGGAAAACAGCCAGATAGGTATGTCTAGGTTTAACTTTACTGGCAATTTTCCAAAATGATTGTACCAATTTACATTCCTACTAGCACAGTATGAGAGTTTCAATTGTTCTCCATTCCCATCAACACCTTGTCTTTCTTAATTTTAGCCATTGTGGTGGGTGTGTGGAAGAATCAGACTGTGGTTTAAGTTGCCTCTCCGTAAGAACTAATGAGGTTAGGCAACTTTCAACATGTTTATTGTACATATTTGGACACTTTTATGAAGTGAAGTGTCTGATGTTAGTCTTTTATCCACTTTTTCTACTGGTTGACTATTCTGTATTGATTTGGCCAAGTCCTTTATATATTATGGATCTAAGTGCTAGGAAAAAGCTTTGGAACAAACATGACATACACACGTAAAAAAGACCCAGGACAGTGTAAAGTCAAAGGTTAAAATTCTGTCATCAGCCTATAAGTGTACAAGGAAGGATCAATCTAAAGCTGTCAGACAAAGACACATAGAAAAGGGAGAATCTGAGGTGATGAAGAAATTAATCAATTTAAATAAGTGGAACAAGATGGAATAATCATAGAAGAATAAAGAGCCATGAGCAGCAAAATTCAAGTCAAAATGAGCCTTATTCATGGGTGAACATTGTTTTTCCTACAGCTCAAGTCTTTACTGGGCACCAAATGGGCTGGATAAAAATAAAGGCAGATAGAGGTGGGCTATGGAGTTTTCGAGAGGTCTTTTTTAACACTTTAAACACATTACCTTTTTAATCACCCCAAGTCTGCAATATGGGTATTATCCCCCCATTTACCAATGAAGAAGTCAAATAGCTTGCCTAATATCATAGGTAATGAGCAAGAGAACCAGACTAAGAATCAAGGTCTGCCTATGTCTAAAGCCTACGATTTTTCTACTAGAGATTCTAGATCTCAACAAGCACCATTATTATAAAATTTAATTTCTACTATGGTAGCTCCCAGGAACTGAATCCAAAAACAGTGATTAAATTAAAGCATTAGAAGCTTCAGAGCTTCATATAGGTACTACTTGCCTTCTGACATAAGGCATTTCAGAAAACGTGCTCTACTCGAAAACACAAGGGACAAATCTGAAAAGTCAAACAACACAGCTGTTCTAGTGCCACACTTTGAAAACATCAATGCTGTAGTATCTTTGGGTGAAAGATATGAAATGGACACATTTATTGTAGATATCCTGATTTCAGAAATGAGAAAAGTGGTATGCCTCAGAATCAAAGAAGCACAGGAAGTATTGTAAGACCTGATCTATTATTCCCAGTGCAATAGAAGTTTATTAAAATCCCTAATTATCTATCACATTTTTAGAAACAATCTTCAACAAAATAGTTCCAGCATTCGGTACATGTTCATTAATTGTGGTTGTGGCTTTTTTTTTTTTTTTTGCTTCATCATTAAACACAGCTTAAATCTAATGGGCATCTAATTGAGGTTAAAGACACATCCTAACGATTTCCATCTTTATCTCAATTACATTAAGATTATAGGCTACACCCCTGAATGTGTGTACAAATATATACACATGTGCACCCATAGCCACTTTTCCATGCTTTCAACTTATTTTTATAAAATGGGGTAATACAACAAAATAGTTAATCTAATACACTAATACATATTCCTGTAGAGACAGGGAAAACATGCCACCAAAATCCAACTGTTAGCTGAAAAGCAGTTATATTAGTTTCCTATGGCTGCTGGAACAAATTACCAGAAACTTGGTGGCGTAGAACAATAGGAATTTATTCCCTCACAGTTTTGGAGATCAGGAGTCCAAAATCAGTTTCAATGGGCAGAAATTAAGGTTTCAGCAGGGCTATGCTCCCTCCAGAGGCTCTACAGGAGAATCTGCTCCTTGCCTCTTTCAACTTCTGGGGGCTACAAGTAGTCCTTGACTTGTGGCCACATGACTCCAAACCATGCCTCCATCTTCCACTGTCTTTTCTGTGTGTCTATCAAATCTCCCTCTCCTTTCTCTACAAGGATGCTTATGATGGTATGCAGAGAAAACCCAGGATAGAGATAATCCAGGATGATCTCCTCCTCTAAGCCTCACAACTTAATCATATTTGCAAACTACTTCTCACTCTCCAAACACGTAACACTTATAGGACATGGATGTATCTTTGGGCCACCACTCAGCCCACTCTAGCAGCTTACTGTAGGGCTGTTCTAATTACTCGTCAGTTAATATATTAAAGCCCCAAGTGTAGAAAAGTAGTGCAGGAAATTTCAATCTGTACTGTCGTGAAGTTCAGGGTGCACCCAAGTCCAATGTCCAGAAAAATCAGAACTGCCCATGTCATACTATATATGTCCATTAGTGGTAAAAATCTGGCACATGATTATCAACTCCAGCTAAACATTAAATCACCTGCAAACATTTTACAACTCTGATACTAGGGCCCCACCCAAGACCCCTGAAATTAGAATCTGGGTGTACAGCCCAGATCTGGAATGTTTTGCTTGTTTTTTAAACTCAGGTGATTCAAATGTGAAACTAGAGTTGAAAAACTAGCATCTGTAGCAGAAAAGTTAAAATGGGATGGATATCTTAATTATACAGGGAAAGGGTTTTTGTTTTTTTATTTGTTTAATGATTATAACCAATTTAACACAACCAATTTTTCTCCTTAGGGACAAAGGATCCCTTTAATAATCATATCCTTCATTTAATTTGAAAATATATTGATATCAGAAGTTCTAAATACTTACCTCTATAACTCTTTTTTTTTTTTAAGATTTTATTTATTTATTTGAGAGAGAGAGAGAGAAACAGTCTGAGAGGGGAGAAGGTCAGAGGGAGAAGCAGGCTCCCCGCTGAGCCGGGAGCCTGATGTGGGACTCGATCCCAAGAGTCCGGGATCATGACCTGAGCCGAAGGCAGTTGCTTAACCAACTGAGCCACCCAGGCGCCCTTACCTCTATAACTCTTGCAGCCAAACCAGAATATGTGAGCAGGACGGCTAACCAAGAAATAGTACAAAATAAATGCCTTGTTTCATTACAAGGATCCATGAGTTCGTTTAATCGACACTGCTTTAACAGTACCAAGTAATGCTTGCTTAGAACAAACAGGTCATGAAAATATTCATATTATATTGAGATCATTTCAGAATTATGCTTATTGTTTCACAATTTTATTTTTATATGGAAGACCATTGCTAAGGCGTGGAAAATGACAGTCAAGATTCCAAGACGGTAAATCTGATTTTCTATCACTCAGGCTAAGTATTCAAACCAAGGATGTTCTTTTCATGTCTCCGATTCCTCTTCCTTCTTTTTGGGACCTGCTCTTTTAGCCATCTATCTAGGGGTTTTCTTACCACCTCCACTACAGAGAAAAAGGGAAACTCAAAAGTCAGTTGATTCTGTTATGGTTTATTTTTGGAAATGTTTCATATTAAACAAAAGTAAGCCTATAAATAGCAAAGGTTGGGAGCAGGGAATATTGTTAAGTTTGCTTAGGAATATGTTTTATTTTGTTGATCAATGTGATAAATAAGTGTAAAATTGGTAAACAGGGTACCTCAACAAATGGATTTCACAAATGAAGGATCAAATCAGGAAATAATATAAAGGTTGGGCTTCCAGTGTTACCCTTACTTTTCATTACACTGATAAAAAATTACCAAGAGTAGAACACACATGTTTCCATATGAAAACCGTACATAAGAATGACTAAACTTTCTGGGGCACCTGGGTGGCTCAGTCATTAAGCATCTGCCTTTGGCTCAGGTCATGATCCCAGGGTCCTGGGATTGAACCCCGCATCAGGCTCCCTGCTCGGCAGGAAGCCTGCTTCTCCCTCTCCCACTCCCACTGCTTGTGTTCCCTCTCTCGCTGTGTCTCTCTCTGTCAAATAAATAAATAAAATCTTTAAAAAAAAAATGACTAAACTTTTGATTTGAGATATACATTTTTGTTTTTATACAATGCAAGGCAAAATGTATGCCCAGTGGAAAAAGAACTTCAAAGTCCCTTAGGGAATATTCCACCTAACTCACCTTTCAAATTTTTCAGAGCTTAAATCTGTCATGATACAGAGGTTAAGGTGTCAGTTCCTAGATGACATAAACGGGAATTTATACAACTTTCTTTCAAAATCTGAAAAACGTTTTTCAGAAATTCACATCTATTTTATGTGTCCTTTTCTCTGGTAAACATCTTCACAAAAAAAATTACTAAATATAAACTGGTATTCAGTCTGCCACAAACCAAAAGTACTTGGTAAACTGCTTACTTCTTTTTAATGAAGTGCGCATTATATATTTTATTTATGTCACACTTTTAAGATTTATTTATTTATTTATTTTAGAAAGTGGGAGAGAGAACGTGCACATGAGTGGGGGCAGGGGCAGAGGGAGAGGGAGAGACTCTCAAGCAGACTCCCGGCTGAGCGCAGAGCCCAGCCTGGGGCTTGATCTCATGACTCTGAGATCATGACCTGAGTGAGCTAAAACCAAGAGTCACAGTCCCAGGCACCCCTATGTCATACTTCTTTTTAACTCAAATATATTTTAACACATCTACTCATATTCGTAGATACCTCTTTGTTTCCTGCCCCAAAAAGAAAAATCCAAGAAAGCTTTTTTCATGACACACTACCCCTTGTTTCTTCCCCTCTATCCATTACAGTTGCTTTTTCAAATATACTTTCCTTTCAACTTCATATTCATGTTTTCTTTTTATCTTTTTTAAAGCACTGCTTGTCTTTAATTCTTTGTCAACTACTTAATTGGGATTTCCTCCTGCCAGCGGCCGCTCTAATTCTATAACCTCTCCATTGAAAAGCAAGCTTCACTTCTCATTTATCTTCCCCTAAACTTTTTCCTTCTCTCCATTTCACTCGCAATATTAATTTCAACCAATATCTAATAGGAAGTATGCCACTAAATGTATAATTGCATTTCACATCAGACTAAGAAACTATTGATTCTCCATCATTTCTGAAATATAAAATATACAAAACAGGAATTAAAAACAAATTTTAAAAATCTCTGGGGGGGAGGAAGATGGCTTGAGGTCTCCTTCCATATTTCCAAAGGGTGTCTCCATCTAACCTGCGTCAGAATCTGTGTAAAGTACTGATTCACAGGAAAGCTAAGAAACTTAATTTTAGTTTATACTAAGTAACTAAAATATTTACAAAACATCCACTCTTTGTTAATATAATGACAGGCAGCATTATTCAAAAATCCGACAAAAAAACAAATTAATTGCAATGTTGTTTTCACAGCTGTGTTCAATTACAGATTTGGTATTGGCCCCTAAATGCCATGACTTCAAATAAGAGATTAAACATTACAAGCGATCGTTTAATCTGTGAAATTAAGACATTCAAGTATATGACAACGTCTTCACAATCATCTAGAAAATCCTGTTCGGCTAAAGTGACCCTTAAAAACATTCACCAGCAACACTTTAAAAAGGTTTTTGTTTAGAAATACAGTACAGAAAACCTAGGAAATGTAGAAATACACATAAAATTTAAATTCACTCATAGTCCTACCAACCAGAAGTAACTACTGTTACATTTACAGAACAGAAAAAGACATCAAAATGTTATATATTCATATATGTGAAAAATTAACATAATTGAAGTCATATGGCATATAATTTGGGCCTACTTTTTCAGTTTATATCATGAACTTTCCCCAGGTCGTTAGGATATCTAAGAAAATGTCATCTTTTTGGCTGGGGGGCGGGGGTGGGGGGCCAATCTATCAACAGAAGATTCAACACTTACTGCACAAATAGCAGATTTTCAAAGGAGAA
The DNA here is from genome assembly GCF_003265705.2 of Callorhinus ursinus. Lineage (NCBI taxonomy): Eukaryota > Metazoa > Chordata > Mammalia > Carnivora > Otariidae > Callorhinus > Callorhinus ursinus. The sequence continues at coordinate 22,261,353 of NW_027397101.1, forward strand.
ATATTTAGCAAATTATATTAGTTGAAAATTTTCTAAGACGTTTCTTTGGAAAGTTACTACCATGGAGAAACTGCTCCAACTTTTAAAAGTAAGTCAAATAGCAACGGCAACGATGGAAAAATATCTTCATTATAGATTCATCTTCGGAGTTTTCCACCTCTGAAAAAGTTGAAGAAAGGTCCAATTGAAATAGGGATCCTGGATTTCTACTTCAGTCCTATACAGAAGCTATAAAACAGATCATTTCAAATAATTTAAAGTTTAAATCAGTTATGAATTAACATAGAAGTGGAATCATCACCCTATACACCTGAAACTAATGTAACATTGTATGTCAACTACACTCAAATTTTAAAAAAGCGTCGTTGTTTTTTTTTTTTAATTAGTTACAACTTGATAGAATTATATGAGAAGTTCTAAGCTTTGGTAGAACTGTCCTTCATTTCTACCCTGCCTTGCCCTACCTGGATGAATAGAAAATGAGAGTTTAAATTAAAAATACACTTTTTTTTAAGATTTTTATTTATTTGACAGAGAGAGAGATCACAGGAAGGGGGAGAGGGAGAAGCAGGGAGCCCGATGCGGGGCTCAATCCCAGGACCCTGGGATCATGACCTGAGCCCAAGACAGATGTTTAACCAACTGAGCCACCCAGGCATCCCCAAAAATACACTGTTTTCTCAAGAGTACTCTCAACAGGCACACTATGCTACAATACAAATAGTTAAAACCAGACACAACATGGTCTACACAAATAAGAATGAGCATTCTGAATGACAAATACCATGTCTTTGGCAGCAACGAAAACCCGACAAAAGATACTCAGTAATAGCACGGTCAATCAGGTCTACCCCAGAAAATGCTGGTGCCGAAGAGGCCAGAGCCCGCAATGCTTTTTTAGACACCACGTACTTTTAATAGAAACCAAGAGGAAGGAAGGAGATGCGCATCCAAAAAAAAAATCAATCATAAAATATTTGAGTAATGAGAGACAAACAGTTACTGAAAGAAAACCGCATTCGCTGGGCAGGAACAGGCTGTGCAGGGAGCATGTTCGGGATGACAAGAGGTCCTGATGGGTACTAAGCAGGGGGGTCTTGCGGGAGCAGAGGTGCTCACCACAATGAAGTACACTCCAGAGGACCTGGAGCCTGCATCTCAACCCACACATGCTCCACAGCCTTTAAGACATCACCATGTGCTCAAAAACTGTTTGATACTGGCAAATGTTAAAAACAGACAGCAGTGGGAGGATGCCCATCCATATCTCAGCTAGAAATAGCCAAGCAAGGCATAAATTAGACCCAATGAAGTTGCCTCTTCATCCATCAAGAGGCAGACGGGGGGATGTGATTCTATTACTAAACAGAGAGTCGTGGCAGTAAGGGGAGAATGCCTCAAACTCATAAGGGCCTCCTGCACTTATTAAATATAAAACAGCTTTTAAAAGTCCATCACAGGTATATTTCTGACTGTAATTGTGAAAGGGGGATTTTTTTTCTCCTAATGTAGTCAAGCAGGCAAAGAGCCAATCAATCCATTAGAAAAATCAAAGAGACAGGAATCTATGCTTTGTCATTAATTCAGCCATGGGAAGAGGAACACTACTAGCATCTTTTTAAAAAAAAAAACTGGAAAGCAGAGGATACATGGATAGCAGAACACAAAGTGGAAAATGCCTTTGTGGTACCTATCCTACAACTCTGGCCCACGCCATGTCCTTGGAAATGAGCAAGTGTCCCAAGCTTTAACAGCACATGCAATGATAAAAGAAAAGAGCACTTCATCATGAAAAAGACATTTCTGACTCTAGATTTTGATGGCTATGATTCAGACAGAAAGAATATACTAGGTTTATCCAATCCCTTCCTTATATCTCAAGTGAGAATATAAGAGAGAATTTAATAAATTCTTAACTGTGAGAATTTCATAAAAACCACTACACTGGGTGATAAACTGAAAATGCTCTATCCCTCTGGTTCTTTTGGAATCAGTCTAATGAACCAACTGGAGGCAAAGACAGCTTAGGAAAAAAAGTTGAGTAGAGAGGAGGGTAATACCATAGTCAAGACAAAGAGGCCCTGCTTCCTGCTGGCACAACACTTTAATCAAAGCCCCTCTGATTTAAAATTGCTCTTGAATGCTGAGGAGCCTTCCTGGAAGACAGACCTGTTTTGTTTTGTTTTAACAGAATCCACCGTGCGGCTTTTTTTTTTTTTAATTACAAAATTATTGCAAACTATCCAGCCAAGGCTATTTCTTCTCAGCTCCGGTATGTGACTCCTCCTGCAGGTAGTGGCTGTTTAACTAGAAAAATAAAAACATTGCCAACAGGCACATACTGTGCAGAAAATATAAGTGCTACATTTATAGACAGGAGCAGCTTTATAGAACATCTAAGATTGGCAGCCCAAATGAAGAACAACCATCTGGTTCTTCACTTATAACTAGGGTTTCAGCCACACAAACATCCAGGAGCATGAAACCTAGGTGCCCTGCATTGCCAGTGGTAAAGCTATGGACGGGAAGCCACTAAGTAGCCAATTATTTAAGGCCATATATGAGGTGTTCCACCTATGCATTCACATACTCTTACCTTTCACTTAATTGCAGATATTAAATATATTACACATTACAAAATGGCTTGGAAAAAACAGACAAGCACTCAATGTTATTACAGCTGGGCAAGAAGCTGCTAAGACTCAATCAATGTATACTACTACAGAGGATTGGTGCTACACACAGGTGTGTCTCCCTTGAGGCCAGAGATGTAGGCTACAAAAGTAAAAATATTCCATTTGTCTGGAGCAGGGGGTGGGGTGATTTTTTAGTATGTTAGAGAAGTCTAAAACATAGAGAAAAATATGTGTTGAATTCCTTTTGTACAAGAAAAGATACTTTAGATACACTTTCTCGGAAGAATGCTTTAACTTCCCTAGAAATGATCATCTCACCATTTACAAACATCTTGAATCATAAGTTCTAATGCATGATTTTCCTAATAAAAGAACACTTGAGATATAACACAGTATGTTAACTATACTGGAATTTAAAATTTAAAAAAAAACTTGAGATTTTGTATTCATTTATAGCTTAAAAAAAAAGATGGGAGGATATATAATCTCAACAAATCCTTGGTTCCAATGGGAACTTCCATGTGTTTATTTTTTCAAATAGTGCAGTAATTCAAATATAAAGCAACACAAGCTATAAAAGTTAAATGTAATTAAAACACCAAGAAATGGAATTTGAAAGCACTACCATTAAATTTATAAACTTCCAACCCTTTAGATGATTTATTGCAATGTGAAAATAAAGTCTAAGTTGTAAAATTTATCTGACAGACACGGCATATTATAAGCACTCCAATATCAAAGCATCACTGTGGTTTATGCTTTTCAAATACATTAATCTTCATCTTATGCTTTGTCTTATACATACATTAAAAAAACTAATTACAAACCAGAAGACAAATGATAAACTATATGGCAGCATTTGTAATATCCCTTAATATAAATGCAATGTCCATATAATTATTAAAAGATCTGGAAACCTCCACAAACCTAAGAATGTATAATCTCCTATTACACCATCTAAATTGTCAAGAGTTCTTAAGAACAGCAATAATGTATGCCCCATTTGTTCATTCTTTCTGATGGAACTAGAAAGGTTGGCCATCTCAGAACCCAAGAATTTAGCCAATGTCCTAGTTATTATTTTTAATATTCAAAGTAATAAAACACACACACTTGTAGAACACTTAATATGTGCCAGGTGTATCTAATTCACTCAGCCCTCAGAACATTCTTGTGAGGTAGCTTCTAACATTAACTTCATTTTACAGACAAGGAAACTAAAACAGAGAAGTCAAATTACTTGCCCAAAATCTGCAAATAAGAAAGTGGCATAGCTGAGATTCAAACCTGGGCAATCTGGCTCCAGACTCATAACTTCTTAACCATGTTTCTAGACTACACCATATTAAACAATCCCAAACTTCCTCCCTGCCTTCCCACCTCCATCTGAAGATCAGGAATACCTGAGGAGGCAAACATTCCTAACTAAATTCACACCATCTGTCATCCCTTTTGAATAAGTAGATTTACATACCCAAGTTGTTCTAAACATGCTTGGGATGAGAGGGGGGGAAAAGAGAAGAAAGAAATTCCCTTCCACATCCAGGAAAAAGATATGGATACAAAAATGCAAAAAGTTATAAATTATGAAGAACTGAAGAAGGCATTTTCAATAGAGTTTTCTAAGCAATCCTAGTCAGACCCTTAAAAAACATGAAAAAAGCCAATGCTTTTTAAAAATTAGTACAAGAGAGTAATCAAGGCAGTTGATATGATACCGGCATAAAGACAGATATATAGACCAATGGGCCAGACTAAAGAGCCCAGAAATAAACCCTCAGATATATGGGTTTGGCACCTTTGACAAGGATGCCAAAACTAGAGAACAGAGAATGGAGAAAGGAACATCTCTTCCAACAAATGGCACTGGGAAAACTAGACAGCCACATATGCAAAAAAAGAAAAGACAAAGAGGAGGAAGACAAGGAGTAAGAAGAAGGAAGATGAGGAGGAATAGGAATAAGCAGTAGTAGTAGTAGTAGTAGTAGTTGGACCTTTATCTTACATCCTACACAAAAATTAACTCAAAATGTTTTAAAGACCCACATGTAAGACCTGAAACTATAAAACTCCTCGAAGAAAACACAGGGGCGGGGGGATGGGGAGCGCCTGGGTGGCTCAGTCAGTTAAGCATCTGCCTTCGGCTCAGGTCATGATCCCAGGGTCCTGGGATCGAGCCCCACGTCGGGCTCCCTGCTCTGCAGGAAGCCTGCTTCTCCCTCTCCCTCTGCCTCTACCTGCCTCTCTGCCTACTTGTGCTCTCTCTCTCTCTCTGTCAAATAAATAAATAAAATATTAAAAAAAAAAAAAAGAAAGAAAACACAGGGGGAAGACTTCATGACATTGAATTTGGCAAGAATTTCTTAGCTATGACACCAAAAGCACTGGCAACAAAAGAAAAAACAAACAGGACTAAATCAAATTTTAAAACTTCCATACAGCAAAGGAATTAATCAGGAGAGTGAAAAGGCAACCTATGAAATGAGAGAAAATATCTGCAAACCATGAATCTGATAAGGAGTTAAAAGAGTACACAAAGATCACCAACTCAATAACGAACAAATAAAACGATTTTTTTAAATGGGCAAAGGATCTGAATAAACATTTCTCCAAAGATATGCAAACGGCCAACAAGCATATGAAAAGATGCTCAAAATTACTCATCATAAAGGAATACAAATCAAAACTACAGTGAGACATCATCTTACACCTGTTACAATGGCCACTATCAGAAAAAAGAAAATAATAAATGTTGACAAGGACGTAGAGAAATTGGAATCCTTGTATACTACTGGTAGGAATGTAAATTGATTTAGCCACTATGGAAAAACAGTTTGGAGGTCCCTCAAAAAATTAAAAATAGAACTACCATGTAGTAACAATTCCACTTTGGGTATTTATCTAAACTAATTAAAAATAGAATTGTGAAGACATGTTTACATATCCACGTTCATTGCAGCATTATTTACAACAACCAAGAGGAGGAGTAACCTGAATATCCATGGATGGATGAATGGATAAAGAAAATGTGGAGGGTGAGGGCGTCTGGGTGGCTCAGTCGTTAAGCGTCTGCCTTCAGCTCAGGTCATGATCCCAGGTTCCTGGGATCGAGTCCCACATCGGGCTCCCTGTTCCGGGGAAGCCTGCTTCTCCCTCTCCCACTCCCCCTGCTTGTGTTCCTGCTCTCGCTATCTCTCTCTGTCAAATAAATAAAATCTTTAAAAAAAAGAAAATGTGGAGGGTGAAAGGCTGGCTGAGTCGGAAGGGCATGCAACTCCTGATCTCAGGGTCATGGGTTCAAGCCCCACATTGGGTGTAAAGATCACTAAAGAAATAAATAAATAAACTTGAAAAAAGAGAAAAGGAAGTGTGGTATATTCATACAATAGAATATTCATCCTTAAAAAAGAAAGAAATCCTATCATATACTACAACATGGATAAATCTTGAGGACATTATATTAAGTGAAATAAGCCAGTCACAAGACAAATACTGCAAGAATCCACTTATGTGAGGTATCAAAAACAGTTCAATTCATAGAAACAGACAGTCGAGAGAGACTGGACTTGGAGAACCAAACTGAGGGTTACAGAAGGGAGGGAGTAGGAAAATGGGGTAACGGGGTGATAGGTATTAAGGAGGGCACGTGTGGTGATGAGCACTGGGTGTTATCCGCAACTAATGAATCACTGAACACTACATCAAAAATTAATGATGTACAATATGCTGGCTAATTGAACATAATAAAAAATAAAAATTATTTTTTAAAAATCTAAGAAAAATGAAAAAATAAAACCTATTTTTCAAACCATAAATAAATAAATAAATAAAATGCAAAGGGTGCAGTGAAAGGAAGCAAAGCAATAAAAAGAAAAGATTAACATACTAAAAAAAGAAAGAAAGAAACAAAGTAGAATGGTAGTTGGCTGGGCCTGGGGGAAGGACAATGGGGAGAGTTGTTAGTTGGGTGTAGAGTTTCAGTCAAGAGGGATAAGTAGATTCTAAAGATCTGTTGCAAAACAATGTACATGTGGTTGACAATATTGTACTGTGCTGTTGGGGGGGGTGAATTTTGTGGCCAAAAACAGGACTATACAACAGGAATATAGTACCTAGACATAAAGTCTTATCTAACGACCTCATATTTTTATTCATGTCTCTTTAACCCCATTAGATTTAAATCAACCTCAGCAGCAAATCTACTTATATGACAGTCATTTGAAATTATAAAAGGGAGATGTTTGAGATGGTTTTTCATATTCAATAAATATTAAACTGGTCATTTTATTTCCAGATGATTTTTATTTCTTGTGAACTCTTCCAGAACATGATCTCCCAACACAAAGGAACATAAAAGTATATAGAAAAGCTTTCAAAGACACAGATTAAGGGAAGACAGCCTAACAGTGCTGTTCAACAGAAACAGAACCACAGGCTACACACGTAACTTAAAGAAAGTAGCCACATTTTAAGAAAGATACTGGAGAAATTAGCGTTTATTATATTTCATTTAACCCAATATCTAAAATGTTTCCAATATAATTAGTATAAAAAACTAAGATACTTTAATATTCTTTTATCCATACTAAGTCTTTGGAATCTAGAGTATATTTTATACTTACAGCACATTTCAATTCAGATGCTAAATTTTCATTGGAACTACCTGACAAGTATCTAGAGTTCAAAAAATTTACAGTTGAAAAAGTAGATTCACATACGTAAGTTGTTCCAAACATACTTATAATTTTCCAATAATAAAATCAAGTCTGATTTAAATTTGTGTTTTTTTTAAGATTTTATTTATTTATTTGACAGAGAGATAGCGCGAGAGCAGGAACACAAGCAGGGGGAATGGGAGAGGGAGAAGCAGGCTTCCCGCCGAGCAGGGAGCCCGATGTGGGGCTTGATCCCAGGACCCTGGGATCATGACCCAAGCCGAAGGCAGACGCTTCACGGCTAAGCCACCCAGGCGCCCCTTAAATTTAAATTTCATTAAAGTTAAATAAGATTTAAAAGTCAGTCCTTCAATCTAGCCACATTTCAAGTGCTCAATAGTCCCATGTGACTGGTAGCCACCATATTGGATAGCACATCTAACAAGAACGTGTAAAGGCATCTCTCCTATTGGTCTTCAGCATGCATTTATGATTACTCTGATGGCATCTAATTGGTATAACCTGAGATTAAAGCAGTTCCTCCTTCCCAAGACAGGTGTTTTTGTTTCCTGGAAGGCAGTCAGCATTTGAAGTTTGAAAAACAGTACAAGAAAAAAGTGTAAGTCATCCAGGAGGATGCTAAATGCAGATTAGATTTGACATCCCATTGGAATACTTACAGCAAATGGATTTTAATTGTAATAACTAGTTGCTGGAAACACCAACAGTAATATATGCTTGCCCTAATTATGTGAAATTGCCCTAACATCTATTTGGATGGTCCACTTCAAAATAATTCATCAAATTGGGGCACCTGGGTGGGTCAGTCATTAAGCATCTGCCTTCGGCTCAGGTCATGATCCCAGGGTCCTGGGATACAGCCCCGCATGAGGCTCCCTGCTCGGTGGAGAGCCTGCTTCTCCCTCTCCCGCTCCCCCTGCTTGTGTTCTCTCTCGCGCTCTCTCTCTCTCAAATAAATAAAATCTTTTAAAAAAAAAAATTCATCAGAAAAAAGCCATCCCCTGTCCTAAGTATCCTGAGGGCTCTGGGCAACAGAGGGCAGCAAACAGTGGCAACGGGAGAAAATTATTCATCTAAATGCCTTTGAAAGTTACTCCTGGACCACATCATCATTGTTGGGAACTTGAATCTGCTCAAATTGACCAACACGCTCATTTTACTCAAGGACATCAATAAAAAAATAATACAATTAAACACGGTGTTATGAATACCACCTTCATTTGACAAGGCATTAACTACTCCGATCACCAGTAAATGATGGGAGGTTCCTTGGAACCCCCAGAAAGAAAAAAGGCAGGTAGCTATAAAGTGTGTGGACCAAAACACTGAACTCAAAGGTAAAATTGACAACAGGCTTTGCTTTCTCTACAAAGAAAGATCATCTTTGTTACCAACCCAACATGATTTATAACAGCAATAATGACTAACTCTTAAATAGTCCCTAGTAATAATAGCAGTAATAATAATAATAATAGCTACCACATGTGTGTCACTGTGCCAGCAATTGTTCTAAGCATATATTTCACATATTCTACAGACACTGTTTAATCTGCACAATAACTCTATAACTACTTGATGATCCTCATTTTGAAGATAAGGAAAGAGAACTTAATGAACAAATGTCACGCAGGTGACTGGCAGAACACCCGAGATTTGAACCCAAACTGCCTGGCTCCATACCACATGCTTTTCATAGCACCTCAGTGTATAGCCAGAATATTAAATTCACCTGGGTTGGTTTGAGAAGAACTGTAAGACCACTAACTCCTCAGAACTTTGAACTCCACCCTGACAGAAAGAGAAGTAGATGAAACTTCTTCCCACTCTTGCCCACCAAAGATGCCCAATGATCCTTCCACTGCGACTTCTGTCTCTCTTCCCAGCACCTACAACGTAGGAGATCTGGCTCCAGAATGTTGTTAATACAATCAACTTAGGGAATTCCTACTCCACTGCCCTTCCCATCCCACCCATCCCAGAGATTTCAAACACCTAAATTTTGATGCCAGCAGAAATTCCATGGCTTACCAGTGGGGGTATATGACCCATGAACCAGGGACTTGTTCCCAACATCATAAGCTACAAACCACTTTTAGTAATGGGGGCACAGAGCATGCATTGAAATTCCACCTATAATTCAAAAACTCACAATTCTACTTTAGACAGTAGTTCCAAACCTATGTATCAGGGCTGATAATGGACTGCCAAGTGACTATTTCTTATTTGCCCCCAAAGCTCAAAGCACCTTATGAGGGAGATGGCTAATAAAGAATAATGAGGCACCCACATGAAAGACAGAGATAAAAGGCCTTAGGCATGCGGCGCTTCTTAAATCAGAGATGCATATTTAGCCATGGCTTTCCACCCTGCTTGGTCCTCTTATTACATAACTCTCTTTTCCTCCACTTGGATTTCTTCCTTGGTGCCATTTGTTTAACCACACATACTCTTCCATGTACCATTTCTTTAATAAGTTAAAGCTTGCTTAATCTGTTTAGAAGTCTTCTCTAAATGACGAATTCTGTTGAGGAAAAAAATACTCATTACGAAAATTTAATAGGTAAAAAAACATAAAACAACATCTTAGCTAAAATTTTCAAATGGCCTCAGCAGCCATCAGGCATGAGGATAAAGAAGAGACATCCCCAATCCTTGAATTTATTTTTAGGCTCCCCAAGAAGAATAACATACCTGGTGCCTAATTTCTAAGGTACTCTGATAACATGATACATGATAACTGACTTGAGCTTCTTTCTGTGGTCCATGCAACTCTTTAAATCAATGGACTGTGCAGAGCAAAGACTGCTTTTGAAGCACTCTGCTCACGTACCCACTCAACGTCCTATCCCCCAAAGGTGATATTTCCTTTTTTCAATTCCCTTTTGGTAAATTATTACATGGAACTGCATTCCCTGGGAAAAGTCCAGAAGACATATCTTCTCACTAAAGGAATCCACCAAACATTTTGCATCCTGTAAATTCTCCTGGCTGGTTATGAATTTAACAACCAGCCTTTCCCATGACATTTCAGTTCAAAAACAAACCCAAAACAACTTTCAAAGCTCCAAGTGCTGACATTCCAGAATGAGAGAGGAAAAAACTTGCTTAGTGAAACAGTTTTTGATTTCCATATTCCACATAGTTAATTGTATCAAATCAAATTTCATACATTCCCAGTGATAATACAAACTACCTAAAGGACCCAAAACACAGATTCTATGAAAGGAAGCAAGCCATATATTTGTTTATTACAACCTCTATTTTGACAGAATTTGATATTATTTTTGAGTATTAATATCATACTCTATCGACATAGTAATATTGCCTAGGATTTATGGAGCACTTTTGTAACCACCTGAAATTAACATTAATCGTTAAGTCTATATTCAATCCCCATCCGCCTGTGTGCACATAGAAACACATAAACCTGCTCTGATAAAATCAGCAATTACACTTGTTTCCCTCTCTCAGTTGCCAAGTCATCAGATCCACCCACCCGGATCCCCTTAGGACTGTAAAGTTTATAGATTACTTATTTCTCATGGTTTTTTTTTCCCCCTGACACACTGTAACTACTTCCCTTTTATAGAACTCTGATCAAATCTCAGAAGCATTATTAGAGGAGGATAGTAAGCAAGAGAAGCAAAGATGTTTTAAGATTTTTCTTTCTTAGCTGGAGTCTTGTTTGCAAAGAACTTCAGAGTCATGCCAGAGCCTTCTTACAACACTTAGAAAGGAAACATTCTTAATCCTAATTAACACAGGAAAAATAAGGTTAAGCAAGTTGCAGAAGACCACCCAGGAGATGCAAGGTAGAGTTCAGATGCCAGGCAACAAGTGCTGCCTTTAAAAAAAAAAAAAAAAAAAAAATCATCCTAATTTCCTAAGCTACCAAACTCCAAAAAAATCTCTTTAATTAAGGCCAACGTCACTCATGAAGTAATTTTTATACTGCAACCACCTCATTACCTCCAGAACCACTAGCAGCTAGGCTCTAGCTGCTTGGACATCTCCTGCTCCAGTTTTTGTGGAGGTTAAAAAAAGAAGGAAAATATAGAGATGTTGAAGGTGAAGAGGTAGGAGGACGGAACCTACAAGCCCAGTAACTGGTGCAACCTTAAGGGTAAGTGTTCAGTTTCTGATAAGCTGTTGTTTTTAAGCAAACAGTCCACGGTGGTATTCTTCACAAGAATCACTTCTGCTGTCCAAACAAACCTTACCACTTACTTGAGAAGTAGTTTAAATAGAAAGTTTAAGAAGTCAAACGCAAGACTGCGTTAGACATAAAAATCTCACAGAGAATCTGCCTTTTCTCACCTGGCAAGGTCCCAAAGATTCAGTAATGAGCCTTATAAAAGTACATCCTAAATGTTATTATAAGTTTATTTAAAAGGTACAAGTTAAAAAATAAAGAAAAAAAACAAAACTTGGAAAACACACAAATATTTTTTTCTAATACAGACTTTCTTTGTATTGGACATGAGAAAGTACCAAAGAAAATTTGAGAATCTGACCTTTTATTATGAGTAATGGGTGTTTTTCTTTATGACCAGAGGTCAGAATCCAGAAGTAAGTCCTTGTTTTACAGTTACACTTTATACTTTAACCTCATGAATCTCAGGGTAATCTTAAATGCCACTTTAAAAAGTCCCCAATTCTCAACACTAAGAATAACCCTGTAGAAAACAGATTCATAAAGGGGAAAAAAAAGAAGGCTGCCATTTTGATTATTTCTTCTTCCAAATGACTCAGAAGAGCTTATGTTCATGTCTACAAGGAGGCGGCAGTCCTTATGACTGACTGCACATAACCTCATTCACAACGAAGCATGACTGAGCACCTTTTGCCAGGCATGGTGTTAGGTGCCCTGAACATCATGAGTCAGAATTCCTTCCACTCATGGAGCTCACCAATTCCAGCTGATCTCAATTCATCCATAACACGCACTAAGCAACATATACAGAGCACCTACTAGGGCCTGCCACTGGCGCTGGGCATCAACATTTTGTCTACAGACATGCTGTTCATTTTCTTCCTTCCCCATTGAAGTGATGTGTATCCCTCACCTGTGACTGAAAACACAACTCCAAATACTAATGCTAGCATTCACTGGGACTTTCTCAATGAAGCTGGTCAAATTATTTGATCTCTTTTTTTTTTTTTAAGACATTTATTTATTTGAGAGAGAGAAAGAGAGAGAGCAGGAGCAGAAGGGAGAGGGAGAGGGAGAGGGAGAAGCAGGCTCAATCCCAGGGGACTCAATCCCAGGATGCCGGGATCATGACCTGAGCCAAAGGCAGACACTTAACCAACTGATCCACCGAGGTGCTCCATTATTTGACCTTTTTAACACTCTTACTTTATAGATCTAGAAGACAAGAAACAAACAGGAGCTTGAATATGTTAACTAAGTTTTTAGGACTACAGTACATGCTTTCCTAACTTCTACAAACAGGAAACAAACAAATTTACAATACAGAAATATAGATATTCACAACACTGATGGCAAAAGAAAATGTCCCCATGGTGCCTGGGTGGCTCAGTTGGTTAAGTGACTGCCTTCGGCTCAGGTCATGATCCTGGAGTCCCGGGACCGAGTCCCACATCGGGCTCCCTGCTCAGCAGGGAGTCTGCTTCTCCCTCTGACCTTCCTCCCTCTCATGCTCTCTCTCTACCATTCTCTTGCTCAATAAATAAATAAAAATCTTAAAAAAGAAAAGAAAATATCCTCTTTAAAAAAAAAAGAAAGAAAATGTCCCCAGAATACTAAATATTAATTTGTGGAAATTTTAGAAACTAATATCACAAATCTCTGAATCAAGTATTTCTCTTCAGAGAAAAGCAAATCAATTGTAATGGTCCAGCAGCTTTCCATACCTTTGAGAATGACAACTAATCACTTCCACATAAATTTTCCTTTTCCTTTCTGCTCAGTTCCAAATACTGTTTGTTCAAACTAAATAAATTTCATATTTATGATTTTTAACTGGCCTCACACTTTCTGCCTAACATTTTTCATATAACCCCTCATTAAAGAGACATTAATGATTTCATTTACTTCCTTACCCAAAAATTTAATTTCCTGTACAGTACTGCTTTCATTTCAGCTTTGGGGAAAAAAAAAAAAAACTTAGTTCACAATTTTTTAAAGACCTCTGTTCCCTATTATTTAAGGAAATTCATAGCCTGGCAGAATATAAACCAATACAAGTTGTTACAAGTTCTGTTACTCGTTTCTGGAAAAGGAAAGCTCCTAGTACAATCATAAAAACCAAGTTCTACTTTCAAGCTCCTATCCCACCTTTAAAACTCATTTTAAAAATTACTGTACACCAAAAATGGGTGATAGGAATAAAATATGGCATGGAACAACACAATAGGCAGTACTACATGCAGTAGTAAAGATTTCTATTACCAATGAGAAAACGATTTATTTATTGGACAAAACAGTGAGACAGACTTCAGCAAAAAAAAAAGCTAATTATATGCATTTTAAATTCTTAACTGAATTCCCTTCCCTCACTCTGATAAGGATACCAAGTTCCCACTATGCTATACACTACGTGGGTGATTCCTTCCAATTAATAGATACTTAACAGCTACTAAGTACCTCTCCCATAATAATATACTTACCAAGAGGCATTTTGTCCCTTTCCAAATCTGGTTTGTGTTCTTAGGTAAGGGAGAGTGAGATTTGGCCATCTGCACTTTTAATTGTAAATAGATCATTTTCTGTCCCATAAACCAATGAAAAGAGGATGGAAAGTACTACTTTTTAATATACTGAAGCGGGGGGTGCCTTGTGGCTCAGTCAATAGAGCATGCCACTCTTGATCCAAGGTTGTGAGTTCAAGCCCCACGCTGGGTGTAGAGATTACTTAAAACCTTTAAGGGGCGCTTGGGTGGCTCAGTCAGTTGAGCTTCTGACTGACTCTTGGTTTCAGTTCAGGTCATGATCTTAGGGTCAGGAGATCAGCTTCCCCACCGCCCACACCAGACTCTGCTCAGCAGCTAGTCAGCTTGGGGATTCTCTTGGTCCCTCCCCCTACTCACACTGCACTCTGCCCCTCCCCCCCCACTCACGCTGCACTCTCTCTCTAAAATTAAACAAATAAATCTTTAAAAATAAATAAAATCTTGGGGCACCTGGGTGGCTCAGTCGGTTAAGCATCTGCCTTTAGCTCAGGTCATGATCCCAGGGTCCTGGGATCGAGCCCTGCGTCGGGCTCTCTGCTCAGCATGGAGCCTGCTTCTCCCTCTCCCTCTCCCCCTGCTTGTGTTCCCTCTCTCGCTGTATCTCTCTGTCAAATAAATAAATAAAATCTGTTTAAATATAAAAGTAAAAATAAAAATAAATAAAATCTTTGAAGCAAATGCTTTGTCAATACTCAGTGAAGGGGAGTCTAATAACTACTGCTCACTCAACTGTGGAAAGAGAATTTAAGACTGGAAGAAAACATGATTTTAATTTGAAAGGATTCTCACCTCAGATTACAGAACTTCAAATTCTTGCTCTACTTTTAGAATGGATGATATATGAGGGTGTGGTTAATGCAAGAAAAGCCACTCAGAACTGCAACCAGTGGACCAACATTTAATGAAAAAAATGACCTTTCTCGGGACACTGAAGAATATTTACATATTCAGTTAAAATGTCTAAGATAAATGAATATATTTCAGTTATTCCTTTCTTTTTTAAAAAAAGATTTATTTATTTGAGAGAGAGAGAGAGTGAGAGCACACAAAGGGAGAGGGAGACGGACTCCCTGCTGAGCAGGGAGCCCCATGCAGGGCTCCATCCCAGGACCCCGGGATCAGGACCAGACCCTAAGGCAGATGCCTAACCGACTCAGCCACCCAGACACCCCCAGATACTCCTTTCTTAACTAACAAACCAACTAGAACTAGACCAAGTAGCTGTCTCAAGTTGAACTAGAAGGGTTTTGTGGAACTGAACAATGCTTAAGGTGGTGGCCACGCCTATCACCTCCCTTCCCCCCCCCCCCCCCCCCGCTAGCCTCCTCCTGAAGGTCATCTAACCGACCCCACAAACCATCTTCTTAACCTGAATTTAACTGGATTCTCCTGCTGATTTTAATGCTGGAAACGGTATTTTGGCTTAAAAATCAGTTTTCAGTGTAAGTTTGGATGTATGTAATCCCTTAAGCTACACTTCAAGAAGCTAGCACTGAATTCCTCGACACAAAGAGCTGGGGAAATACCAAACTTAAAATCGTCCTCGTGACACTACATCCTACAGCAATGGTCTTCAAACTGGGTTATATAGGCACTTCAGGGTACATGAAAACTGCTCTAAAGGAAAGAGATCAATTTCTCCATCCTCAGCTTCGTCCTGTTTTCCTACAAACGATATGCCTGAGAAGATTGCTAGAGAATGCTCTCTTTCCCAACTGCCCTTTTCTCAATTCCTCTAGAGAACAGACAAGTCAGCCACACCCTCACCAGGCATTATACCCCCAGAGCACCAAAGAGAACCACTGGAAACAAACTGGCCTTGCTGGAAAGAAAGGTGTAAGAAATAAAAGCATCTAAAAGAAAGGAAGCAAAAAAATAAAAAATAAAATAAAATAAAAGCAAGTGCTTTTGCGAGTCAGATCGCTGCAAACTGAGAGCATCCAATCTTTGAGCCATCAACCAATCATGAAAAATAATTTTTGATGATGGCTTGGTGTGAGTTTTACTGTATAACTTCAGAAAGTGTCCAAGGAATTGGCTGTCCTTGCTACAATACTCCTTTCTTTGTTTTTAGGAACAGGTTTTCTCAGTGCCTGCATATATATATATAAAAAAAAAGAAAAATGGAAAAATAGAAGTGATGCCAAATCTTTTACTATCTACTAAAAAAATGCCTCTGGGCAGGAAAAAGCACCCAAATATATAGTAAGGGAGAAATTTTTAAAGAGATACATTTTTACTTTATTTCTTTATTAATCATTTATCAGAATTTGCAATATAATCATGTTATTTTGATCAACTCTATTCTAATAATTGAAGTGTTTAAGCAATTATTTCTGAATTGAGTAATCCTTGCAAGCACAATACATTTTTAAGTTTTTATACATTTTTATGGCAATGTGATAATCAACAAAAGACCCTGAAACATGAACGTGTACTACATTAGAATAAAACTTTGGGGAGAAGCAGGATTAGAAGAAAAGTTCAAGGTTAACAGATGAGTTTCCAGTTAAAGAACTTGTCGCTTTTTTGAATGCATGTGGCTGGTATAAATGTTAGATTTTCATCGACTACACTGAAGACTACCACATTCGAGTTTTATTTTTAAAAAGTGAATTTCTACAATATGCCTGAAATATTACCTTTTGAAACAAGTTGTACTTAGGATGAAAGTTTAGATAGAAGACATGAAGGCCACAGAGCCACTGCAGTGGCTATCAGCCTGCATCTGCTGGCTCTCCTTCAGAGCAATGCTCCAGCTCCCCTTCCAGCCCTTAACTAGGTCTGTACCTGCAGTTGGGAGTCTCAGAACATCATTTCCTCCACAGGCTTGGCGCTTTCCTTCCCACCTCCTAGCCCCTGGTCATACTGTCAGGAAGATAGACCCCACCCTCCTCCAAATCCCACCATTCTCCCTTTCAAGACCAGCTCTTGGTCAGGTGCTATGAACTGCTAATTCGGTAAGAAGGCAGAATAACATAGTGGTGACAGCACAAAATCTGATGACAGGTTGCCTGGTTTCAAATTCTGGCTCTGCCACTGACTAACTTGAGCCAGTTACTTAATCTCTCCATGGTCCAGTTTCCTCATCTATAAAACGGAGATTATCATCAACATTACCTGTTTGGGGTTTTGTAAAAATCGAACGAGTTAAAGCATTTAAAACCCTTAAAACACTGCTCAACACACCATTTTTGCTACATCATCATTAGTATTAGCACCACAATTATTACTACAACTACCTTAATCACACCGTGGTACAGACTTTATTTTAGAGGCACAAGCCCCCATCTTTACACATAGCTGCTTCTCATTATCCAAGCCAGGCCTATTCAGTTGGAAGGAACACAAAAGAACATCTATCCACCACATCTGTCCGCACCCAGAGGAAGATGGCTAATGCCAACACAGGAGGGTCCATAAAAACTCTACGTAAGTCAACTCATGTTAAGAGAAAGAAACTAGGAAGGGTATTGTAATTAACAAATAATTCCACTCTGGCCTCTCCTCACGGCCTTAGCCTTTACGTTTCAAAGACAGAAAAATCCTACGGCAAGAAACAGAGAAAATCCTTAGAAAAAAACTCCTAGGAGAAGTTGTGTTTTCTATCCTCAGGGCTTTCCATTACCTTGCATTAAGAGACAATATATGGAAAATAAATGGGGGAGAGGGATAATCTGGACGTGTGACCAAGGCTTGGATGGCCTCCACTTTTTTTTTTTTAAGATTTTATTTATTTATTTGACAGAGAAAGACACAGCGAGAGAGGGAACACAAGCAGGGGCAGAGGGAGAGGGAGAAGCAGGCTCCCCGCCGAGCAGGGAGCCCGATGCGGGGCTCAATCCCAGGACCCTGGGATCATGACCTGAGCTGAAGGCAGATGCTTAACAACTGAGCCACCCAGGCGCCCCGGCCTCCACTTTTTTTAAGTATGGAAACTGACAGGGATCCCACCGCCTGGCCCTGTCCGATCATTCTGACCTACGGCTGGATGTAAAAAGAAAAGGAGTCTATAGGAAGGAAGCCAAAGAGAGTACCTACAAGAGAACATGCACTGGCAGGTGTGCGGCTACAGAAGGGTCGAATTTATGGACCACGACAACACCCTCACCCATCCCCCCCAAAATCACGTCTCTAGGAAAGAAAGTTTCTTTTCAACAAATCTGCCATAATCTGCCATAATAAACGTAGCCCTGTGTTTGGCTTTGAGGAAGCACCTCCATAAACCTAACTGCAATGAACCTAACTTTTCAATGGCAATAAAACCTAACTTAACTTGCAGCAAATGCTAACCAACATCTTCCGCTGCCTCATCCATTCAACAGCGCCCAGAAATACTGGAATTAAACATCTGCTTGAAATACAGATTCCTGGATCCCTAACAAGTCTGGCTTAGTCTGGCGTAGGACTCAAAGACTCTGCATTTTTAAACAAGTACCCAGGGAACTCTTGAGTACACTCTAGTTTTATAACCACTGCCTGAAACACATCCCTGGAATATCACTTAGTGAAGGCAGTTCCTATGCACTTTGCCCATTCTGAGAAACTTAGACATGTCGGCGTCATTTGCATCAGTGAACTCTGTTCCTCAAGGCTAAAACTATGACTGCTAAGTGCTCTGTGTCAGAAACATTACACCTTGCAAAGAGAGAAGGGGAGAGCATCTTTCTCATAGCTCGGATGCATAATCCTGGCGAAGAGTGTCAGCTGGCCTGGCTTGGATAATATGACCACTGCTTGTCTTCCCACTAAAAGGCTGAAGGGTGAAAGCACACGGAGGGACAGTGGTTGGTTTATCCTACCCTGAGCGCACCTTTATGGCCAAAGTCTGTAAAGCAAAAAAAGGGAATTCAGACAGATAGAGTATCTGGGAAATCATTCTCGATTGGGCAGTTTCCCTAACTGGTATCTACTGTAAGTAATTTTATATAAAAAATATAAAGTTATTATTATACCCTGTTTACAAGAGGACTCCATTTTAAAACAGTGATATTGGGGTGCCTGGGGTCGTTAAGCATCTGGCTTTGGCCCAGGTCATGATCCCAGGGTCCTGGGATCGAGCCCCGCGTCGGGCTCCCTGCTCAGCGGGGAACCTGCTTCTCCCCCTTCCACTCCCCCTGCTTGTGTTCCCTCTCTCACTCTGTCTCTCACTGTCAAACAAATAAATAAATAAATAAACCTTTAAAAAAAAGAAGCAGCAGCATCCTGATGGGGTGAGAGTTCCCTTTATTTTGGCATCACACCTTCACTCATCTGACTTTCCCCTCCAAATAAATTGCTGGGTTTATCTGATGGGCGGTCTCGATTTCAAAGCCTCATCCAGGGGTGGCAGAGAGGCGTGGTGGCAGGCCAGGTCTGAGGAATCTTCCTACTTACCGCAGAGCTTTCTGCCAAATCACTTTACATCTATGAAATGCACCATGGCACACTGTTCAATGTGAGTGAGTCTCCTCCACCTGATTTATGAAGGATAAAGTCCTTTGTACTATCAAATGTTGGGTATCTGTTCTTACCGCTGCCTGAGGGAGCATAAAATATATATTTATGGAGCAGTCACTTATGAATGTTTGAAATGTATGAACCTACTAAAGAAGTTGGGTAAACAGAAAAACTGACTTTCTGTTAAATACAGAAGTTTTGTAGCAGAAAGAATACCAATGTGGAGTCGAGGGACCAGGTTCTTAACACTACTCACATACTGGCCAATTAACTAGTCATTTTACTTTGGGCAAAGGCAGGTAAACTCCCTGAGCCCTTGGTTTCATCAGACATAAAACGAGGGAGGGCTAGGTGACAGGATTTCTATGAGCTCTCACTCTATGACCCTCAACTCTCCAACAAATCTCAGCTCTTGTTCTCTTCGCCAACAAAGATGAAACATATTGTAAGGTTTATACAGAAATTCATTACTGTCTGCTTATTCCTGCTGTGGGTTCCGGAATTACAAGCCTAGGAAATGGCAAAATGATAGCTGCCATGCACAAGCCGAAGTAAAAAACAATAAATAAAAAAATAACATCTGGAGACCCAGGCACCAGATCTTTTTGAATACGTGCAAGCAGAAGGTATGGAGTCATTTACCAAAAAAAAGCCACACAACTGCTATTTTGGAAGATGCTCTATATGAAAATTAGCAAAACAGAAAAAGTTCTATTTATACATACAAAGTAAGCATGATTTATACCAACTATACTGTCACTTATTCAACAAATATTTACTGAGTACACATTATGAGCCAAGAGCTGGGAAGAGAGCAGAAAACAAGACAGAAACAGTTGCTGGTTTTTTGGAGCCAGATAAATAGCAGGAGAGCCAGGTTAATCAAAATGACAGAAATAATTATTACAGATGTGGTGGCTATAGCACCAGGAGTTCCAGAAAACCTAATAGCATAAGAACCCAGATCAGAGGGTCCTGAAGTCTTTCCTCAGGGAATAAACAGTTTACCTGAATGTAAACTGCGGGAGGGGGAGTATAACAGAAGAGAACATCTCAACAGAAAGGATAACCTTAGAATCTATCAAACTTTACATCTACAGGGTTGAGTTCCAGTCCCCGCTCTGCCTTCCAGATTCAACCCCACCCGAGGACTACTTTATTTTTTTACAAAGCGGGGGGGGAGGGCACCTGGGTGGCACAGTCATCCGATTCTTGATTTCAGCTCAGGTCATGATCTCAGGGTCCTGGGATAGAGCCCCATGACAGGCTCTGTGCTCAGAGGGTGTCTGCTGGAGATTTTCTCTCTCTCTCTCTCTCTCTCTCTCTCCCCCCCCTGTGCTCCCCCCAAAATAAATAAATAATTTTTTAAGTCTATAAATAGAAGATAGTTTAGATACACTTTGGTACACTGTTAAATTTAATAATTTGAAAACAAAGGGACCAGGGAATATGCATCTACTTTAGATAACCTGAACACTATACTAAAAATTTAACTCATTGTGACAAGCAGGTCAGAATACATATCTGGAGAGTCACTAGAAACAAGGGGGTGGGGGGCGGGGGTTGCGCCTGGGTGGCTCAGTCAGTTGAGCCTCTGACTTCAGCTCAGGTCGTGATCTTGGGTCCTGGGATCAAGCCCCGCATGGGGCTCCATGTGGAGTCTGTCTCTCCCATTCCCCCTCCCCCTGCCCCTACTCATGCTTTCTTTCTCTCTCTCTCATATAAATAAAATCTTTTAAAAAAATAAAAACAAGGAAAAAAAAGGGAAATCACTGGGGAATCATTTCCCCCTTTAAAAAATAGGAATGAAGAAATTCAAACTCTTATTTCTGAAGACCATCCCCAAAACAATCTCAAAATAAATTAGCGTAATTAAAAGTCTTCTGATTAAGAGAAAACTCCAGTCCTTTCCAGAGACCACCTGGGCAGCCTCAGAACTATTATTCTTCTATGTTAATGATTCCTGGTTTTAATCATCGTCTTTATAAAAAAACAAATAATCATTGCATTCCAGTTGACAATTTGTGTTCCAAGTTTCCTTTCCAAAATCGTCTTTAAAGTCCAAGGCAAATAAAAGCCACCATGCATCGTTGCTTACAGAGCTGACAAGGGATCCTTGACTCCAACAGACCTGATTGGCATCAATGATTCAAGCACATTATGAAAATCTCCACACAACTCAAAAATTTTTTAAGTACAGAACTGAAGTTTACATCCACAAATCTGTTTGATCTCTGCAGTTGCAAAACCATATGGCACACAGAGAAAAACAAATTATCTCTGCTTATGAAATAAGAACCTTCTGTAGGCTTTGGGCCAGACCAACAGCTACGATTGTCCTAGTTGTTGCATATCACTATAATTAACTCTCTCTGATCTTTTTGAAGAATTGAGAGTTCTGTTTTGTGTTTGTTTGTTTGTTTGTTGTTGAGGGGTGTGGAGATGAGAGACAAAAGGTAAGGAGGATCACCACTTCAGTGGTGATGGGGAGAATACTAAAAGTAACCTCAGACACAAGAATTTCAACGTTCTCTACAAGTATTTTAAATGTAATATTTTTTGTACTTTAATCACATCTACTGTTGAGGAGATAGTCAAAGCCACGTCATATTTACAATGCAGTGCAGAAAGTTGTGTTGGTAGAAAAGGCTATGTCCTTATCCTAAATGGCTCTGTCATTTCTAGGAGAAAACCAGTTTCATAATCAGTGTATTTCCTACTCAGAGGCTACATAAAACTAACGGCAAAAATATAACATACCAAGGTGTTATGCACAAACAATGAATCATGGAACACTACATCAAAAACTAATGATGTAATGTGTAGTGATTAACATAACAATAAAAATTATTTAAAAAAATATATAACATACCAAATGACACTAAGCAATATAAAATGTGGTTGAGTATTGCTGTCCCTGCTTGCATTCCTGCCTCTAGCCCCCACCACAAAATAAAAGTTTATCTATTCACAAAATTAAAGTTAAAAATAATTTACACCCCCCCAAAAAAAGGTAGTACTTACTATCTCTAAAGTCGTGAGTAAGGGAATTTAAAATCTGACCTGTGACACAGGATTTAAGAAACTACTTCACAAATATACACAACCGATGGACTCTTAGCACCAGCAAAAACAATCTCAGAGACAATTTGGTTAAACAGATCCAGAAACATACAAAAGAATATGCAAATGAAGAGTGACAAGAAAAAAAGTAGTAAATATTTTTAAAGGGAAAAGGATCACTTCCTAGAGACATATGTAATTTTATATAGAAAGGGTATTTAAGAGCATGATCGGGCAGAAAGAATTTATAATTCTGATTTCCTAAGAGAAACGACATTATTCTGAAAAATAATAGCTTCAGTAGGCCCATCTTTCCACTTGGTGGGACTGGAATTATGAAAGCATTTCCCTAACACTTGATAAGATAGAACAGGTGACAAAGCACGTTCTCTTCTGAAGGGCAAGGCTTGGAGTCCAGCTAATGTGAGTCGTGGGATCTCCAAATCACTGGGTCACAGCAGCATTCCTGCCATTTCGTCTGTATTTTACTTACATTGTACCCAACCCAAAACCTTCCACGGAGTCCATCCCACCACCACCAAACACACACAGCTCAGAGCCCAGCTGGCATGACCAGCCCAAGAACGGCAGCAAGAGGAGCACAGCCGCCTGTCTGAGCTGTCCCGCAGGCTCCCAAGAAACAAACGAAGCAGGCGGGGTTCAAGGGAGAAACTTTACCTCTTCAGCTACAATCACCTCCAAACGTAAGTACCTTGAAAACCTAAAGATTACAAGTACGGTTCTGGGAAAAATCAGTAACATATCACCAAGTAACAGCATGAATGGGTTTACCTGGAATCCGATCTGCTTTATTTCTAAGCATCCTTCCACTTTTTTTGTTAAGATCACTTTCTAGGGGCGCCTGGGTGGCTCAGTTGTTAAGCGTCTGCCTTCGGCTCAGGTCATGATCCCAGGGTCCTGGGATAGAGCCCTGCATTGGGCTCCCTGCTCCGCGGGAGGCCTGATTCTCCCTCTCCCACTCCCCCTGCTTGTGTTCCCTCTCACTGTGTCTCTGTCAAATAAATAAATGAAAACTTAAAAAAAAAATCACTTTCTATATAGGGGCACCTGGGTGGCTCAGTCGTTAAGCGTCTGCCTTCATCTCAGGTCATGATCCCAGGGTCCTGGGATTGAACCCCGCATCGGGCTCCCTGCTCTGTGGGGAGCCTGCTTCTCCCTCTCCCTCTGCCTGCCGCTCTGCCTACTTGTGCTCTATCTCTGTTAAATAAATAAATAAAAATCTTAAAAAAAAAAAAAAAAGATCACTTTCTATATAAAGGTGAACTACAATGGAGAATATCTTTTATCCATTCACTATCTAATCTTGCTGTCCCCAAGTCAAGTCCCTACTAAGGTGGGGGTGGCATCCCATACTTATTTGGCAGCTAATATCTGAAGACAGTCTTTTCCTTTTCTTTGCTTTTCTTTTGGTTGACAATTTGTTCAAATAAGCCATTCAATTCTGGATACATACATTTCTGGTCTCTTTCTATGAGCAGGGGCAAAATATTCCCCAAAAAGTCCATAGGGATGTCTAGAATATGCAACATCTCTACCTACTCAAGAGTAACCTTGGCTTTTCTGCCTTCCTGATGGCACTTTTAATTCCTCCCACAACCTAAAGCTTCTCAGCTGGATTAGACAGTCCATTGTTTTTCTCCCTTTCCCCTTTAGTGAAGGCCTTGTGTACACCTCTTGGCGACAGACAGAGAGAACAAAGGGCAGCCAGACCTATAGATTTCTGTACTTGACCCCCTTTATGTGGTAAAGATGTTGATGTCCAATATTGCAATAAGAAAAAGGAATGTGAGTTGCATGCATGACAGAGAGAATGTACAAAAGAAGAAAAGCAATCAGCCAGAAGTTCTCATTGCCCAAGTTAGGATATAACAAAAGATGACTTTTTTAAATAAATTAATAAATAAAAGAATCCAGCCAGGACAGAAATCCATTTAGCAAGAAAAACCCATCAACAGCACAACATTTTCACAGTAGCATGCTGGAGTTTTCATGTTTTGAAAAATGAAACACTGACTGATACACTTAGTCAAATATTCTGATCTGTCATCATTCTAAATATATGGGCCCATCTTTCAGCAAACAAATTAGCAGGTAATTATCATCACTGAATGCTCACCCTTCCTTGGAAGCTCTATAAATACTTAGTGATCATGACTGCCAATTACTGGGCTTCAAACATAAAATACTAGAGTCACACTACAAAAGTCCATAGTATCAGTCAGAAGTAGGGAGTCAGTAAAAGCCTTATGCACTAAAATTCTTTCAAAGGAAGAAAAACAAGCGGACGGAAAATAGATGATGCTTACACCCCTTTATTTGATCATGGAGAAAAGAATGAATCTTGAGTGATGAATGACCCCAGTATATTTTTTCAGTGTCCAGGGTCAGATGAGCAGTCCCAAATTTGGGAAAAATTGCAAACTGAAAGGAAAACAGCCTTTCTACCCAAATCCCCCCACTGAGAGGAGCGCAAAGCACATAAGCTTCCCAATACAGTTAAGAGTTGCAAAGTCTCCAGTCCTCCGAAATGACTCATACCGCCTCCAAGATTCTGATTTCAACAACAACCAACTATTTTCTGAGGGCAAAAGGGGAGGAAAGTTCTTAAATCATTTAATTCTGCCAATTAGTTCCGCAACTATGGCATTAAAGAACTATGGATATTTATCCACTGGAAGTGATCAAAAAGTGGGCTCTCTTAATGCCTATTAAATAGTGCTGATTTTCAAGCATCACTAACCAAGGTCAAATCTGAACCAACGTGAAAGCCTCCACTTCCCCATCACTAATCCCTTGAGCCATCCATTCTTCCAAAAGACAGATGTTTTGTAGGAAGGGAAAGAAATACCACACAGTATGTGTAGCACTTAATAGGACTGCTTTCTACATTAAACTCAGCATACAGGACTACCATTTATCTATGAAAAGTTAAAGAACGAAAATACCCTGAAAACTTGCGGAAGTGTTATCGCAACAGTACTGACATGTACAGAGACTCAAAGAATTAAGTGCTTTATTCCGTATAAATTAGGGCAGATCTCTGTTTTATTGCCTAATGATGTGTTTTTCTTGGTATTTAGTTTTCTCCCATCAGGTGGAGGAATAAAAGGAGATCCCCTTAAGCATTTGTTTCCAATTGACAAGATTATCTTCAGTAAGTGTGTTGCTGGTCAAACGGATCAAGCTTGGGTTCCAACAGGCTATACTCAGAAAAGTTTGAGCTCAGAAGCTGGGGGGTGGGGGGCTGGGCAATGAAGGAAAAAAACAAAACAAAAGCAAACAACCAACAAAACAAAAAAACACAGTGAGCTGTAAGGTAAATGTGCCCCCTTGATGGGGCACAAATACTGAGAATTAACTTACCAACTCACTGCCCAAAAGGGAAAGCTTCCAGGGCGCCCCAGTTGACCCGAGAACCTTTATGGCAGGACAACTGCCATAAAGACCACCCCCACCCTCAAAATCTGATACATACTGCTAGACATCCTTCGACTTAATGGAATATCCTCATTGAAACAAAGTTAACCGTAGTCCAGTTCTACAGTTCACCTATAATCATGAGTTTAAAAAACTTACCCAGGTTCATTGGAAACATAATCACCAAATACGGCATGCTTTTCAGAAATATTTAACATGTTTAAAAATGTATTTAAGCAAATATATCCCAAGTCCCAAAAGAAAATTTAATTGCATGTTACCTCTCTGCTCCCCAGGAAAGAAAAGCTATGGTGTCCAGAAATCTGTTATAAGCTAGTCACTACTGAAACTCCTAGCAGGGGCGCCTGGGTGGCTCAGTCGTTAAGCGTCTGCCTTCGGCTCAGGTCATGGTCCCAGGGTCCTGGGATCGAGCCCCGCATCGGGCTCCCTGCTCGGCAGGAAGCCTGCTTCTCCCTCTCCCACTCCCCCTACTCGTATTCCCTCTCTCGCTGTCAAATAAATAATTAAAAAAAAAAAAAGAAAGAAAGAAACTCCTAGCAAAATGAGCTGCTTTGTCCATCTTGGGCACATTCTATTCCCTTTGCATGAGAAGCCTTCTCCCTATCTTCCCACGTCCCCCCCCTTCCTACCCGGGGGAAAATCTGTTTTTAAAAATGTTCCTTGGTCCCCACTCTCCATGAAACTAATCATTTTCCCACCATATTTTATATGCTTCTTGTACCTATCACAATGAATCTTTACTGTAATTGCATGAACAAAACATGCCTATAACAAGTTCAAACATTACCTAGACATATACAATAAAAACAGGGTCCTCTCCTCCCTCCCACCCCTGTTAACCATTTGGTACGTCTCCTTCCAGTCCAGTTTCTATTCTTAAACATGTACCTGCTTATCAGTACAGACCACAGACTCCATGAAAGCAAGAACTTACTCACCTCTGTATCCAGCACCTGGCACACTGCTGGCACATATAGGTGCTAAATAAATATTTAATCAATCAATGATCAGAGTTACAAGCAACAGAAAAGCAGGTGTCTACAGGAGTCCTCATGAGGGCTCCAGCAGCATGAGGAAACAGATATAATAAGCATTCTTACATGTGCCTGTGTCCGAACCCATGTGAGATGTGTTAAGGAACACAAAGCATCTGAATCTACAGGTCCAGGTGGCGCATCAAATGACCGTTAGCCAACACAGGGATACCTAGGTACAGCAGCACACCTGTCTTTTGTGAAAAATACCCAAATCAACTGACCTAAAAAGGAGATTAATTCAGGATTCTGGAAGGCTGCTCTGTGCCTAAACCTCAAGGGTAGTCAGGACATTAATGGGTTACAAACTGCAGCTGAACCGCGTTTGAAAATGTGTGAATTCTTCTTGGGGAAAAATAGGAATCTCAAATACACCCAAAAGACCAAGAGAAAATGTTATCATTCAAAGGCCAACAAAAAGCTATTTACATGTCAAAACATTAAGTCTGAAAGTCTTAAAATTACGGTGGGTCTCTCTTCTGCAAGCATCTAAACTTACGGGCTTCCATTACCAAAAGGAGAGCTGGGAGTAGTACTATACTAAGTAAAGGTTTTAACATAAATTATTTAGCCAATTAAGATATGACTCAGTTGGGGCACCTGGGTGGCTCAGGTGCTTAAGCATCTGCCTTGGGCTCAGGTCATGATCTCGGGGTCCTGGGATCGAGCCCCACATAGAGCTCCCTGCTCGGCAGGAAGCCTCCCTCTCCCTCTGCTGCTGCTCTGCCTGCTTATGCCGTCTCTCTCTCTCTCTCTGTCAAGTTAATAAAATCTTAAAAAAAAAAAAAAGATATGACTCAATTTAACAGTATAAACCAACCCATTAACCTTAATTTTTTAAAAAGGTCATTAGCCTTGTTAGTAGTCATAATCTCAAATTACCAAAGTCACCAAATGATAGCCACCCAAACCATAATGAGCTTAAACATAAAATGGCATAGAAACTATTCTGTATCAAAGTCCTTTTTAGCAAATCTTCAGATTTGAGCTTTGAAATTAGAATTAACTCAGTTCAGGGGCACCTGGGTGGCTCAGTCAGTTAAGCATCTTCCTTTGGCTCAGGTCATGATCCCAGGGTCCTGGGATCGAGCCCCACATCAGGCTCCCTGCTCAGTGAGGAGCCTACTTCTCCCTCTCCCTCTGCCACTCGCCCTGCTTGTGTTCTCTATGTTAAATGAATAAATAAAATCTTTAAAAAAAATTAACTCAGTTCATCTTTACCAGTTCACCTTTTCCTTGCCAGGGTTCCAGAAACCGTAACTTCAAGAATTCATTTGGCACAAGAAACATTCCACGACTTGGTCAATAAAACAGCCCTGACCACAATATCATCATTATCCAGATTTATAGAATGGTACAGTGACCAAGACACTGGGTAAATGTCCAACAGTAACATATATTTTGAAATGAACAAATTGGCTTGAACATTAACCAAGCAGGTCTTCTATTCAGCCAAGAATGGCTACACAAACTAAGACTAAGGCTTCTAGCTCCGAAAGCAAACAGTCCTTCAGTCTCAAGAGAGAGAAGAGAAGAGAAGAGAAGAAAAGAGAAGAGAAGAGAAGAGAAAACCTGTTTCAAGAACTACTCCCACCCTCACATCCTACCCACCAGAAGTCCTTACCTCCATCCCCACCCAGTGCTGCCTTCAGAGACAAATAAGGTGTTGACTGGAGGCCTGGTTCTGTAACTATTCAACAATCTCAAATTAATGAAAAATAACTAATGCAACCCCTAAGCTAAGAAGAATTAAATACAGTGACCAGAAATAGCTACTTGAATATACTCTAAAGTAAAAGTTAAGTGTATTGGGGTGGGGGATGCCTTAGAACCTGTGACAGAGGGGCATCGGGGCGGCTCAGTTGGTTAAGTGTCAGACTCTTGGTTTCGGCTCAGGTCATGATCTCAGGGTGATGAGATGGAGCTCGGCATCGGGCTCCGCCCTGGGCAGGGAGCCTGCTTAAGATTCTCTCTCTATCGGGGCGCCTGGGTGGCTCAGTCGGTTAGGCGGCTGCCTTCAGCTCAGGTCATGATCCCAGGGTCCTGGGATCGGGCCCCGCATCAGGCTCCCTGCTCTGCGGAGAGCCTGCTTCTCCCTCTCCCTCTGCTGCTCTGCCTACTTGTGCTCTGTCTCTCTCTCTCTCTCTCTCTCTCTCTCTGTTAAATAAATAAATAAAAATCTTTAAAAAAAGAAAGAGAGAGAGAGAGAGAGAGAGAGAGAAAGAAAGAAAGAAAGAAAAAGAAAGAAAGAAAGAAAAACTGTGACAGATAACTTTTTAAGAGCACATGCCAGTGACATATTTATGGGTTAAATGATAAGCTGTCTAGGTCTGACTTCAAAATAAATTCAGCTGGAGACAGTGGGGAGAGGAGGCCTGGGTGACGATTCTGATGACACAAGGTTGACTGTAAGTCCGTGAGTTGATAATTGAGGCTGAGGAGTGAACACATAAGTGTTTATTATAACCGTTCTATTTTTCCAGATATCTTTAAATTTCCATATTAAAAATTGAGTGGGGGTGTGAAAGTATATACAATAAAATGCTAATACCAACGAACCATTGGTGGATGGATTTGATTAATTTTATTCTCTTCTGTGATCTTTCCAGCAAAAAATAGTATCTCTTCTGTGTTCAAGAAAGTAAATATTTGCTATTAGCAGGATGCCGACTGCTGAGACATTTCTGGTGGGAAAGGACACTATGACCTGGGTGACTTTAGAAGCCATTTCTAAGACAGCGCACCAAAAGTGAGATTCAAATTTAAGAGAAAGCTATTGTGCCCTGAGGCATACACAACCAAATCCACATAAACAAAGCTTCTGTGAGGATGTAACAAGTATAAAATGAAAAGAATCTGACAAAATATCCTAATAGAAAGTTAAACAAGTTAATTCCTCTTCCTGAAGGGCAATCTCATCTGTTTTAAAAGGTTTATTTTCCCTTTTAGCTGAAGTTGATTGAGCCTTTGCTATGTACAAATAACTTGACTGTATGCTCATCTAATCCTCATAATAACCCCGAGAGGAAGTACAAGCATTATCCACGTTTCAGAAATGAAGATACTGAGATTCAGAGTTTAAATAGAGTGTAGTTGGAGCAGGGATTCCAACCAAGAATGTAAGAATCACGTCTTTGTCTTCAGGATGTCTGAGAGGAAAAAAGGAGAGGAAACTCCCAACAAGAAAGTGAAAAATTAATCTACTTCCAAAAAAAAAATCCCCAAAGTAAACCAGTCCAGAGCCTGAAATTCCAACCTACCCCTATGTAAGAGTAACATTTACACTCCTCCTGTCCATCCTCAAGACCAAGGCAGGGAGAAATGATTGTAAAAGGAATACATCAACAAGCTGCATAAATTGCAGTCGGGTCAACCAGAGTAGCTACAGCACTTGCAGAGAGTTTACATGTGTCCCACTGTGCTACTCACAAACCCTCTAAACGACCCACCGTCATTCCCATTTTACAAAAAGTGAGCCTTGGAGAAACCAAGTAACTTGCGCATGATATCTGCTAATAAACAAAAACCGGTTTTCAGACTCAAAAAGCCTCCACAGCTACTGCACACACCATGAAACAATGTCACTCCTTGAAAAACAGGCTCACTCCCCCTTCTGAATCAAAAGTTCAGAAGTCCACTCCGAATAGTAAGCATCTACACTCCCAAATTATTAACACCCAACCAAAATAGTCACCGAGGTATCCCAAGACTTCCCAAAGTCCAAGAAGTGTTTTGGAAAGATGAGATTTGGGAGGCCCTACAACATACTGGAAACTGTGCTTGGATATTATGAAATATACACAAGCCAATGATTACTACCCTAAAATAAAACTTCAACAAACAGGCACTACGAAACTTCAGTGGCATCCTCAGCATTCAGAATGCCCCGTTTCAAAAAGAGATGTGACGTGAAGAAAGGATTTCAAATCCTAGCTTCTCCACTTAACAAGTTCCATGACTTCAGGCATGTCATCACTTAGCCAATTTGGGAATCTCACTTTTGGTCCCTCTTAGTGGAGCTAATAATACCTATTTATATGTAAAGCGCCTAACTCAGTGCTTGGCAATCAAGGCAAAGCAGAAGCTCTGGAAAAGCTTCATCCCCACATATAGTGCTGTGGTCTCTACCAGCAAGCAGTCTTCTTCTTTCAGGAACCCCAAGGGAAAATGAACCCTCAGCTCCCTGTTTGTGGATCAAAGTCATGCCCCCAGGGGGCCCAAACTATCTCCCCTCTCCTCTCATAATACAATAACATCTTTATAGTAAAGATCCACAAATTGGGGGGATTTAGTTCAGTAACTCTTATTTTGCAATACTATAATTTTACTTTATTGGACTTTCAGATGGGCTTTGTTTGGCATTTGATTATTTCAGAACCAACTTCCCACTTAAAATTCTAGACCTTGGCTTTGATAATGGAATATGAAAAATGCCAGGACATTATATCTGTCCAAGGGACAAAAACTCTGTGAGCAGCCAGAGATTGTTTTATTTGTTTATACAGTGACAACAGGAAGAATTCCAAAGAATCAAGTCATAGAATCTTAATTTTCTCCCGTCAGCCCTACCAGCTTGGTAGTAATAAAAAGCAATCAGAACTCAAAGTTATTTTGTCTTTTTCAATTTTTGTATTGTGTTATTTACTAATGCTCAATACAAATAAAAAGCAAAACTAATAAGGCCAAAATACTACATTTTCAAATAAATATGAAAATTATTTCTCTTGCATCTATCATTTTGACCAATTTTTCAAGCTAATTACTTCAAACTATTTTTGTTTAAATAAGACTTTTGAAATGTCTATGACAAGACACATGTAGACAAGTATATACTTAATGACACGAGGAGGAAAAGGGATTCTGAACACTTAGGAATTTTTTAGTTCGGTTTTGTCAGTGTCATACAGCTATCAAACATTGAAACAAAAATTAAACTCCAAAGGCCCACTGTAATGAACAATACTGTTAAAAAAAAAAGATTAAGTATCAAATTAGTTCGCAATTGTGGGAATTCTTAGCAATTCTTAGCAACACTGACTGTTCTCCTTTAAAAAGTAACCCTCAAAAAAAAGGAGAAAAAAAAACCCTACTGGTCTGAATCCAGACCCAACAAATTCCGTATTTTTTACTCCTTTTAACTCTCACTTCCCACTTAGAAAAGGCAGGCTTAAGGACAAAATAGACTCTGACCTTTAAGTGTAACTTGAAAAAGCCATAGCCTGAAGATGAGTCATACACAGACTTTGTAAACTAACAACACAATTGTTAGACTGTATTTCATACAAAGAAACAAGGAGTAAAACTACTCACTGAAAATAGAAGGCATGTCTGTGTGGCACAGAAACACACAGTGGCCCAGTCACACAAACAAAAGCAAGGACCACCACTCACACACACATACACATGATCCCTTAGCAAACAAAGACCTATTTTCATAGAGCGCTAATTCAACTTCATAAAGAAATCAGTATTTTACTTAAGTCTTATGAACACAGGTGAGCTTATAACTTCTAAATTTCTCATTCCACTTGTTAGTTTCAGGGAAAAAAAAATTCTCGCCTATTATCTGAAAGAAAATAAGAAAATCTCTTTTGCTCAGTGTTTTCTCCATCCATAGACATAGTCTCCCCTTTACAAAATTACACACTTGCATACATAAAGGAGTGCCTATCGGCCACTGCCTAAAGCAACCTGAAGAAACCAATTTGGTTTGTTCTGTTGATCTTTTCACATGGCACACCAAGTTTGAAAACTAGATCAGAGTAAAAGTATCACGACATCAGAAGGATTTTTTAAAAATCAATGAGACACCATACAAATAGTACCACTAAAATGAAAATAAATAGCAAAAGATCTAGAAAACAAGTTAAAAGAAATTCAAATAAGGTTAATTTTTAAGTGGACAAAATAAAGCTACAATAAGCTAAATAGTTATCTGAAATATAAGTTATAGAATCCAACACAATTTAAGAGAACAAAACCAAACAGATCAAGTGTATGTCCATCTTAAATCTCCCCTTGGTAGGGGCGCCTGGGTGGCTCAGTCGTTGAGCGTCTGCCTTCGGCTCAGGTCA
This sequence comes from Callorhinus ursinus, assembly GCF_003265705.2. Taxonomy (NCBI): domain Eukaryota; kingdom Metazoa; phylum Chordata; class Mammalia; order Carnivora; family Otariidae; genus Callorhinus; species Callorhinus ursinus. The sequence goes on from NW_027397101.1 coordinate 22,294,430, forward strand.
TGATCCCAGGGTCCTGGGATCGAGCCCCACATCGGGCTCCCTGCTCCACGGGAAGCCTGCTTCTCCCTCTCCCACTCCCCCTGCTTGTGTTCCTTCTCTCGCTGTGTCTCTGTCAAATAAATAAATAAAATCTTAAAAAAAAAAATCTCCCCTTGGTAGAATGGAATCAAGTTGCTACCTCCTAAAGTGTTTTTGAAAAAGGGAAACATAATTACAACAATATTAATAGTAGTTACTTACTGAACCGCTCTATGCATACAACACTAATCATCTATCTCACTTAATCCTCATCAAAACCCAAAACTATACATTTTCCCTTTTTACAGATAAGAAACTGAGATTCAGAGATGTTAGGTTACTTGCCAAAGGACAAAATTTGGTACCCTTTTCTGGGACAGGAAGAATTGCTGATTGGTAATCCCTTTAAAGAATAATGAATCATTTTTGGTTAATATTCTTAAACTTGAAAATCAAAATCACCTGAGGGATTTGTTAAAATGCAGGTTGTGGGGTGTTGAGCACCTCCACCCCAGGGTCTCTGATTCAACAGGTTCCCTGCTGGGTCCGAGAATCTGCATTTCTAACAAGTCCCCAGGTGATGAGACTGCTCTGGGGACCACATTTAGAGTCACTGCTTTACACAAATTATAATGAAACACACTAAACATTTAGAGAGATGATGAAAGAATGATGCATTGTGTTCGATGAGACATAATTCCAGTGTCTGAATTTTCAAATTATTTGATTTACAAACCTTTTGAAGAACAACAGTTCTGTGAAAAGTCACTGTGGTATAAAGTAGTATATTTTTAACCAGGATTAATTCTGCAGCACTGCCCAGTGTCTATATCTTGACCCACAACAGTCCCAAGAAACATTAACTCTTTCTACCTCTCTCATCCAAAATTACTTACCGCTATTTGTAATGATTTATCCCCACATTTGATATATTTAATAACCCCAGTTAGAACAACAGTAGGGCAAAATTTTCCATGTAATCTCCCCTCCCCCATATTTTCAAGGCCCTATATGATATGTTCAGACACACAAAAACGTCATAAAGTAGGCTAGAAGACTAATCTAAATATTTAAGTAATACTGACAATATTCATGAAGAACTGAACCCTCAGATCTTTCAAAATGTGGAATACTCAAGTTTGATCCAGGAATATTACCATTTGTTCTTATCTTTCCAGAAGATACTGACCTGGAGAAATGCCCTCAAGAGAAGAAAACACACACACACACACACACACACACACACACACACACACACACAAAGAGAGAAGAAAACACTACTTTCATAGCACCTGTTCTCTTGGCTCATGTACCTTTCTCAACATCTCTGTGACTTCACCTCAGCTAGATCAATAGCCCTGGGTTCAACTGAGATTCACCTTGGCCCATCTCTGACTTCCACATCCGTAAGCTGGCGAACCACTCAGGCAACTACTGCAGACTTGGAAATATATTCTAGCCCCCTTATCGCACAACAGGGGACATCAAGAGAAGGGCTCCCCTGCCATACCTCCTGCCGGATGCAGCCAGGACACATCTGTAAGGTGGGGCTGTGCTTCAGAGGCTTAAGTCCTGGTACTCGGTCCCCAGTTTGAAAAGCGAAGAGTCAATACCCAACACCCACATCATGCTGCCAACCAGGCTATGGGGTCCTGACCTGACTGCCGTAATAATGGGAGGCTGCTTGACTGCTCAGCATCCTGATTACAGCATAGGTACCATTTTCCTTGGCCAGCCAGTTCTGTAATGTTATTCTGGGAATCATTCCTAGAAATTCGACGCAGAGCCTGCTCTTCCCACGCCTCCAAGATACATTAAGGACTTAATTCCCTCATTAAATCCCTCTCTGCTAAAACTGGCTAGAGTGGTCTGTTTTCAACAGGTGAATCCACACCTACATACTACTAAAAAAGAAAAGGATTCTTTTTGGGGCGCCTGGGTGGCTCAGTTGGTTAAGTGACTGCCTTCGGCTCAGGTCATGATCCTGGAGTCTGGGATCAAGTCTTACATCGGACTCCCGGCTCAGCGGGGAGCCTGCTTCTCCCTCTGACCCTCTCCCCTCTCATGCTGTTTCTCTCTCTCTCTCTCAAATAAGTAAATAAAATCTTGGGAAGTAAAAAAAAAAAAAGAAAAGGATTCCTTTTAATTTATTCCTAGTGAAAGGAAATCATCTATAGCAAAGGGAAGTATTAGAATCTAGCATAACAGGGGCGCCTGGGTGGCTCAGTCATTAAGCGTCTGCCTTCGGCTCAGGCCCTAATCTCAGGGTCCTGGGATTGAGCGCAGCAAGGAGCCTGCTTCTCCCTCTCCCGCTCCCCCTGCTTGTGTTCCCTCTCTCGCTGTCTCTGTCAAATAAATAAATAAAATCTTTAAAAAAAAAAAAAAATCTAGCATAACAGAAGAGACAGACAACAATTGGGAAGATCTGGATTCTACTCCAGACTCTTCTACTGACCTTCACTACATAGGAATTTAAGAACTGCTGGATGAATTAAAAATTTAGATAAATCATCCCTCCCCTGGTCATATCGGGCACAAAAAAGGTTTTCAAAATTTTTGAATCTTTCTGAATGAAGGTTTGTTCTAAATATTACAGAAGCATAATAAAAAAGGGTGATTAATAATCTGGGCCTTGGATTATTCATCTGAAAGTGGGAAACCTATCAAATAAAGAATGACAGGAGCAGCTGGGTGGCTCAGTCGGTTAAGTGTCTGCCTTCGGCTTGGGTCATGATCCCGGGGTCCTGGGATTGAGTCCTGCCTTGGGCTCCCTGCTCAGTAGGGAGCCTGCTTCTCCCTCTCCCTCTGCCCCTCCCCTCTGCTCATGTTCTCTCTCTCTTTCTCTGAAATAAATAAAATCTTAAAGAAAAAAGAAAGAATGACAGATAAAGAACACTACACTGTCCCATAAAGTAACCACCACCACATGCGGCCACTGAGCATCTGAGGTGTGGCCAGTGCAAACTTAAATATATTTGGAACAATGTGAGTATATGAATCTACTTTTTAAACTGTGTATCTTACAAAATCTAAATACACCAGATTTCAAAGACTCGGTACAAAGAAAAACAGTTTAGTAATTGTTTATACCACACTATAATCAGTGCAAGATACTGTGCAAGATAATATTTTAGATATATTAGGTTGAACAAATTATACTTTACCTGTTTATTTTTTTAAATATAGCTATTAGAAAACTTAAAATCACAATTCTGGTTTGCTTTATATTTAAATTTCTATTCCTTAAAGGATATAAAACATACAGCAGTTTTTGAAAGCAGAGGTAAGAGTAAGAGTAAGTCAAGTTAGCAGCATGGAGAAATAAGGGGATATATGCTTCTATAAAGAGCCACGAGGAAACCTAAAAAGCATCTCTCCAAATAAGACTTCTAAGCACCCAAATAATTTACTTACAATCCTGACCTACAAATGAACAAATATAAATAAATCTTTAAAAAAAAAAAAAAAAGCTCAGCAGCAAGCTGATGAGAGTCATCAAAGGTGTATATAAAGTTAATTTTCTATGAAACAGCCAAGTATGAAAGGTATGAGGAAATGTAGTCTTGTGGTTAGAGGGAAAGAGCTCTTTCTTCTAACCCTACCCTTTTTATTCACTACTAAGTCCCAAAGCAGGTTAGGGACACGCAGGAAAGACTAGACAGGACACGGTACCAGCATAAAGGTGAGGAGTCAGGCCTCCAGCCTGGCGACCCAGAGAGGTCAGAGTGGCATGCCTCGCGAGGCAGGACGACGAGCTGGTGGTTCTGTTTTTTTTTCAGGGGAGGTGCAGGCACTAGGTGAATTCAGACTTTACATGAAGGCCCCAGGTAGCTTTTTGTAAGTACAACTAATTAAGTCTCATCAGACTTGTGTGGGGTAAATAGGGAGCAATATCCCAGTTATACTAATGAGGCCCGAATAAAGAAAGCCCTTGCTTGTTGTCACCTTAGCAAGACCCAAGAGCTCTGGCTTAAGTTACCACCGTCCCACAGTATCAAACGTCTACCCACCCTAGTCATGAATGTGCAAACAACTACAGTCTTGCTAACGGTCCTAAAGACAAATGCTACTACCCCCTTCTTAGCTCTCCTTCTTCCCTGGGAGAATTTAATAACTCCTTAAACCAAACAAACAAAAAGGTCAAATCCCTTCTCTCCATTTATGGAAATTAAGTAAAGCCAAATCTGCTGCTGTAAGGAGACAGTGGAAGAGTAACAGCTCAAGTTTTCTTGAAGCTCAGCTTGTAACTTTGAACAAATTTCTTAAGAAATACCCTTCCAGAGACATGTTCCCACTCTTTATTAGTCCTGAATAAATCCCAATTGCGATCCACCACTGCAAAGCTGAGAGCTTTCATAAAATAAGTTCTTAGGCTCTCTTGGACAGCTTTTTAATCCATTTGCTTTGAGCAATTTTATCCAGAACGCACACTCTGTGTATGAGGGCTAGTCCTAGAGAAGATCAAAGCTGTGAACCAAAAAGCAATCAGGGATGGAATGACTTGAAATATAAAGCAGTTTTCCTTCCAGATAGGCAAGGCTAACCAATGTTTCCATTATGCACCCTCCCCACAAACATGCCTAGGTAGACAGAGCCTTGAAATCAAGCAGTCAAGAGCACTGCCTTAAGGAGAAAGAGTACCCACCCCACCCACCAGTTCGAGGGACTGGACTGGACCTGCAACACTTTACGCAAGGCTAACCTGCCTAACCACCTAAACAGAAAAGCTTCTGTCAACAGAGTTTATTTTTACGTATACAGTATATTCCAAACAAGCAGTGCAAACTAAGCTACATAGTGTTCATTAATTCATACAGAAAGATAAGGAATGCCAAATTCCTTTTTTTTTTTTTTTAAAGATTTTACTTTTAAGTAATCTCTACACCCAACTTGGGACTCGAACCTCCAACCCCGAGACCAAAAGTAGCATGCTCTGCTGACTGGGCCAGCCAGGCACCCCGATAATGCCAAATTCTAAATCAAGGTTACCATGGATATATCCATTGCTTTTTGGTGCCTCTTTAAATTCAGACTATCAATGGATTCATATATGATTTAGGGTTGATGAATGAACCATGAAGCATGGATGAACTCACTAATAAGCCTCAACAATTGGGACACTGCTGTTACTTGCTTCTTTGATACTAAAGTGAGAGGGGTAAGTTAATGTTTACCTTAGCATTATCAACATGAAGCTCGAAATGGGGGGAAGGAGACTTTTAAGCAAAGGAAGTACATAAACAAAATTAAAGAAGTGTTAAACAAATTCATTTTCACTCTCTTCAGAAGTTCCATTTACATACTGACAATGTAAACAGCAGCTACAGTTATGCTTTGATCTGCTAATTACAAAACATTTTTATCTTTGGGGCACCTGCGTGGCTCACTCAGTTGGTTAAGCGTCTGCCTTGGGCTCAGGTCATGATTCCAGGGTCCTCGGATCAAGTCCCACATCGGGCTCCCTGCTCAGCGGAGAGCCTGCTTCTCCCTCCCCCTCTGCCTGCCTCTCTGCCTACTTGTGCTCTCTCTCTGTCAAATAAATAAAATCTTAAAAAAATATATTTTTTATCTTTTCATTAACTTAGGAGTTCTAAGAGACCACTTTAATGATTACAAGGGCAACCTAAATAAGTCTTCCCTAACTCATACTAGAAATTCATTTGGAATTTTTTTTTGGGGGGGGGTACTAAAGAGGCTATGCAATTCACCTTTAACTCTTGACTCCCATTGTGAACACAACCGGCCAGCCTCCCCAACAGGTGGGTCTCAAACCAGAGAGCAGCTGATTAAAATGCTCAGGCTGTTAAGGCCCCTGGCAGCCAATGAAAGTTAGGAAGATTACTCCATGCTCAGTCAACGAAGCACCTTAAACTAATTTCCCAGATACTCAATGACCAGGAAACACTATGCAATTCTATCAGGTACCAAGAAAACATTCCACACTCAACCTTTCTTCACAGATTTAACCCTTCAATTTGATAAGAGAAGTATTATCACCTTTGCCTGTTTCTCTAAATAATAAACAGAAAGGAATCTGAGGGTCTCCATCATTACTTAAGCAGAGTAGCCCTCCCTCCAGTTTGAAGATACCTGGTTTCTCTCTCTCTCTTTTTTTTTTTTTTTTTTTTGAGAGAGTGTGGGTGGAATGGAAAGTGCTGGGGGGAGGAAGAGAGGGAGGCAGAAGAAATCTTAAGCAGGCTCCATGCCCAGGGAGAAGCCCAATGGAGGGCTCAACCCCATGACCCAGAGACTATGACCTGAGCCATAATCAGGAATCGGACACTTAACCAACTGAGCCACCCAGGCGCCCCTCTTTTTTTTTTTTTCTTATTTTTAAAATGAAACAAAGTCTTGAGGCGCCTGGGTGGCTCCGTCGGTTAAGCATCTGCCTTCAGCTCAGGTCATGATCCCAGGATCCTGGGATCAAGTCCTCAATGGGCTCCCTGCTTATTAGCAGGGACTCCTCTTCTCCCTCTACCTCTCTGCCCCTCCCCCCACTCATGCACACACACTTGCTCTCTCTCAAATAAATAAATAAAATCTTTTAAAAAAAATAAGAGGAACGAAGTCTGTATCTGGTGCTCAAATCCAACTGCAATGAAAATTTTTTTCTGGGGCGCCTGGGTGGCTCAGTTGGTTAAGCGACTGCCTTCGGCTCAGGTCATGATCCTGGAGTCCCGGGATCGAGTCCCACATCGGGCTCCCTGCTCTGCAGGGAGTCTGCTTCTCCCTCTGACCCTCTTCCCTCTCGTGCTCTCTCTCTCTCTCATTTTCTCTCTCTCTCAAATAAATAAATAAAATCTTTAAAAAAAAAAGAGAAAATTTTTTTCTGAATTTATTATCTTAATTTCAAGTTGATTCCCCTATAAAACAAGGGTGAATGCAAAATACCTTTTTAAAATTAAACTACTTTTAAAGCAGTTTAGGTCTACAGAAAAAGTAGCAGAAAGTACAGAATTCCTATACATTTCCCTCATTTCACCCCTTCCCCGTTTCCCTATAAATAGCATCTTAGGTTGGTGTTGTACATTTGTTACAACTGATGCACCAATGTCGATACATTATTATTAACTGAAGTCCATAGTTTAGAATCCCCTCTTTGTGCTGTGTAATTCTATGGGTTTTGACAATTCATAAGGTCTTGTATACACCATCACAGGATCATACAGAATAGTTTTACTGCTCTAAAAATCCCACATTCCACCTATTCATCCTTTCTTCTATCCTCTCCACAAAACCCGTGGCAACCGATCTTTACTGCCACCACAGTTTTGCCTTTTTCAGAATGTCATTGAGCTGGAATTACATAATATGGAGGCTTCTCAGAATGGCTTCTTTCACTTAGCAATATGCATTTAAGGCTCTTCCATATTGTTTTATGGTTTGATAGCTCATTTCTCTCTACTGCTGAATAAAATTCCACTGTATGGATGTACCACAGTTTATCCATTCACTTACTGAAGGACATCTCAGTTGCTTCCGATTTTTGCCAAGTACAGATAACACTGTTATTGAACATTTGTATGCAGATTTTTGTGGGGGAATAAGTTTTCAACTAATATGGGTAAATACTTAAGGAGCACAACTGCTGGATCAGATGGTGTATTAGTCTACCATAACAAAATACTATAGAATGGGTGGCTTGAACAACAGAAATTATTTCTCCCAACTGTGGAAACTGAGAAGTCCAAGATCAACACGCCTACCGATTCGGTTTCCGGTCAGAGTTCTCCTCCTGGTTGTTAGAGCATGACCTTCTAAGTACAGGTCCTCAACATGGCTGAGGGAGAGAAGACTGATCTCTCTCCTGTGTGGTTCTTTTCTTTTAATGACACTAATACTATCAGATCAGGGCCCCACTTTTAAGACCTCATTTAAACTGACTTACCTCCATAAAGACTCTTATCTCCAAATACAATCACATTGAGGTTTGGCCGTCCAACACAGGAATTTGAAGAGTATACATTCAGTCCATAACATATGTAAGAGCATATTTATCTTTGCAAAAAATTGCCAAACCCTTCCAAAGTGACTGTATCATTTTGCACCAGCAATGAATGAGAGTTCCTGTTGCTCCACATCCTTGCCAGCATTTGGTGTTGTCGGTATTTTAGATCTTAACCCTTTTAATAGGTATGTGGTAGTAATCTCGTTTTGTTTTAATTCTCAATTCCCTAATGACACGATACTGAGCATCTTTTCATATGCTTATTTGCCATCTATTTTCCATGATGAGCTATCTGCAAAATACTCTTTTCACTATGCTAAAAGTATGTTTACCAAAGCATAGTCTGATGGACACCCGTGAATAGGATCACCTGACTGCCTATTAGAAATGCAGAAGACTGGGCCCCAGCCAGTATAATGCGTTAGACTTTTCTAGTACACTCAAGACTGAGAAACATTAAATGGACAAATACACAACTGAAGAAGGGAAGAACAGTGAGAATCACCAATGGTCATCCTCACTTTTACAAGATTGATTGGTTAGAGACCTGCATCCATTATCTTTTCCTCACTGGCTGCTGACTTGTAAATCTCAAAGTCTTTTTTTTTTTTTTTTTTAAGAATGAAAGTAGTATGAACAGGTACTGCCATGTTCAGGAAGTCACGGCTAGTCGGTGATGGGAAAAAGAGATTAGGAATTGAGATGTCTGACCCCAATCTCCCTGGAAATCACTGGGGGTGAGAGATGGGGAGACAACTGCTTCTACTCCTTAAAAATAATCTAACCTGCCAAGAAAGAGAAGAGGCAGAAGTTGTGCATACAGCTGGGAAGCTGAGATAAGCAAAATACCATGGAAGCGAATTATTCAAACTATGACAGGTCACAAATCAAACTCAAATTTAAAGGCCCTAATAAGCCTCAAGGAGATTTTTTTTTTCTTTCTTTCTTTTTTTTTCTTCTTGCTTTCCAAGAAAGGAGAGGAAGGAAGGGACAGAAGGTAGTGAAGCAGTGGGACTTGCTGGTTAAGCCTGGGGGAGGGGAAGAGTTAACCCATTCCTCAAAGGGGGTGGGGGTGGGGAGAAGAAAAAAGCAAAAATAAAAGGGAATAGGAAAGAACCACTTGTGGTACAATACTTCTTCCTTATCTATCCTCTACATCCCTTATTTTGATCTTTTTAAGTTTGACATGAAACCTAGAATGTTTTTAAACCAAAAGCGTGATTCTTTCCTCAGCAGTCTGACTGATGAATTTTCTTCAAACTTACTAAGTAATAACCAGCCAAGCCTTTATCTTTACCTTTATCTTATCAAACATCAAGAACAAAATAAAAGGCAGGATTCTGCAACTTAAAGATAATGCTATTTTCTCTTAGTTTTTTTTAAACAAAAGTTTATATTTTATTGAATATTTCCAACAGATAAGCAAGCGGAGAAAATGATTTCTAATAGGTTCATATCTGCAAACAGAACTTTTTTAAAAAGCAGTAAGACACAAAACAGATAAAAATGATTTTCTTTCATGGCTAAAATCAACTATAAATCAGACTATTTACTCAAAACTTAATTCTTTTGGTAATCGCAAATAGTAATAAATTTTTTTAAATCACTGATTTATTATCTTATTTACAACACATTCTCATACATAATCTCTTTTTTACTCAATCCTATTATCACTATTCTGAGTGAAGTTGGGGAAAGCTAATCTGTCTATCCTCATTTTACAGATAAGAAAGCAATCTCTTGAAGGTTAGGGAAACTTTTCCACTACACACAGCAGAGCCAAATTCTAATTCAGAACTCTACTCTCCAGGACAAAGGAATCCTCTACGCTTTCCACTTTGCAATAATACAATAATGCTTAAATTATAAGACACAAAGAAAAATCCCCATTTTAGCCATTAAAAGAAAAAAAATCCATAATGTGGTTTTAGAGTGCACTGGGAAATCCTCTTAAGAAAAAAAGAATTTGAGGATCGAGCATTCATAAATTTTTATCTCTCGAGTTCCTTCTATGATGATACTTACTAGTATTCAGACCACCCTGTCAACTGGTGATTTCTAGGCAGCCCTTAAAGATACAAAGTACCTACCAGGACAAAATACTCTATGGGTAATGAATGGCCCATTTACAAAAGTCATCTATGCCAGTTGTCAGAAGTTGGGAAACCTTTTTATATCTTTCCCTTCACCAAGCATTCTAACTTCTTTTTTAAAGATTTATTTATTTGAGAAAGAGAAAGAGAGCATGCATGGGGGGCGGGGGGGCGGAGGAAAAGGGAAAAAGAGAATCTTAAGCAGACTTTGCCCTGAGCACAGAGTCCAAAACTGGGCTCAATCTCAGAACCCTGAGATCATGACCTGAGCCCAAATCAAGAGTCCGACCCTTAACCGACTGAGCCACCCAGGCGTGCCTAACTTTTTTTTTTTAATCTGACTTTATTAAGCGATTCATGGATTCATGAATTGGGCAGCATCCCATCTAGCAAGTAGGGGGGAGTTCCACTAAGCGTCCTAACTTAGCTACGGTTATACCATTTCAATGGGTATGACCCTTCAAGCTTCTAGACATCCAGGAAGCCAGGATGGATGAAAATGGCAGTCATGCTTTCCTAGGAAATAAGAGTCCCCTTTTGGGGCGCCTGGGTGGCTCAGTTGGTTAAGTGTCTGCCTTCAGCTCAGGTCATGATCTTGGAGTCCTGGGATCAAGCCCCACGTCGGGCTCCCTGCTCAGCAGGAGTCTGCTTCTCCCTCTCCCTCTCCCTCTGCTTCCCCCACACACCCCACCCCACTGCCTCTCTCAGATAATAAAATAGGTGGGAAACTGGGATTTTTAAGCTCACAATCTATCCTAACTTAATAAAATAAATAAGTAAATAAATAAGAGTCCCCTTTTACCTAAGTACTAAATAGAAAGAGCCCCGACACCTTTTGCCATTCTAACCTCCCAAAAGTATATCTACTCCTGAGTAATAAATAATATCACCATTTTAAAGCCTTGGGTTTCAAAAAGTTTATAAAACCTTGGTTTTCAAATCCGTATTACTTTCAAATAATGGTGGCATTTAAGTAAATTTAGTGGCATTTTGAACTTATCAGACCTCTTTTTTTAATCTAGTTTATTGTTCTCCCTAACTTACTATGGGCTGGGACACTGGGGAAGATGAGTTAAGTCGCTGCCCCTACTCGACAGTAGAGGCACTCCAACTTAGAATCACCAGGGAACTTGTTAAAATGCAGGTTCCTCCGGCACCTGGCTGGCTGAGTTGGAAGAACATGCGACTCTTGTGTGGTCGAGGGTTCAAGCCCCACGCTGGGTGTAGAGATTACTTACATAAATTTTTAAAAAATAAAAATAAATAAAATACAGGTACCCAGATTTCACTCTCAAAAGATTCTGAGCCAATAGGACTGGGAGACAGTGTTCAGAAAGCAGCCTTTTTAACATGATTCCATTGTACGTGGTGATCCGACAGGTGTGTCCAGCAAACACTACCACAGGAGGGCTCATGCTGGCCCACAAGACCAACATATAAACATTTAAAAACAACTTGTGGGGGCACCTGGGTGGCACAGTCTGTTGAGCATCTGACTTTTGGTTTCAGCTCAGGTCGTGATCTCAGGGTTGTGGGACCCCACACCTAGGGCTCCCCCCCTCAGCCCAGAGTCTGCTTCAGATTCTCTCTCTCCCTCTGCCCCTCCCACTCGTTTTCTCTCTCTCTAAAATAAATCTTAAAAATATAAGTAAATAAAAACAACCTGCGAGTGCTAAAGACCATAAAAAGGGAACTGGCTATGGGTAAGGCACCGAAGACATTCCAGACCGAGGGGGGTCACCTTTACAACGGCACCAAACTGTGAAATGTCTGGGAAACAATGAAACAAAGAATCATCTGAAAATTAATCTATGTCCAAACTGTGGACTCACACTAAAAGGGATTTTAAGACAAAGATGTTTAAGGAGAAAAGATTCACAGCAATGACTGGCTGTGTATTAAAAGTGAAAGGTGCTTTTTTTTTTTTTTTTAAAGTGAAGGGTACTTTCAAAGGAAGATTAAACTAAAAGTAAGAAAATGAGTTCCCAAATGAAAGTAAGGCAGAGTGTTTTTTAAGAAATGCTACAGAAACAGAATGAAGAGGTACTGGTGAACCACCAATCATATTAACATCCTCTCATTCCCAAGTAAAACCAATAAAACCTACACAAGACAGAAAACAGGGCAAGCTCATAGGTGGACATTTTACCTATTCCCATCACTTATCTCAACAACATAAAATGAAAGGTGGAAAATTGGATTTTTAAGCTCACAATCTATCCTAACTTAAGCCTAGCATGTGGTTATTCCTGATCCACACTGCCCTTTCCCTGCCTTATATGTGGCTTTAGATACAACCCAGACTAATTTACTTAACTATGTGTATAAATACTCAGGCATGATTGCTGGATCATATGGTATATTAGTCTGCTCAGGCTGCCATAACAAAATACCACAGACTGGGTGGCTCAAACAACAGAGACTTACTTTCTCCCAGTTCTAGAGGCTAGAAGCCCAAGATCAAGGTGTCAGCAGGGCTGATTTCTTCGAGGCCTCCTTCTTTTCATGCCTCCACACGGTCTTTTCTCCTTATACCTATATCCTAATCTCTCCTTCTTATGAGGACAGTCACACTGGATTAGGGCCCACCCCAAACACCTCATTTAACTTTAATTACCTCTTTACAGACTATCTTCAAATACAGTTAATTCTAAGGTACCGGAGGTTAGGACTTCAACAAAGAATGGGGGGGAATTAAAAAATAAAGTACTATTACTTCAAAAAGTTTGAAAAATTCTTTAATAAAGACTCATAAGTACAAGAGAAATCGAGAAAGAAAAAAAAACACCCACTACTCGCAGGACTAGCTATACCCCTCCTAGAACCCATGTTCAGTGCGGCCAGAGGATTACTAGGAGGTCTGTTCCATACTTCCAAAATCAAGAATCAGCTCTAAAACTATCCTGGGAATTTTCACTCACTCCCTAAGGGCAACAAAATTTCAGACAAGTTGCTTTCACACCCATCCCCAATGATAAAACCAAAGAAGCAATGAAAGAGAAGGCAAAGGGGGAAAAAAAAAAGTTTATACAGTTACATTCCAACACTTGCTTCCAAAGCTGTTAAGTGTATGATGGCATTCTTGATGTCCATGCCCAGAACTTAATAAAAACTCACAAAATTTTCCTGAACTGTAGCTAAATCTACAGAAATAGAAATTTCTTTTGAAACAGCATGACTCTTCAGAAGCCATAAGCATATTTAAAACCAGGAAGCCCAGGCAATGTAAATTAAAATAGACCTAAACATTTGACTAAAATCAGTCTCCTCCCTCTAGAACCCACCTTCCCCAACAGATCTCAATGTTTAAAAATTACTGAAAAAACTACATACAGAAATTTATATTTATATATCATTTTCACTAAATTAACCATAAAATCAGACAAAAAGCATTTGCCATGAAACAAACGGTTTCAAAAACCATATTATTAATGGATAAAAATGGAGGGAGGGAAGAATGGAATAGATGCTATGTCTATCCTTTTAAACTCAAGCGCTACTGAACTAAGAAAATCACCAGTGTGCAGTCCCGGTGAAATAGCTGATTCAGGTTCATCCATAAGGATGGTCAATAGATAACTAAAAACATTACCCATTACATGGGCGCCTGGGTGGCTCGGTTGGTTGGACGACTGCCTTCGGCTCAGGTCATGGTCCTGGAGTCCCGGGATCGAGTCCTATGTCAGGCTCCCTGCTCAGCAGGGAGTCTGCTTCTCCCTCTGACCCTCTTCCCTCTTGCGCTCTGTCTCTCATTCTCTCTCTCTTAAATAAATAAATAAAATCTTAAAAAATTTTTAAAAAATTAAAAAAAAATAAAAACATGACACGACCATTTACGGAACATGACATTTGAAAGATACAAAGTATCATCACACTGGTCACTTTGTAATTACAAGGGGAAAATTACAACAGATTCTGCCGCTTCCATCAAGTGATAAAACTCAGTATCTCTAGTATTAGGGAAATCAGCACTAGGTGCCTCCTGATGTGAAGTACAACAAGAAGGACCTTGAAAGTTTCTCGCTAAAAACACTTACCCTAAACTGAACAAAGCTTATAGATCTAACTTCAACTCACAAGAAATACAGGGAATAAAGAAATCAAGTTAAATGGCTCCCCAAGGAAACAGACAAGTCCAAATTGTTGGAGTTTCTCTAACACAACTGGCCTAGCCTCTTAAGAGCTGTCAATGTGAAGATCAGACAGGGGGAAAAAGAGGTGGCAATAGGGTAATGTCCTAGACTAAAGGATACTACAGAGACATGACACCTTAAAGCTATTTTAAATCTTAGATGTGATCAATAGTTTTGTGTTTTGTAGAAAATCACCGTTCTTAGGAGATACACTGCTAAGTTTTTAAGGGTGAGAGGCCATGATATCTGGAACCTACTTTCAAGTGATTGGGAGGTATAAAAATAAGCAAAGAGATAAAGCACTTGAAGCAAAGTATTAACAATTGATGATGCTAAGCATTCCCTGAACTATTTTTTTTTCAACTTTACTGTAAATTGGAAATTCTTCAAAAGCAAGTTGAAGGGGTTGCCATTTCATGAAAATCACAAATAAAAGGAGTGGAGACTGCTTAAGACTAAAGACTTGCATAAAACGTGACGGGATCCTGGCTTGGGGAGAAAGAACCAAGAGATATCTGGAAGACAAGTGGATTTTTATATACCCCTGACATTATATGATATGGACAAACTGATCACTTGTTTCCTGTGTGCTAACTGTAATATTACTATAAAGGATAACATCCTGATTCTTAGGAGATGCATGCTGTAAGTATTAAAGGTCAAGTACTGTGACTACAAGTCATTTTTTAAATGATCCACAACACAACCAAATATGGCTATATGTTAATGAATTGTGGCATATGAACATTTGCTCCATTATTCTCTCAACATACATTTTATAGTTTCTGTCAAAATTAAATGTTAGTTAACAGTATACTACACCGAAGGCTTCATATTTCCTTTTGCATTTAATGAATTTATTATCACTACCTTCTTATGAGCATATGGGAGGAGCAGAGACTTTATTTTACAGCATGTAATTGCATTTAAACATGCAGTATAATTAATATTCTTTATCAACATCAGAGTTTCCCATATTTTTTAGTTTGTGAAGGAACTTGTGAAGATCCTCCAGGGTTTTGAAAAATAAGACACAGGGAGCTTTCCACACTGATGAACACGTGGAGATTCCAGGAGAGTATATACTCAGAGAGTATACTCAGAGAGGGCATGGAAGCTCCATACTCTTGTCCCATACCTCACCCCATGCCTTTCTTTAATCTGACTGTTCCCGAGTTACATCCTTTATAATAAACTGGTAATCTACATGGCAGTCTAGATGCACTTGATTAACAACTCTGTGGGGGGAAAAAAAAAGAAATATTAAAAAATGGAACTGGCAATAAGGTACCTAATGAAAATGTGAAAGCAGGTACCCCTGAGAGGTTATAAATCCTCCTGTGAGAGGTACCCTCCCAATACCTGGAGTAAAGGAAGCATCCTTATCTCTGAAGACAAAGGGACGCCAGAAGAATCCCAACAAACAGGACTTGCTAAATTTCTTCCATTTTACTACAATTACCTCATACTCCTTAATCTGTCATATTCCTCCACAATCACCCATTCTTCATCAAACCTGGCATAAAAATACACAGGTCTAACTATTTCTTTGGGTCATTTCCTTACAAAAGCTCCTATGTCAGATAAAACCTATCTGTGTGTTTTTCATCCTGTTTTGGGGTTTTTTGTTTTTTTTTTTTTAAAGTAACAGGGACACCTGGCTGGCTTAGACTGTGCGACTCCTCTCGGGGCCGTGAGGTTAGAGCCCCACACTGGGGGAAAAACTTACTTAAAAAAAAAAAATCAGGACGCCTGGGTGGCTCAGATGGTTAAGCGTCTGCCTTCGGCTCAGGTCGTGATCCCAGGGTCCTGGGATCGAGTCCCGCATCGGGCTCCCTGCTCCGCAGGAAGCCTGCTTCTCCCTCTGCCTCTCTCTCTCTCTCTCTCATGAATAAATAAATAAAATATTTTTAAAAAATTTCTTTTGCTAAAAAAAAAAATCAATAAAAACCTTTAAACGAACAAAAAAAAATTTAGAGCACCTGGGTGGCTCAGGTCATGATCCAGGAGTCCTGGGATGGAGCCCCTGGATGTACATCCTGCTCAGTGGGGAGTCTGCTTCTCCCTCTGCTCCTCCCCCACCCAGAGCTTGTGCTCTCTCCCTCAAATAAATAAAATACATTTTTTTAAGTTTTTTTAAAAGGTAACATATAATTTTATATTAAAAGTCCCATTAGATCCTTTTCCTCTACTTTCCATTCCCCATAAAATTACATATACCATCTTAATTCCACTGTAAAAAGAAGTCCTGGGGATATGTTACTATTTCTCTAGTCCAGCTCTGTCCAACTATGGCAGGCACTAGCTACACACAACTACTAAGCACTTGAAATATGGTTAATGACTGAGGAATTGAATTTTATTTTATTTTATCTTGATTAATTTATATTTAAATGTCAATAGCCATATGTGTCTAGTGGCTATTGTTTTGGGCAAGGCAGCTGGTAGGTATACACAAAACTTAAGACATGAAAGGCAACATAATTTACAAGCTTAAATTAAGGACAGGCTTCAGGGAACACTGTTTTATAAGCTTTTATCACCAGCTAATTCTAGATCAGGAATTGTCTCCTATGGACTTTCTTAGAGCACTTTCTCTTTACTTCAAAAAATAAGTCTTCAATAAAAGTTTGCAGAATGAAATTTGTACAGCTTTAAACCTACCCCAATCAATAGAATTACCAGAAAAATTACTACATTCCATCAAACGTATAGGAGTGTCCTGATTTAAGATGTCACAATTGTCAAGATGATAAAAAGGAACTGATTTATTTGCAGTTTTCATTTAAAATAATAAGCTCCTTTAGAACACTAAAAATATGGTTTCACTTACAAAAAGTTATTTACACACACACGACCAGGAACATCTCTTGTACAAGGTAAGAAATGCCTGGCCCAGAACACTACAAAACATTGCTGCTACCATATTCTGTCACTTACCTACTATTTCATTTTGACTACATTACTTAAACCCTGTGCCTCAATCTCCCCATCTTTAAACTTAGGGTTACTATATTTACTTTAAAGAATTATTGTGAGATTTATTAACACATTAAAATCCCTTATAATAGGGGATGCCTGGGTGGCTCAGTTGGTTAAGCGTCTGCCTTCGGCTCGGGTCTGGATCCCGGGGTCCTGGGATCAGCAGGGAGCCAGCTTCTCCATCTGCTTGCTGTTCCCCCTGCTTGTACTCTCTCTTCCTCTCTCTCTCTCGCTAACTCTCTCTCTCTCTGACAAATAAATAAAATCTTAAAAAAAAAAAAAACACTTAGAATAGGACATATCCATGCTAAGCATTCAACGAACATTGTTATTACTTCCTTCCCATCAACTAAGAGCTATATTTTTGATGGATGGAAACAAAATAAATATATACACAAAACTGGAATACAGTTACTAAAACAACTAGATATACTTTTTTAATTAGGTCTTGCTCAACCTAGGAAACAATGCTCCTTTAATAAATAATATTGGGACCATGAAAAACCCTGGAATGTTGACATGTGCCTCCTTTCAGAGGAAAGGCATGCCATCAAGGTTTAATTTCGTTCCCAAATGTATAATAAACATGAAGATAATGTTTTGTGTCAACATTTTTGTTAATGAACGTTAGGCAAACTTTTTTTTTTAAGATTTTTTTTATTTATTTATTTGAGAGAAAGAATGAGAGAGAGAGAGCACATGAGAGAGGGGAGGGTCAGAGGGAGAAGCAGACTCCCTGCCAAGCAGGGAGCCCAAAGCGGGACTCCATCCCGGGACTCCAGGATCATGACCTGAGCCGAAGGCAGTCGCTTAACCAACTGAGCCACCCAGGCGCCCCTAGGCAACCTTTTTTTAAATAACAGCTTTACTGAGATAATTCATATACCATATATTCATCTATTTAAAATGTGCAATTTAATGGTTTTCAGTATATTCAGACATGTGCAACCATCACCATAGTCAAGTTTGGAACACCTTCATCATCTCAAAAAAAAAAAAAGAAAGAAATCAAGAAAGAAAGAAACCCTGTACCCTTTAGCTATCACCTTTTCCTTCCCCCAAAACTCCCCAGCCCCAAGCAACCACTAATCTAAATTCTCTCTTTATAGATATCCCTATTCTGGACATTTAATATAAATAAAATCATATAACATGTGGTCTGTGAATAGCTTTGTGTCACTTAGCACAGTGTTTTCAAGGTCCATCCATGTTATAGCATGTATCAGTATTTCATTTCTTTTTATGGCCAACTAATATGCCATTCTATGAATATACCACATTTTGTTTATCCATGCATTATTTGATAGACATATGGGTTGTTTCCACCCTTTGGCCACTATGAATAATGCTGCTATAAACATTCATATGCAAGCTTCTGTTTGGACGTTTTCATTTCTCTTAAGCAGATACCAAGGAGCAGAACTGCTGGGGTATATGGTAACTGAGGAACCGCCAAACTATTTTCTAAAATGGATGCACCATTTTACCTTCCCTCCAGCAGTGTGTGAGGGTTCTGATTTCTCCACATCCTCCCCAGTATTTTTTATTATAGTCATCCTAATGGATATAATATGGTATCTCACTGTGGTTTTGATTTGCATTTCCCTGATAACTAATCATGCTGGACATCTTTTCACACACTTATTGGCCATGTGCCTTTCTTCTTTGAAGAAATGTCTATTCATATCCTTTGCCCATTTTTAACTGAGTTATTTTTCATATTCTTGAGTTATGTGTGTAGGTATTCGAGATACAAGCCATTATCAGATATGTGATTTAAAAATATGTTCTCCCATTCTCTGGGTTTTCTTTTCTTGATAGTGTCATTTGAAGCACAAACGTTTTTTATTTTTATAAAATCTAATTTATCTATTTTGTTGTTGTTGTTGCTCATGTTATTGGTGTTATATCTAAGAATCCATTTCCTGCCAAATCTAAGGTCATGAAGATTAATCCCTATGCTTCCTTCTAAGGGTTTTATGGTTACAGCTCTTAGGTCTTTGACCAATTTTGAGTTAAATTTTATAAATGGTGTCAGGTAGGGGTCCAATTTCATTCTTTTGCATGTGGATATCCAGTTCTCCCAGTACCGTTTATTGAAAAGACTATTCTTTCCTTAGTAAATGGTCTTGGCACTCTTGTTGACTAAAGACACATGGGTTTATTTCTGGGCTCTCAATTTTATATCACTGACCTACGCATCTATCCTTATGTCTATACCACATTGCCTTGATTAACATTGTTTTGTAATAAGTTTTGAAATTGGGAAGTGTGAGTCCAAATTTTTTGCTCTTTTTCGAATATTTTGGCTATCCTGAGTCCACTGCAATGCCACATGAATTTTAAACCAGCTTGTCAATATGTACAAAGACACAAGATAGGATACTGACAAGGACTGGACTGAACCTGTAGATCAATATTGGAGAGTAGTACTGGGGCACCTGGGTGGCTCAGTCGTTAAGCGTCTGCCTTCAGCTCAGGTCATGATCCCAGGGTCCTGGGATCGAGTTCCGCATCCCTCTCCCACTACCCCTGCTTGTGTTCCCTCTCTCACTGTCTTTCTCTCTGTCAAATAAATAAATAAAATCTTTAAAAAGAGAGAGAGAGAGAGAGAGAGTAGTACTGGTAGTACTCCAATTCACAGAGTGACCATTAGACAGACTATGTAATTCTTATACTCAGTACTCTGGCACATAGTGGGTGTTTTTATATACCTTATGTATTTTTATACATCAAGAGCTTTACTAAGGTATATATGTTTATTTAACACCTCTTATGTGTAAAAGTGTGATACAGGGATTAAAGAAAAAAAAATCCCGTCCAGAAGGAACAAGCAGTCTTAGAGCAGAAATAGATTCTACTTGTCCCTCAAGTGATTTGTCTAGATATCAGATAAAAAAAATTTAATAAGCTTTCTTTTGCAACAGATTTGCCTTCATACATTCTTTAAGAGTCTCAATAAAATAAAAATAAGAGTCTCAGAAAGCTATCTACTTTTGAGCCATGCAAATGAGGTTCAGCCCTCCTTACTTTTTCCATGTTTATTACTAGACTCTTCCACACTTCTTCTGAACACAAGTACTGTTGCAGAGCAATGCTCCTGCACTGCGCTTGACCAAAGTGACTGGAAAGTTTGAGAGTCTTGTTATTACTATCTTTGGTTTTTCTTTCTCAGAAACCTATTTCATGCTTTTCAGTTTCCAGAGAAAGGACACAAAAAAAGACATGGGGACCCAGGGGAGGGGGGGATACAACAAGTAAGGTTTCTGCAAGTCTGCAGGCTCCAATCCTACTATTCCATAGAAGTTTTCTAATATTCTTTAATAAAAACAATTTCATTCCAAACAGTTCCTGGAACTTAGACATCTGCTTATTGTTCTAACACACCATTTAAAAATCAACCAGGTCCCCTTTTGTCTCAGCAACATTTGCCGTACTTCTAAATAATTTTAAAATTCCAGTTATCTGTTGGAACAATAACAGTCACAACCTACAAACCACAATTTGTACCACAAAGTCCAATCTCAGCCCAGATCTAATTTTGGCTTCACAACAGCTTGAGCTAAAGAAGAATTTCACTGCATTGTTCAAGTATGGTCATAAATAGTCTCTGGAGGGGAAAAAAAAGAAAGCTAAACAACATAAAATGCTGTATAAAACAAAAACGGTACAAAATATGAAAAGAGATTCAGGTTCAAACATTTGCTACATAAATGCACACATAACTGTGCTCATCTCCAATCTTCACTTGCCCCATTATGCTTCCATAAAACTCCACTCTTACATCAACTATAATTCTTAAGTTGTACTGAAACGTATCTGCTTCTAAGTCTCTCCCCCCTCTCCCCCCCATACAAGTCTCTGAGCTTTTCAAGGGCAGACAAGTCATCTGAACAGATGCAGAAATCTGGGTGAGAAATAGGATGAGCAACATGAGGCATTTCCATCCCACCCTAACATCACCTAACCTACAACTTCTTAAAAATGGCTTTTATTTGATTTTTTTTTAAAGATTTTATTTATTTATTTGAGAGAGAGAGAATGAGAGATAGCACGAGAGGGAAGAGGGTCAGAGGGAGAAGCAGACTCCCCACTGAGCGGGGAGCCCGATGCGGGACTCGATCCCAGGACTCCAGGATCATGACCTGAGCCGAAGGCAGTTGCTTAACTAACTGAGCCACCCAGGCGCCCAAAAATGGCTTTTATTTGAGAGAGACAAGAGAGAGAGAGAGCCCGCACACAAGCAGGGGGAGGGGCAAAGGGAGAGGGAGAAGCAGGCTCCCCGCTGAGCAGGGAGCCTGATGTGGGACTCAATCTCAGAGCCCTGAGATCATGACCTGAACTGAAGGCAGACGCTTAACCTACTGAGCCACCCAGGAGCCCCTAGTTTGTTTGGGTTTTTTTCCAAATTTTTTTTTTTTTAATTTATTTGACTGAAAGAGACATAGCGAGAGAGGGAACACAAGCAGGGGGAGTGGGAGAGGGAGAAGCAGGCTCCCCGTGGAGCAGGGAGCCCGATGTGGGGCTCAATCCCAGGACCCTGAGACCATGACCTGAGCCGAAGGCGGACGCTTAAGGACTGAGCGACCCAGGCGCCCCAAAAATGGCTTTAGTTTTGTTTCTACCCCGTACTTGATTCAAAGGCTAACAGCTGATATTAGTCCTTCTTTAAGTGAAGACTACAGTCTCAGTAAAAGTACGTGCAGATCATACCCTCTCCTGATGGAAACTGACATAGCATATATGAGAAATGACACAGGACAAAACAAAGTTCTTTACCAGAACTTTGATTAGTAAATTAAATTTATTTTAAGTTAAATTAGTAAGTTAAATACATTGAAGCTGACCTATCTGATAGTCAGTACACCTCTAAAATCCTGTTTTCTGAAGTGTTGAGCCATTGAAATGGAACCAAAGAGAAGTGATATATTCAGTATCTGTCCAGCAAACCTTGTGGAAAAGCTAACCAAACTGAACAAATCAGAACATAAGTTTCCAATTTTCTTTTCCAAATTAGTTACTTTCCTCAAACCCTATTCTGCTGCTCTAGGCTGCTGATTAGGTGGGGAAAGAGAAACAAAAATTACAGGGAAAAGCAACATGTTCAGTGATCAAGAAATGTACCAAATTTCCATTTATCCAGAAAACTCAAATCACCAGAATTTCCTTATTAGTACCATGCAGTGACGACTGATACTTACTTATATGATCCTAAGACAAAGTTCTCAAATGCCTTTAGAATTTCAGAAGGAAAATGAGTTACATTCTAAAACATTTTAGTAACAGGATGTAAAAGACACATGAAAGCTACCACATTTCTCTCCATCACTCATTTTTTTAAGTTATTTTAGAGAGAGAGAGAGCACGCGCACACATGAGCACAGAGGGATGGAGAGAGGGAAATGGAGGAGAGAGAATCTCAAGCAGACTCCCCGTTGAACTCAGAGCCTGACGTGGGGTTCATCTCATGACCCTGAGATCAGGACCTGAGCCAAAACCAAGAATCAGATGCTCAACCAACTGAGCCACCCAGGCGCTCCTCTCCATCACTCATGATAAACACCACCAAACAAGTACTGATACTATACTGAGCCAGCAAATGCCTCAGAATCCTTCTCACTAGACCAAACTGGAAATAGAGACATGACCTAGAAGTACAGTATAAACAGTAGAACAGTAGTGAGCTTATGATTTGAGAGTCAAAAAGGCCTGAGATTCAATCCTCAAAAACAGTGACTATATAATCTATCCTCCAAAAAGCACCAGTTTTGAGAGTGACACAGGACAACAGGCATAAACTGGGACAATCCCCAGGAAACAAGACATATGGTCACTGTACTCAAGCCATATGGACCTTGGGCAAGTTACTTGAGTCTTGGATCCACATCTGTAAAATGTGAATAAAGAGTAGAGAATTAAACCATCAGTAACTATAAATTGCTTTCCTACTCCTTTTGAGCTATATAACCCTATATTCTATGATACTAATCTAGACAGCTCTGAAACTCTAAAAACACCATACAGCCTTACCAAAGAACACATCAAAGAAATGAAAATCCATCCCTGAGAGAGTCAGGATTTTTTTTTTTTAATCCACACATTCTCTTTTTTATTAGACTTTTCTCTTGCCATTAAAACAACAACAACAACACCTTAGTTCAAGTTTGATACCTGGGCACAACTAGTCACTCAGAACTTTGTCTCCACAGCTTTGTTTTCATAGCTTCATAAAAGCACTCATCTTGTTTTTTGTTTTTTGACAAGCCTGATGCACTCTTATGCAACAAAAATTACCTCTATTCCTGCTGTTATCCTCAACGTTTAAAGCAATTCCTGGCACACAGTAAGTGCTCAGTGTTGGTTGAATAAACGATCACTACTTTAGAAATACAACCCTTCATTACTCAGCCCTAACCCTGCTATATATTCTCCAACCCCAAGGATGGTCTGTAACTAACCTATGTCCTTAACCTTCCCCCAACCTGTTTTCATACTCGGTGATGAGTAACAGTGATCCAGGATGATTCTTCTCTATAAAGTCCCTTCACCTATTTCCCTAAGGGGAATCCATCCTGAAATCCAATTAGGTTTCCAGCTTTTAGGAGATTCCCCTCCCCCCACCTTTTTGTCATTTTTTGAGAACATGCTTCTTTTTCTCTTCAACCTTTTTTTATTGAAGTTTAATTGACATACAATATCTTATTGTTTCAAGTATGTTTTAAATCTTGATTCAGCTGCTTCTGACTCTTCACAGTTTATCTGAAAAAAAAAAAAAGACAAAACTGATTGTCCCCCAAACCAGACTTATCTCGACCAGTTTCCCCTTCTTTTCTCCTACTCTCAATGAATTCTCTTTATCCAATCAAAACTTTAGCACCTTCGCCCAAAAATTAAGGTACACATGCCAAAGGCCACTCTACTTACTACTGATCAGAGTCCAATGAAAAAAATTAAAACCAAAGCAAATTAATACAGCCCCAATTCAAAAGCACTAGAACGCCTTCAATGGTAAAATGGTTTTAAATTGTGACAAACCCCCAGGGGTCCCTAGGCATTTTCTAGAGTTTCTTTAAAAAGAAAAAAAAAATGTAGTCAATCATAGATGTGTTTGCTTTTTCTCTGCCCCGCTGCCCCAGACTCAGACTGCTCTGGGGCTGGGGGTTTCAAGACAAAACAATGAAGCATTTGACAACCTCAAAAGGTCTGAATGCCATTCTGGAAACAGTCAAACTTCACTTTGGGCTGCTCATGGACGTACAAACCGTGATACACCGCCCACCTTGAGCTTGGAATATACTCTAGGTGAGAGTAACAGCTTAGGCACTTTGTATTCAAAAAGACCTCTCTAGCAGACACATCAAGAATAGTTGTGAAAATTTCCTTCTGTGTATTTCCGAAATGCCATGAATCCTCACCCACCACCTCAGTAAACAACCTATGACTACTTGTTGAAAATATAACTTATGTGTAAAGAAAAAACTTCGCTCTAGCAACAGCAGATGGTTCTTATCCAAAGCTAAATAAAAACAGTAAGATGAAATGTTTAAGGTCTATTAAGATAGAGTTGGAAACTTTGTGATATGCACTGTCCCCCTCTCCAGAGAATTCCTTTTGCTCCACAAAAATAACTTTATTCAGATGGGAATAGCGAAAAAAAAACTGCAAAACAGAAAGAAGTGTAGTCTCAGTGTGAGTACAATATTAAATGTCTTGAAAGCAGACAGATCCTCAATAACGGAGCTTCAATAAAAACTTCCTAACCCTTTCCTTTTTTTGTTCCTTTGAGAAAATGGTGAAGCAATTTGCATTTACAGCTTAGTTCCTGTTTCCAAAATACCCCTTTAACTTTTTCTTTTCTCTTTTTATGGTAGGTATAAATAGCACCAAATTGTCAAATCACAGCTATTTTGTGTGCTACCTATACAAATAGGTCTGATTTCTGGCCAGCCATAAAACAATTACTGCCGAATTCCTCTGGCTCTTTGATTTCCAGCTTGTCCACAGGGCTTCAAAGCTAGCCTCTAGGACTTTTCTTGGGACACTGCTGAAAAACAACCTCAACAGAAACACAGAAGATAAAATGTTCCCACTCCTATAAACACACAAAGACATAACTACAGAAATAAAACAATTTGGCAGCATTGTGGTGGGGTTTCTTCCCCCCCAAGAGAATTTAAGACGTCCAAGTACTTTGAATTGTTTTTTAGATGTGGATCAACTAAGATTTCGTCCCCCTCATGCATATGGCTATTTTCCCCATTTTCAAGCCTCCAAAAATTAAGAATTACTCTGCTTTCAGAAAAATTTTCTGATTTACTAGAATAACTTATCCCATGGGAACTTAATGGGATGGAACGAAAGTTCAGCTTCTTGAGCACATAAATAACTATACAGTACAGTATTTATTCAATGTTGCAAAACTCATTCAAGCTAGAAGCTTTGTATAAGGCTAAATTTGGTCAGCATATCAAACAGAGGAAATTTATGTATGGGCAACTGTATGTTTTGAGTAAACTAACAGACCTTAATGTTCACATGGCTTATGAAAAAATCACTCTAGGTGGGATGGCACACGCACGAAAGGACCTGACATATACAGCACATACACGTGCTGAGGGTACCGGTCAAGCTATTTCCAATTAAGCCACAGCAAAAGCAATACACCCATTACAAGAAAATAAATGCTAATTCCCATTAGAGAAACTTACAGTTTGGCATCTAAGGGGCGTGGCAAATGTGATGTGATTATAAAATCTCCCAGTGCCCAGGTTCTTATACTAAAGTTTTATTAAGGTTGATACATACACACCCCAATAGCTATGTCCCTGCACCTAAAAAGAGAAAGACGTGTTACTTTTTAAAATTCTTCTTACCAACGACAGAAAGCCAAATCAGTTTTTCCTCAACCCAATACTTTTGGCAGCGCTATCATAATATGCCAGTTAAATGAAAAAAGTATTTCACAAAGTAAGTAGTTGGCAAACACGTCATTCTGAATTAAAAGTAGAGACGACACAGTCTCCTCAGGATATGAAAGACCCCAGATACATGCATACAGGGGGAAGACTACCTTTGCCCCCAAAAACCTGCCTCTTACTTTTCCTCCTCCTCTCTTTACCACCTGCAAGAATCAAGCAATTCTAAAACACTGATCCAGACCTGATTTTAGCACTCTTCTGTGATCTTATCCAAGGAACAACTTGTACATATTTATCCAAGGACACAGAGCCATATTGTTTTTTTAAAATCTATACAATATATCAACCCTTGAAGTACATAGATGAGCCCTCTCATTATAACCCGAAAATTCACCGCTCTAAATTGGAGCCACCTGTTTACAGCTCTGATCTCAAGTACACAGCTTTTATCTCTTAGGTCAATTTTGGCACCTAACATTAGTACTAAACTTCCTTATAACAACTGGATTATGGAATCTCTCAAATTTAACTATATTTTCTCTCCGTTTTTTTTTCTTTAACCAAGGCCAAATGCATTAACATACAACAAAATTCTCAACGTGAGTGATAAAAATGCATTAAAAGTAACCTTTAATCCATGCTATTAACTGATTTTATTCTATTTTGGCACGTTTGAAGTAACTCATCTAAGGATTAGTTAGGCTTTTCTACACTTCTTTTTATCAGGACTCTACCATTCTTGATTTAGTTTTGAGAGAAAAGGGTTTGCAAAAACGATAATAATCTCACAGCTGGAGATGGCTGGCAAGTCCGTTAGTGCTCATTGTGCCCTTAATTTGCAGGAAGCCTTTGTGCTGCTTCTACCCCTCGTTTTACATGCTGAGCAGTTTTCACTGATAAAGTACTTATAGACCAGTTATTTTAGATTAACGAAAAGCCCAGTAAAATTTTATGTAAAATGGCTGTGAACTTTCTCTTTAAAATACTGAAATTATCTTCCGTCTTGATGGCATGAAAATCTTAACCCTGATCAATTGCCTCAGTAGTTTTCATCTGAGTAGGCAAAGGGAGTCTTAAAATTTTTAAGAAGTATTATTTTCAAACAGAGAACAAATCCAAAATTTTAGACTACGAATTCAGATTGAATGGCTGAAGCCTCAGGGCAAACACACTGATTTAATCACATAGCAGTAGGTTTCAAAATCTTGCCTTCTTCAGCCTTAACAATGAAGTATTTCCCTGCCCTTTAAACCTATGACAAAGATGCAAACACATTATGCAAAAAGAACCCAATATCGTTGGGATTTTTAACACTATGACATCAATTTTGAGAGTAGGTGGCACTGTTTTAATTCGACACTTACCCAAAATGAGATTTTAAAGCCATTGACTTAGTATTTCCTCTGGACTTCAAGCCCCAAAAAGGACATTTAAATACCCAACTGTCATGGATTGTAGGTCAAACTCCTTTTCACAACTTTCCACAATTTTCCCAATTCCCTAACAATCTTCAGGTACAAACAGCTAAGTCTAACAGAAAAGCCTAAGTTTTTAAATCGGCCTCAATATAAGCAAACCTGTTGAGATTTGTCATACTCCAAGATATGAAACTGTTTTGTAATGGAGTGCTAAAATTACTCATTTTCTGCTACATCACCTTCCTATAAATCACAAGTTCAAATTGTGATCAGAGAGACTCCTATCTAACACAGCAAGGACATCGTTCATACTGAACACAGCAAGGGTATCTGCAAAGTAGAAATGATAGTGTCTGAAACTAACAGGGTTAAACAACTTCTTTTGTGAGGACACTAGCAAAATCTACAGCAGCTGTCTAACTTTGCCTTCAACGATCATAGCAAAAGCTCAAGGAAATGATCCAATACACCGCCAGTCTTTAGTAACCAGATCGTTTCTATTTCATTTTCAGCCAAGGGAATGGATAATGAAAACAAAATTATTCCTCAGTCAGAAGGTTTACTTGACAAGCTCATTTTTACCAACCTTTAACTTTTATTCACATGTATGGACCTAAGAGCGGTTTCTTTTTTGTGTGGAGACAATCTTAATAACTCTTAAATGCTCGCTACACAAGATAAACTTCAGATGGCTATCACTGCTTTAAACTCACTTATAAAAACTACCGGAAAACTTTTTAGCTATTCAAGGACTATTCCTGAGCTAAAAAAGAAAAGGCAAACATTTAGTCAGTGCCATAAACTGATGAGACACATTTTAAAATGATGTGAATTTCTCAGTGAAGAAAACTGCATAAGTCACATCATTTTACATATGACCTAAAACAAGTGTATAATAATTTTTACATGAGAAACACACTCAGCTCCTCCAAGCCTGCAATTTTCCACCTAAAATTACTTACATTGTTTAAAATAAACAAAAATGAGCTCTCATCATAGATCATCTGGCTTTACCAACACATCTGGGATACCTGCTCCTAAACGCTTTTCTCCACTTAGCGGATGGAAAACAGGTATTTCAGGACTTAAGAGATAAGTACTCGAAACAGAAATCCGACATTCTTCAGAAATTAATTTTCTCAAGAATGTAAATAAGGGGAAAAAAGTCATCAAATCAGTGACCCAACAAAGTTATGCTATCACACTGGTGAATAACCACCGGTTCACACTGGGAAGAAACTCCCAAAATTACTTTCAACCAAGTTATACAGGAATGGTCATGACAGCAGCAGTCCCCATTTCAATATTTACAACATATAAGTAAATATATTATTTTATTTAAAGTTCGCCTAAAGAAACATTTTTTTTCCCCTAAAGGGCAGTCTCAATCCAGTATTTAATTTATAATTCCAATCCTGTTTGCCTCCACGGAGGTTTGACCCAAAGCAATCTGAGTGAAATTTCAGGTTAGTATACATTTCGGCCACATGCCACAAGCAAAAGATACTGATTATAAACCTATCTGATCTATTTTTTTATTATAATAGATCCTATCATCTTAGAGTATCTCCGGTAGGAGAAACAGAACTTCAACAACTTAACATTTGGAAATGACTACGAGTTGTTGGTTTCCTAAAGGAAAAAAATTAAAACAAAAAACACCTATGAAGAATTAAAATATACACACAAATGGGTACTCCGGAATTGACATGTATGAATGGCTTACTTGTTTTAAAAAGGAAACCTCAAATCCTGGGTTAATAATATGTGTCACTTTTAGGGATTTAAACCATAAATTCTTCAAATAAAACTAAATAAATGGATTTGTAAGTAATTAACTATGGGACTTCAATCATGTAAAATTATCTCTGTATATTCTCTATGGCTCAGGAATTTAACTGGTTATGTTCAAAATAATACACTTAGTGGGTCTTGGAGCCCACTGCCTGTGAAATCTCCCATGGAGATTCAAGACCACCCATTGAAAATAGTACAACATTACTGCCTCGAGCAAGAAGCTGGTACATAGGACTGGTTATTCAAGTCTTTTAAATACTATTTTATTGAAGGATTGTGGGAGGTGGGGGAGGGGGCCAAGGGGGATTCATGAGTGGATGGGGGAGGAAACTCAGACAGAAAAAAAGAGAAATTTCTAAAGCAAAGGTTCCAGTAGTGCCCCCCCCACTCCTCATCGCACCCTCCCCCCTTTTTAAACAGCTACATAAACAAAGTAATAAGTGCTCAATTTCAGGGAGAATTACATTATACTCCATTTGAACAGGCTACCAAGTACTTTTATTTGAAAAGCTGCTTCTCCTCTGTTATAAACAAATTTAGCCGGCACCAATTTCAGACGAGAGAAGATGGCTAAGGGAGATGGGAGGCAGAGTTAGGAAAAATTCACTCAGTGTCTTAAATAGTTGATCCAATAAAGATCCTTTAGAGAAAACTGTAAGTCTATTTTTTTTTTCTCCCAGTAGGCAAATCATACAGGAGGGCTTTTCTTTTCTAGCATACTGCACCCTGTCTCTTTAAATTCCAGGCCTGCCCCATTTCCCACGCATTCAATGAAAGCAACACGTTTGCTGGCCTCTAGCCCACAATGTCAAGTAGTTTTCTTGCTATTGAATTTCAAGATTATTCTTTTGGATCATTTGCCCTTTAGTTTTAAGCACGCCAAAGCAAAAATAATGTCTTTCTACAATAACATAAAGAAAACTCTGAGGCCTTTACAAGTCTACAAGGAGAGAACACCTTTTCCTTTAGTTCCTCTTTCACTGCAAAATATGCTCCCACTCTATATGCTCCAAATAAGGGCCATTTATACATTATCTTGGTCTACCATAGCTTTGTCTGTACTATAATAAAATTCTATGAGTATATTTAATTTAGTACCAAATTTGGAATTTCTAACCATCTGCAATACTCAAACCAGGTCTTCGTATTACTCAAACTCTCAAGGCTTTCGTGTGGTCCCCTGAGGATTCAGTTAAAAAAGGTTTTACAACAATTACTTGATTTTCTATATCTGCAGTTAAGCCACCTACATAAATTAATAAAAGTAGTAAGCAAATATGGGGAGCTGTAATCATGGGACCAAAGAGTCTATTTTCCTCATTTTCATACACATCTTAATCCTGAAAAAAGAATCCAGGCCATTATGAATCCCATTTAGAATTCTCTCCAAAGAAATAGAAATGGTTAAATAAAAATTTATCAGCAGAACTAAATGAAGCCCACGGAAAATGTTACTCCAAATGCTAGCAAATGGAACTTAAAGTTTTTAAAGTGGCAATTTTATTCAAGCAGCTAATAAAGAAATGCTCTGATCACAAACATCAATTTTTGCATTTCACATCCTGAGGTGGAGTTAATCTGTCATTTATGAATTTTGTAAAAGCAGCTAAAACCAAAGGGAAAAGACTTATTATTCTTATTTGATGTACAGTTTTGATATGCATTTGCACATACTACTTTCAATGGTTATTTTAATTTTAAAAAGGTAAAGATATTAATATCCCACAGATCATATCATGGACTTAACTAGATGAATTTTGGATTGCAAAGAGACCTTTAAGACAATTAAAATTAACTCTGTCATTTTGCAGAAATCATTTCTCTTAGTTGTGTTTAAGGAATGTTCATATTAATCTATCTGTACTGTATATAAAACATGAAATTACATTTTCATTTTTATTTTTAAAACTTCTGGTTATTTTTGTAGTTTATATATGAAATATTATTTAAACTGTTTTAATACTAAAATACTGTTTGTGTTTACACAAGTATGTATCCATCCAAAAAGAACCACCTCTTCTTTCCCTGCCCCAAACATTATTTTTGTCTTGCTTTTTAGTAGTTGTTTGGGTACTTTTTATTTCTCAGAATTTAACATTTAACTTCCAAATTACATACAAAGACACAAACTGGAAATGGGTCTTTATTTGCAATTACAGATCCCATTTATTCCTGCCACTATTACTATACATCTAAGCATGAGTATGCCCTTTCATTTACTGTCAATTTTTAAAGTCAGATTTAGGCTCTGGAGAATTTTCTAATACTACACACATCAAGATAAACACACTAATTAATAAACTTATCAAAACTCCACAGGAAAAAAAAGATCAAAACTTTTCAAAACATTCCTAAGCACTTCAAAAATGTACACTGTACTGAAATATTAAACATGGTTGTCCTTCTGTTACAAACAACATCTTACATGAATCATGTACTCATAAATCAGGTTAATCTGATTCATTTTACAACTTCAACACAGCAACTTTGTTAAGAAAGGTAAGAATATGATTTACATGTTTTCTTTAAAGTTTATAATCAACTTTTGAAACATTTGTGCATATATATATATATATATAATTATTTTTTTTTTTTTTTTTGCACAGAGAGAGAGAATGCAAGCAGGGGGAGGGGGAGAAGCAGGCTTCCCGCCGAGCAGGAAGCCCAATGTGGGACTCGATCCCAGGACCCTGGGATCATGACCTGAGCCGAAGGCAGACGCTTAATGACTGAGCCACCCAGGAGCCCCCATTTGCGCATATATTATAGTACTATTAAAGGAACACTCAGAATGACAAGGTGATTAAAATTTCAAATAACAAAATATGAAAGTGTTCCTTGGGAATGACATTTTTATGTTCTAAATGAGATTAAACTTAAAAAAAAACTAAAAAGTACTGTAAACATGTCCATATGTACATTTAAATATCTAGTTTTACCTTCACATAAGTAATATGTCTTATTCAAGAAAGCTCGAAAAATTCAGTAAATTTTATAGGCATCTCTTGAAAGAAATATAGGCATTCCTTTCTATTTGCTAGATAGGGGTGCTGAATCTTGGAATAAAGCCAATTTGATATTTTTAAAAAAATTTCTTGATATCCCACCTCCCAGAGATAACTCCTATTAACATTTTGCTATAGCATTTTCTTCCCATCTTTTCACTAACGTATTATCTCTCGCACAATTCTCAAAATGTGAGTAATGAACAATTCTGGCCATTCTGATATAAAGATAATGGCTCCAATCAAATACTAAAATCAATGATGAAAATAAACCAAAGCCTCTATAGAAAGATACTTTGTCAAGTAGCACTAACTTCAAGCTACTGAGTAGCCTTTACAACATAATTCTCATTTATTTGCTGCTGTCTTTAAATTGTCTGCATTTGTGGGCGCCTGGGTGGCTCAGTTGGTTAAGCGACTGCCTTCGGCTCAGGTCATGATCCTGGAGTCCCGGGATCGAGTCCCACATCGGGCTCCCTGCTCAGCAGGGAGTCTGCTTCTCCCTCTGACCCTCTTCCCTCTCGTGCTATCTCTCATTCTCTCTCTCTCAAATAAATAAATAAAATCTTTAAAAAAAAAAATTGTCTGCATTTGTGTATTTTTGTATGTTCATATAATTAAATCCTTGGCTCTAGCATCATTCACAATTCCCTTTAACAAGTTGGAATGATAACTAGAATTTTTTTTTAAGTTAGAAAGCAAGTCATAAGTAAAAAGTGGAAGGGTAATTGCTTTTCAAGACTTCAATTAAGCATCTGAATTATTAAATAAAAAACCCTGAAGGTATAATGAGTGATCAAATATTTGATATACCGTACTTTATTTTAACCTGTTTACATGATAAGTCCAAGTCCCCAATTATTTCGTTGATAATAGAAACACAAGTAGTTCTCTGAAACATGATGCTTCAGAAAAACAAACTGAGTGACAAAATTTCAAGGTCTGGACTACATTATATGAAACAGAAAAAAAAAAAATCAGTTAACTTTCATGAAAAACCCAATGGTTTAATGACCTGGTCAAGAGCCATATTTGAAGCAGAAGTTGGAGTGTTCCAACCTACAAGTAGTGTTGATGGCTGGCATAAATGGCACTAATATTACCAGAAAGTAACTTTTCATAACAAAAACGTAATCACCTATCTGGTTAATTACCCTACTTCCCTGTTACTGCAGGTGAATCTTTTCACCCAGTTCACTGTTCACTCACCATTAAAAAAGGTAAAATCCCAATATACTGAAGTTCATAGCAACATTTTTTTTTCAAAAAGAATTATTCCCCAAACCACCACATTATGAAACGTAAGAAATTAAACACAGCAACACATGTCTATCCATGTGATGACCAATACACAGTTGATATCTAAAGAAATGGTAGTTATTTCATTAGGAAAACACTAGATCAAGTATATGCTCAGAACTTACCCTTAAAAAAAAAAAAAACTAAGGAAAAATAATATTTCAAAGCTGGAAAAGCCCACGGAGCTTATTCAGTCCAAACATATCCCTTCTGCCTCCCAGCCCAGGGCCTTTCCTACTGCATTGCTAAATACTGCTCTAAAAGCTTCTGGAATACATCTGACTCCTATTTTTAAAGCTAAAAGGCTAGTTGTATTTCATGGATTAAGTAGTTAAAAAAAAAAGTGATAGACCTGGCCAAGTCTCTCAAATTTGTGACTAGCTTTTTAAAAAGCATCCAAAGTAGGTGAAAAAAAGACTAAGGAAAAAAGACAGAAAAGGAGAAAAATTCATTTTTGCTTATAATATAGGCTAAAGCCCATTCTAGAAAATGTGATTCTCAGCCAACACAATGCTTCCTGCTAAATTCAAGTGGTGCTTCTGTTTACACAAAGTCAATTATTAGAGATACAGAAGAAATCAGTTTCAGAACACGGACTAATAATTTACCACCTAGGGGAGTGGAAGCTAAAGTCGGGATTCAAAAACTCTTACCGACTTGCAATATCTGCCTTTATGCTGTTGCCAAAAACTTCCAACGTCCAGACTACACTGATGGACAGTATGAGTACTATCCGCAGTGATAACATAGGTCCCATCTCATGGGATGTGTAACTAATGCAACATAGGAGGAACAATGGACACATATACAAGGAGAGGCCAGTGCGGGACTGACGGAGCATGGAACATGTGCTCCTGCTCAGTGTTTATATGACGAGAAAGTAGCTTCCCACTGCTCCTTACTATTTCTGTGCATAGGTAGGAAGTCATACAACAGGTATCTCTGATAAGACAATTTGGAGCTACATCACCATTTTCAATAAACTACCCCACTAAAAGCAACCAAATCCCAACAGTCTAAACTCTATTTTTCACTTAGTCACTCCAAAACAGTTGCTTATAATACAGGAACAGGGAAAGAAATTAAACAAAGGAAAAGTTTTTATAAAATAAAGTATTTCTTCAAAACAAAGAAACCTTCCATTACGCAGCAACTCATATTTATGAAGTATTTGGGGTGAAAGGTATGGATAACAGGAAGTCTAATGAACCTTGCTTTTGGACATCCAAAATGTTACAAATGTGTATCAGAATAAATAGGTACCTAGAATAATCTGATAATAATCTCCCCCAACACCACCCTGGGAGGGACGGGGAAGAAGGACATAAAACCTACCTGCAGTGATTAAAGGCATCATGTAGACTAAATTTATATCCAGATACATTAAGAGGCAAGCAACTCTCCCTCTCTGTAGGCCACTGCTGTTATTAATATTTTAGGAAATTGTTAATGTATATTTTGCTTTTTAAAATCAATACATACACACAGGATTTGGCCTGGTATTGATGGGAAAATAACTAATAATTTCTGCTGAAAAGAAAAAAATCTACTTTTGGCAAAATTAAATATTTTAAAATTTATTTGGCTCAGAGAATATCAATCTTCTGACATGGATAATAACTCTAAATTCAACTATCATCTTTGTAATCACTTATTAACATTATTTTAAATAAATGGACCTCAGAATTAAGCTCAAGATAAGCCATAATTTTCTTAAAAAAAGATGCATTGATTTTATCCAAAAAGTTAACTGTTAACTACTACATACCAACTAAATCACACCCAAATACTAGCCTTATCTGTTTAGAAATTCAATGATAATAGCCTTCTTCAGGCCTTAATCACTGCAAACTTACCACACTTAAGTTAAAAGGATTACATCATACAACATTATTTCTTAAAACAATGTTCTGGATCCTTTATGGAATTACAATCCTACCATGCTGGGGAGGCAAAATATCAGGGGATACCTACCATTCAGTAACAATTTTTCGTAATGATTTAATTGCAAAGGAAACCTTAAATTAATCCACACAATAAATTTGATTTTGCCTGAAAGTAGCTGTAGACCTTTTCCCTCTTAAACAGCATCTACCATGGTTACCACCACTTAATTAAATCCTAGATCATGTCTACAAAAGCAGTCATTGCTGAACATTTGTCTAATATAAGTGAATAATTACTCAACATTTTAAAAGTAAACATTTACCACCGTTTATTACTAGCTATCTTTTTGCACCAGCACACTTGTGACTCATTGTGTCTACATGCAAGATCACTTCACATTTCTAGGCTTCTGATTCAAAGTAAAAAGAGGATAAACAAAGATGAAGAATCTCAAATGTCTTTTCCAGCTCTACAAGACACAAGCACGTTGAAGGCAGGGACCTCCTCTTTCTATTACTTCTCCCCCAGTCCATTCCCTGTATCCTGCACGTATAAAGTCTGTTGGTTAAGCACATTACCAAGCCCACAAATTATATTCTTAAACAAAACCCCAAAACCACACAGGAAAACAAAACAAAATAGATCAATTTGGCAAAATTAAAAACTTGTGTATGACAAAGAGATACCATACATTAGGCTACAAGAAAAAGAAACAAAAATGAGACAAGATATTTTCAATGCAAATAACAAAGGATTAACATCCTACAGATAAGAAAAACACAAAGATCCCAATCGTTTCTTTTTAAAAAAAGACAAAGGATATTTTTAAAAGTCAATAAAGAGGAAATCCAAATGGTCAGTAAACATATAGAAAATGCTTAACCTCCTAGAAACCAGAGAAATGCAAATGAAAAGATACCCTACTTCAACTAAATATAAAAATAAGAAATCTGAAAATATCCAACGTTGGCAAAGCTGTACAGAAAATGGTACTCATTCCCTGACACAGTATAAACTGTCACGACTACTTTGTAGAGCAATCTGACAATGTCTAATACAAATGAAAACGTACACACAACTCAAATTCCAGGCCTATATCCAAAATCTTGTTCATTTGCACAAGGTAACACGTTCAAAGATGTTCACTGCACAGAACAGAAAATGACCTCTATATTCTTCAATAGAACAGAAAATTAAGCATAGAAACTTTTCCTACCATGAAAAATATTGAAGAGAAGAAATTAAAGGATATGAATTGGCTCTCTACAGATAAAGGGTGTGTGAAAAGGTTCAAACACATAGAGTGGGGGGAAATAGCAAGATACAAAATTACTCACTCATGAAAATGTTCTGGAATTAAACAGTGGCAACTGTCACACAACTTTGTGAATATACTAAAAGCCACTGAATGTTACACTTTAAAGGGGTAAATTTTATAGTGTGCAGATTATGTCTCAATTTTAAAAAAGGATTCATCCAGTATGATACTCTTCATGGAGATTTTATAACATAATATACTATTACTTGCGGCAATGTAAATGTGCGAATGTACATAAACAGAATGGAAGAAAGTCTGAAGAGTTGAAAGAAAGGCTTGGGAAGCATCTAAAACCTTTAGCTGCATCTATAATACCTAATTCTCTAAAATCAAAACAAAGAATCAAATATGATAAAATGTAAACATTTATTCAACCTTGGTAGTGGGGATGTGAATGTTTGTTATATCATTCTTTCCTTTGTATCTTCCTGGTTTTTTTGCGTGGTTTTGTTTTTTTTTTTTATTGAGAAATACAACAATGGCACAAAACAGTCATATCATAAACGACAAATAGTAAATATACACATACCTAAAGATATGCAGCACTGTTAAACAAATGCAAATAAAAATGAAGTTTTGCTTCATCCAGCAAATTGACAAAGATTTACAAAAACAACAACAACAACAAACTGTTAATTCCCAGTATTGGCAACCATGTGGGGAAAAGGGAATTCTCCCAACCTCTGGGGAAGTATAAACTGGTACAACGTTTTTGGAGGGAAGTTTGGTAATGCACTTATCGAAATTTAAAAGCTATACACCTTGTCTCAACTATCTCCCTTCTGGGAAATTTAACACAAGAAAATTACAGGAAAAACCATAAAAATCAATGTCTCAGATGCTCATCATAACATTATTCATAACAAATTAAAACTAAGAACAATCTAAATGTCCATGTGAAGTTGTAATAAATGTATATTCGATGTAATACCATAAAATCCAGCTCTGAAAAGATGGCATTTCACCGTATACCAGGAGGGTAGGAATGTTCACTTATGCTGTACCCCCAGCTCCTAGAAGTGTTCTAGCCACATAGGAACTCCAAAAATTACCTGTTGAATGAATTCAGGTTAATTATAGTTAACATGTGTGTGTTTGTATATATAGATATAGATACCTACTAAAATATTTATTATGGTTCTCTGTAAAGAATTTTCAGGTAACTTTTTTTTATTTCTATGGTTTGATTTTTCATAATGAACACACCTGTAAGTTAAGAAAATAACACTATTTTCAATTGCATGTAAAAAATATATGGGTTCCTCATAAAAGCCAGACTATACACTGTACAAGTTCTATATCTGTAAGTTTAAGAAAACTAATGAATTACCTGTAATATCAATGGACTCTTTCCAGACAAATTATA
This sequence comes from Callorhinus ursinus, assembly GCF_003265705.2. Lineage (NCBI taxonomy): Eukaryota > Metazoa > Chordata > Mammalia > Carnivora > Otariidae > Callorhinus > Callorhinus ursinus. Next base: position 22,332,612 of record NW_027397101.1, read on the forward strand.
TTCTCAAAAATGAATACAGCACAACAGGAATAAGGAGACCCACAAAATACAAGAGAATAAAAGATTAAAGCATGAAAATGTATGTTACAAGGAAGAGGATGAACTACAGAGACTCTGGCCACACACACAAAGCAAAATGTTTCAAAAGAATATTAATATGTATCACTGAAACAAGAGAATTTCTCTTTCTACAGGGCAGCTTCTTGTTTGAGGAGTAAAACATAAAATCAAGCAAGTTTAAAAGCCAAGGGAAAAAATTATAGAATCCGATATTACTTCCATGGGGACAGTGAGAAACCCTGGGATCAGCGATCAAAATTATTCTAAAATCTGTCCAATAAATATTAGAGTCTAAAGTTCAGTAATACACTAAGTCCTTGCTTAATTATGTAAGTGGGACAATTGTGTTTCACATTTCCTCCCCTCCCAAGAAGCTAAGCTTTCCAAGTCATCTTTTGCAGACGTAAGTCACTAAGAAAGTTAAAAAAAAAAAAAAAAGAAAGAAAGAAAAAGAAAAGAAAAAAATTTTCTGCATCTTAGAACTGCAAAAGTTGTGTTAAGTAGTAGGGGTCATCTGTAATAGTTGACCAGAAAAACAACTTAAGGGCTAAGAACTGGCCTGTGGAAGACCACTGGAAGGAAACTTGAAAGAACCAAGAGAAAGAACAAAGAATCTTTAAGGTAAAATTATGAAACCAATTGATACCCCTGCCCTATCTACCTCACAGAGGTAGTTCTACAGAGGGTCACCTAAAATAACAGATGTAAAAGGCTTCTGCTTATACAAATAATATGCCATAAACTGGACAATGATATTAACTATAAAATATATCCACTAAAACCCAAGTTCGGATTTTCCTTTTCTGAAAAAAATTGTTAGATAATTGTTATAATGGAATTTAACCATGCAAATACCTTGGAAGACTTCTTTCCTCTTTCCATTAAATGTTTTTATTAGCAATGACAATAACGGCTTTAAAAAAATCAGCTTCCACATACTAATAGGGCAGTTGATCTGTGCCAGGTTCTGTGAATATTTTATATCAGAGGTTCTCTGAGTGTATTCAGGGACCCCAGGATCCCCAAAACCTCTCCCAGGGATTGCCTATTTTTATAACAACTCTAAGACATTATTTGCCTCCTTCACTCATTCTCTCATGAGAGTACTGTGGAGTTTTCCAGAGGCTACATGATGTGTGATAACCCAACAGACTGAATGCGGAAGCACGTAAGCTGATCCAGTTATTTCAAAATATCAAAAAGATTTGTACACAAAAAAGTAAAATAATACATCTCTCACTCCTTTTTCTTGAAAATACTCATTTTTCATTAAGATACTATTCACATGCTACCTTTAATGGGTTGATTATTGTTATCTTTAAGCAAATTAATAAATAATTTTTTAAATGTTTCAGGCTTAACTTCTAATACTGTAAATATTGATAGATATAACTTCTATAAAAAAAGCTCTTTGGAGTCAATTTTTCTTTTTTCTTTTTCTTTCTTTTTTTTTTTTTATTTGACAGACAGCAAGCACAAGCAGGGGGAGCAGTTTTTAAGAGTGTAAAGCAGTCTTCAGAACAGTAAATTTGAGAACAGCTGATTCATATTTAATCCTCAATTTATGAGGTAATGGTCCTATTCTGTCATCATTCCAGGAACACAGTTGAGAAGACAAGTGAGAAAACAGACACAGAAAGGACTTGCTCAAGATCACACAAGCAGTAGGGCGCCCAGGTGGCTCAGCTGGCTAAGCGTCTGCCTTCCGCTCAGGTCATGATCTCAGGGTTCTGGGATTGAGCCCCACACTGAGGTTCCCTGTTCAGCGGGGAGTGTCTGCTCCTCCCTCTCCCTGCTCCTGCTCTCTTTCACACTCTTTCTCTCAAATAATAAATAAAATCTGAAGAAAAAGAAGATCACACAAGGAGTCTCGCAAGCCAGCTTTTGAATACAAATCTGTAATTCCTAACCCTAACTCCTCACCACTGAGCAACCATATCTACCCAAGATAGTTCTATATTGGGTCTTTACTCTTTGTCTTTTAGTCTTAAGAAGTAATGAGTGCTCACTGGAATGTTTTAAATATATAGAATTAACTTAAAAAAAAAAAAGTCAAACACTACAAGACAACCTCCTCTCACTGCCAACACCGTGAGCACCCACTAGAGAAAACTACCGGTAGGAGCTGGGTTCCCACTCATCCAAAATTCATTTACTTATACACATACACACATACATTTTTTATCTGTACAGGCATATTTTTTTAAATGGGATCACACTGATTTAGCGACTTGCCTTATTTCACTTAATATCTCTTGCAGATCATCCTGCATCTACGAATAGATTTACCCCCTTTTAATAGAACTATTACTTAACTGTACCCAGCTGGGGTCCCCTATATAGCTTGCTTCCAAATTTCTGTTTAAAAAAGTCACAAGAAATATGCTGTAACTTTGTGTAGTTGTAAAGCTGTATCTGTTGGAAAATCCCTGGAAGTAAAATTGCTGGGTCAAAGGGTGTAAACATTTAAAATCTTAATAGATGTTGCCAAATGCCCTCCAAAATGTCCGTGCCTGATTTACATTCCCACTAACAGCATATGAGATTTCCTTCAATAACTCAGCTTTTAAGTGTCTTGGAAAATTATGCCATATGTTGCTTCAAAATGCCAAGTAGTAGAACGGCTGTCAGTGGTCATCTTAATTCGGTACAGAACTCTACACAAATCTTCTAACACTCACTGAATGTATCAGAATAGTTATCCATCTTTATTTTTTCCTAAAACCTTTTAAATACCTCAGAAGAGAAAACACACCAGGTGCACGCAGTATCTTCAACTACTTTAGTCTCGAATTTTAGGTACCCTGATAAAAAGTTACCCAAATTATTTCAGAAGACTCCTTAACACAAATCAGAACTACGCAGTAACGCTGGGCTCAACCATTTAAATCAAAGGAAAGTTCTATGTGTGGATTTATTATGCTTTATCTGCCCACTCAAAGGACTAGGGCTACAAATAAGAAGCTATCAAATCATACCAGTGGCCAAATTGGCTTACATAAAATAATAAGCAACAGATTTCGTATCATAAATGTCAATGGAACAGACTGCAATAGTTAAGAATGGCTGTAATTGAAAAGAAAGTTCACTCAAATTCACATCATACTGAAAATGAAAACATTAATATTTTAAATGAAATGTTTTGAATGTGACCATTTCAGTCATATCAGACTATTGTAAATCTTTGGTACTAGTAAATAAGATAGGGTCTTTTTTTGCAGTAGATAGTTTTAAAATGCATTATACTCTGACCTGCCTATTCTGTACCGGCTAATGGATATTCCAGGCTTCGCTATCTCATCAAAATCTCTCTTCTAGGACTCTGTGCTAGTAATTTTAAGTTGAAAGTCTCCAACCCATCTTTGGGACAGAGTAAGCCCTCATTAATTCAAGTCCAATTAGCTCAATTCTGAAATGGTACATGTAATTCTCATTAGGCAACAAGTTGAAAATACTGTAATTTCTTCCTCTACAAGTTCTCATGATATTACTGTGAAATAAAGGAAATCAACCTGAAAATCAATTTGCTTTTCCAAACCAAAGATTTACAAAACTAAGGACTCATCCATCTTCGTGGCTGAACAGTTCATCCTCAGTGCGAAGGTCCACCTCTGTTTATCAGCTACTGTATATAGTGAAAGTGATTTAACCTGTCATTATCAATAGCCATTTACAGCTTGGCATATGTGCATTTCTTTTAAGTATCTTGTAACTCAGATTTTTCACAAAGCCATTCTTGCAGTTTCTCCCATTTCCAATTTCTCACTTACAGATCTATAAAATGGCCAAATACAGCACCTTAAAAGGTACAGAAGTAGACTGTGCAATGCCTGGCATCCTTATTCTGTATTTATTCTTATCATTTTGCAAGAGGTTATAAGCGCAAAAATAAGTCCCAGGATTAAGTGGCATGTTTGGTGTTACTTGAATTTACAACTAACTATTCCCAATGAACAGAGAAACCTTCTCTTGCAATCTGAATCATGTGTAATTACAGTATGACAAGGTCTCTCCTGGGCTATGTAAACTGGCATTTTTCCCAGGACTTGTCACATCATGGGAAGCACACATACAAATAAAAATCCAAAAATAAACATTTTAAAACAATGGCTTATAGACTAAAGAAACTCCACAGTTGAAAATAAAAAATTGAAGAGCCTAACCAGCAAGCAGGCATCTCTCACTAGAGACGCCTAAGACATCAGTTGTTATCAAGCAGCTTACCACGCCTAGCAACAACTCCCAGGTGTGGGCTTTGCCGGGCAGCACCCTCGTGTTCTGTGTTCCCTCTGGCTGGACAGAAAATCATTAAGTAGGGGAAATGCAGGGGAACATCTCCACAGACACACTGAAGCACAGAAACAGTGGTGAAATCTGGGGAGGTTGGTCATCTTTAATTTCATAATGTCAATTGCTTGATTGTTAAAGGCGCCTAAACAAAGTTATCTTAAGAGCTACATCTTCTGCCAACTGACTTAGTTTTCCTAATACAATAAATATTGCTTTTTTTGTTCCATGTATTTCATTTCGAAGTGAATAGCAGCCAAGTAGTCCTAACAGTGGATACCAAGGATCTTAGAAGGTGATTTCTTTTGTTTAAACTCCTCTGCCGTGGCTCTACAGATACATGGAAAAGGGAGAGTTTGGAAAAGCATCACACCCACCCTCACACAGTGACAGAAACTTGACAATACTCATCCTAATTACAGTGTTGAGGACATATGAAGTAAAAGATCTCTGGCTATATTTTGATCTAAAATGCTAACAAAATTGAAATGTTATTTCTAGAGGCCATGCATATTCCTACCCCTCTATTGGAGGCTGGATTCATTTATTAACCATCCAGCAAAGCCCATCAAATTCAACTGTTCAAGTTTTCAGGAAGAGCTATACAACAAACCACTAAAGGCAAAACATACAATCCTACAACCCATTACATGAGCTCTGGAAACAAAACTAAGCATCAACACAAACCTCTGCCACCTCGAAGGCACACAGCATTTCTCCTTTCTTTATTCAGCTCCTCAAAGCTCAATAATTTCCAGTAGCTCTAAGCAGAATGGATTTATTATGATGTTACTCTAAGAAACTGCAGGAGTTCTAGATGCCAATAAAGATTACGGATCAAATGTAAGATAACTACTAACCATTGTGTCGAGTTAGATAAATAAACCTGCTCACAAACAAAGCACCTTATTGTATTTGTACTGTTACCTCCACTAATCCAACTAAAACAACCAGACAGTAGCTTTCCGGAGGCTGAAGGGAATAGAAATCGGATTTCTCAAACCCTCTTTAAATTTCCTCCAAAATAACACCCCGTTTCTTTTTTTCAAAACTGTCCTGCCCTTTACGGAAAATGTTCAGGAGCAGAGGGGCTGAGCTGGATTATGCAAACTGGAGTTCCACGCTAAAAACCAAGGTGGGGAAGGACTGAAGCAGAAGACAGGACCACATCGTTCCTCTGAAACTTAGCTTGGACCTTTGCAGGGACCCTCTTCCCCGCAGATCCCATGGGGCAGAGACTTCGGAACGCTGCTCAAAAATCGAAGGAGCAATCAAGTGCTATCGGGGACTAGGGATGAGTAAGCCGCCCCCCCCCCCCGACTAAGCAGAAAATGCTGATGGTGCCGGGTAGGGGTGGCTAAGCCACAGAGAGGAAAATCTGTGACAACCGGCACCCAGTGGAAGGCAGAGAAGACCCTAAAGAGAGGCGACTTCTCAAGACGGAACAATAACTACATCCCATGCATTCCTTGCTAAAAACACAGGTAAATCTCAATTTCTCTAGGAAAAAAAAAAAAAAGGCGCAAGCTGTTTATTCCCTCCAGCCCCACCCCCCCACACACCTCCAAACCCAACAACTAATTGCACCTTCCCCCACAGAACCCGCGGCTAACCCCAGAGGACCGGTGAGGGCTGGCTTGGGATGAATAAACACTCGACACCTGACGGTCCTTTCTCGGCGGTGACTTTCCCGAAGCCGAAGTGGCGCGCGCGCGGGCGGGAGCCCGGACCTGGCCAGCGCGGCGCCGCGCACCCTGGTCCCGAGGCGACGCCGGCGAGCGCGACGCGGGGGGGCGGGGAGAGGGGCAGGGGGACCGCCCGGGCCAAGCGATTGTTTCCTCCGCGAGCAAAGACATTTTTTATCAAGCTCCTTTTGTATTCGAACCCTACCTCTTTTTGGCCTAGGAAAGCTTTCGTGCAAGTGGAAGACGACTTTCTCCACAAAGTGCTGTATGTTACTGTGCTCCGGGCCGCGCACGAACACCATCCAGTCGTGGGTGAAGCCCTCCACGGTGGGTTTTTTCCTCACCTGGGCGCGGTGCCCCAGCTCCAGCTTCACCTGCACGGCACACTGCGGGCAGGGGGAGGAGAGACAGCCGTGAACAACAGGAAGGCGACCGTTCGACACTGAACATTGCGCCTGACATTTTTTTTCCTCCTTCTTGAAACGCACATAAAAGGAAACGGCGGTGCCCTCTGCATCCACGTTTCACGCGCGTGGGCGCGCACCCCCCACACCCCCAAACACACCCCACCCGGCCCGCCCGGCTCCCGGCGCCCCGCATCCACACCCGCGGGGATTGTAACGGAATGTTGCCCCCAGTCGGGAAGGGGTTCCGGGGGTCGGGGGGGTGGGGGGGAAGTGGGAGAGCACACTCAGCCACTACGAGCCCGACAACAAATGCATCGGAAACAAATTAGAAGACAATTAGGAGGCGATGCCGGGGCGGTTTCCCGGCGTGGGAAGGGACGTAGCCGGGACCCCGAGGGGGGACTCTGGTGAGCCCCCTCCCTGAAAGTACCGCGGCGACAGGCACACGCCGAGGAAGTCTTTGTGTACGTGTGTGTGTGCGTGCGTGTGGAGCGCTGTGCCAGGCGGAATGGAAACTACAGGCAGCCTCTGCTGATGGGCACAAACTCCCGTGCTCTTAGCACTGGGTTCGTGCACAACAAAAATGAGACGTCGTGTCACACACACACACACACACACACACACACACACACGCCCGCAGGAAAACACGCCGAGGCATCCATAACTTAAGGCACCCCGCACCCCCCAGCGAAAAGCCCCACGCGATCGGCGAGGCCAGCCTCGCAGAGCCCCCGAAACACACTTCCAAGAGCCAAAGTGGCCCCAAAGTAGCTCCCACCTCCCCCCAAAAATAAAAATCAGAAAGGCAGGGCGGCGGGCGGACAGCCGCCGAGGCTCGACTGCGCTCAGCCCAGCGCGGGGGCAAAGTTGCGTGCGGCCCCGCCGCTGTCAGCCCGCACACTCCGGCTCACACAAGCGCGCCGCGGAGAACGCACCATCGTAGCGGCTGCCGAGGCTGCTCGCCGCGTCCCCGGACTGTGCCCGCGGCTCCCGGCGGCGGCGGCGGCTGAAATATGGCTGAGTTATTATTCGCCTTCTTCCACCGTGTGTGTGTGTATGTGTGTGTGTGTGTGTGTGTGTGAGTGCGCGCGTGTGAGCGAGTGCGCTTCTTGCGATTGCAAAGAGAGGCGAGGAGAGAGGGAGGCGCGGGGGGGGTGGAGGGGCGAGTGTGTGTGTGTGTGTGTGTGAGAGAGAGAGAGAGAGAGAGAGAGAGAGAGTGTGTGTGTGTGTGTGTGTGTGTGTGTGTGTGCGCGCCGGGGGGGGGGAAGGGAGGGAGGGGAGCGGAGGCTGAGGGAGAGGCAGCAGCTCCCTGCAAGCCGTACCAACCTTTCTCTAATTGGAACCGCGGAGCGCTGGCGCTGTCTGGGCTGCGGCGGCGGCGGCGCAGGGCGAGGGAGGAAAGGCGGGGGGGGGGGTCTTTTATTATTATTTTTGCATGTACTTACCGAGCTAGCCATGCCTGGGGGCCCGGAGGTTTGCTGGGGTGTTGTGTGGTACCCCCCTCCCCCGCCCCCCTCAGCTGTAATTCATGAAGAGGCTGCTATGAATGAGAGCGCGCCCAGGAGCGGAGGGTAGATGGCGGACATTCTCTGCCTTTTTCCCCCCGCGTTCGCTTGCTCGCTCGCTCGCTCGCTTATTAAACTCAGCCCCAAAAGCAAAAGCAGCAGCAGCAGCAGCAGCAGCAGCTCCAGGGCCAGAGGATGAGATTCCGGAGCATGCGCCGTGGCGCCTGACACCCGGGCTCCGAGCCTTACGGGGCGGAGGGAGGGCGCGCGGGCGGGGCGGAGCGCGCGGGGAGGCCGAGCGAGCAAGCCAGGGGGAGCTCGAAGGAACCAATCACCGGCCACCTCCCGAAACCCCGGCGGCCCGCACCGCCACACTGGAACGCCCTGCTTAAAGTAACAGGTTCCTACTGGGGAGGAGGGGGGAGGTGGAGCAGAGGGCGGGGAAGGGGCGCTAGAGTGGGAAGAGCGGCCAGCTGGGGAGCCATCCCGGCCCCTGGGTAAACTCTCGCCCTACAATAAAAAACGGATTAAAACTGCTGGAATGTAGCCACTGCCTAGAGCCCCCAGCAGCCGGAGAAGGGGTGTTAAATCAAGTCTTAGGCGTTAGTACGCTCGGGGGAGGAGGGGGGAGAGGGGGCTTTCTTTTACTTTCCACCCCGTCTTTTTGTGGTTTTGTGCTGAAAAGGCAAGAACTCAACGCCCAAACAAACTTATTTAGGGACAGAACGAGAGCAGTGCCACTCTACAAACAAACAAAAAGCACTCGCTGAGACTGTTATAACCGGCAACAATCCCCTTGGCCCCCTTCCCCATCTACTCACAGGCACCCGCCCACCGGCCCCACTCCCCGCCTTACTGCCACCGCCACCGAAAATTCAAAAATGAAATGAACAAAAGTGCTATTTCCTTCCAAGGGAACTCCTCCCGCTTTGGTAATCCCCGGCCGGGAGGCAACACAAAGCGGTGCCCAGGTGAAGGTGAGACACCTGCAAGTACCGGGTGCAGACCCTCAGGGACCCGGCTTGGAGTTGTTTTCTTCGGGAGGCATCCCCTCCTGACGGCCTGGTGGGTTGCATCAGAACGTGAAGGATCGTCCTCTGAGGACACGCGGGGCAACTGGGAGTCTTAGAATAGCAGATAAAGTTAATACTGGCTGTAATGTGCATAAATTGGATTATAATCTTTAGGCGTATTGGTGACAGCCAGCGTAATCCAACTCTGGGTATTAATCCGGTTAGGCTCCCAGGTGACAACCGGCCGCAAGAGTGTTCCCAGAGTCGCGCTCCTGCAAAGGTTCCCACTCGGGATGTATTGGGTCTCAGTGGCCCGGGGTACAGCAGCGCAGGCACGCGTGGGGCGGGGGGGGGGGGGAGGAGTACTGACTAGTTTCCTTTAGCTACGCGGACAACCTTCACAAAGGAAACGGATAAGATCTAGACGATTGATTTGAAAGTGAAAGATGGGTGTAACTCCAGTTCGTTAAAGAAAGATCCTTGCATCTTCCTAGCCCTCATTCCTTTTTTGCCCGTCTGTGTCTGTTTTCTTTCCTCCCCTTTTTCCCTCGCCTCCCAACTTCTTTCTGAATTTTCCTTCAGCTTCATTCTCTTCTCCCTGCCTTCCCTCTTTATTTGCCTCTTCTCCTCTTTCTAGCTCAACTTTCTGGCTTTCTTTTTCTTTTCTTTCTTAAAACCACGAAAGCAAGTTGTCTCAGCTCGTGGATTAAAGAGAGCAATATGGGGAAAGGAGATTTCCTGGGGCATTCGGACTCCTGGTTGCTGGTTTTCAGTTCTCCCAGCTGCTCACAGAAAGAGAACCCGAATCAGATCAGAGCACTTCGGGCCAACTTTAATTTCCAATCCATCCCTCCAACTCGAGTGGTTTGAACTACTTAAGATTGACACTCTGACCTCTCCCCTGTTACAACCTGGAAAACTTCTTTGGCTTGAGGACCCCAATTCCTCCCACCCTTCTGTTGGATTTAGTAGCATAGAGTGAAGGGAACCACTGAGGGGAGAAACATTTTAATCCAAATCCAAGGGCTTAGATTTCTCAACTGACCCACACATACATAGATGCGTATCATCTTGCATATGTGTACGAGCAGGTCTGTGTGTATCTATCAGGACTAAGTTTACATAGACATAGACAAGCTGTGTGTTGGGATCCACATGAAGGGTGGACCTCCTTGCTATGCATTATTCAATTTTTGATAATTAGAACTCCTTCAAAATAATAAGATAGGGAACTGATGGTTATCTGGATGTGCCATTAGGATAAAGCCATTTCCTATAAGGCAGCAACCATTGGGCAGTGAGTGCTGCTCAACACACAGGTGAAAAAAAACAATCTGATTGTAAAGTTTTGAGTTGACTATCTAGAGTTGGGCTAACTTCTTCCAATTCTCTCTGTAACCTGTCCCTGCGCTGAGGGACTGATATCTCTTTTTTGAATTATGTGTTTGTTGGATTAAAGTTTATTCCAGGAGTCACCAATAAGCTTTAGCATCAGAGAGGGTCTTTTCCCATTACCCCTCCTTTCTCAAAGACTCCTTTAAAAACCCAGTGTAGGGGTAAATTTCATACTCTAGACACTGAAAACATAGATTTGGTCAGTAGATGGCGCATGGAGCCCTTCCACCAACGTCCTTACGTGACCTCTTTACAACAAAAAGACCAGGAGGAGGAGAAAAAGAAAACACAACCCTGAATACTCCAGATTCAACTTTTGGGCAAAGGAATTTATGCCAGTCTTTCAATGTATCGTTTATAACCTATTCTAACAAGCTGGTTATTAATTAAAAGCAATCAGAACAGGAATAACAAAAGATTAATTTTGTCCAGCATACCTGGAGATCTTTGCACTTTAAGTGAGGTACAAATTGTGAGAAAGCTTTTGAATACTTAACAGTACAATTATAGAAAATATTTTGCAAATAAATTTTAAGACAAGCTTCTTCAGTACTAAATATTCCAAAAAAATGTTTTTTAATGGAAATGCTTAGGGATAAAACCTTCCAAAAAGCAACTATTTTACTGAAGTTCACACTGTAGTATATAGCACAATATGAAACACTATGGGATTAGTTTTGAGGAGCAGAAAAGAAAAGCAATTGACATCATCATTTCAGATAAAATGCTTGACGAAGAATAAAAAAGGAGGGTGTCTGGGACAGATCTTAATTCCTGATCAGCACCACCCCCATCAACGTAGCTCTTCAACCATTGTTTTGGCTTGAGCACTTTTATTTACAGTAGTTTTGTTTAGTGTGGAGTTTGAGGCCAGTTTGGATGTTTCTGGCACAACATAAAGAAGTCCTTTAAAGAGTAATTAGGGGGTTAAGGAGCAGTTGTTGCTTCTTAGTAGGATTTTATCTAGTTATTTGTTGTGATAGATTATTCATGCATAAGCTCAAGTAATCAAATCAATAAAAATTAACCATTGTTCATCCTTTTCTGTATGGATTTGGGGGGAAAGGGAAAAAGATGTATGAAAAAGAAACCAGATAATGGGACAGACACTAACCAGACATCTGACAAATATTAGACTCGGAATAATTAAGGATTTTTTTTTATAATAGTGCACTTTTTTCTGTGTACTTTATTCATGTGTTCATTCAACAAAACCATATTTTGCTCCTTCCATGTGCCAGGCACAGAGTTAGGCTGTAAGAAAGTAAGAATGACAGGGTTCCTGTTGTAATAGTTTATGACCCAGGGGAGAAGTTTCACCAAATGTTTTTTTGTTTTGTTTTTTATAATTTCTTATTACCTAAATTTGGGATAGAGATCTGTGTCACACAAAAGCAAGCAGCATCCAGATTTGTCATAAACATCCCAAGCACAAGAAAAACAGTAGCACAAGATTAGAAGCTGGGACTCATTGCCTTCAATACTTCAGATCGCATAAATCTTTCACCTTTTACTCATTGCCTTCAATTCCACGGGTTAAAACTCAGATAAGTTGGGAGGGGCGTTGATATCTTTTTTACAAAAGCCAAGTCCTAATTTCCTTTTCCTTCATCTGAAGTGTTTTCTATGTTCACCTTATTGCAGCTCTTTTAAGAAACATTCACAATGAAAGAAAGCTTACTAAGCCTTTTCAAGATCACGAGCATATTTTCTCAGTTGAGAGTCTCCCTGTTTCTTATGGAAATTTTTGGTTCAAAATGTTACATTTTTAACATTATATTTAATTCATGATTCTAGATAGTATATTGGGAACCCCAGAATAGTACAAATCATTACTGCTTTGAAAAAACAATTGCTTTGATATCCATTTAAGCACCTAGTCTAGGACTATTTCCAGTGATAAGAAATACACAAAGCTTTTTTAACCACCAGAGCCTCTTCATGTGTAAATTATTCCCTGAGAGTAATTTAAGCAATGCACTTATACATTCAGAAGACAAGAGTGCCTGCACAGTAATAATTTATTAATTTAGTGGGCTGTATTCCTAATTCAAAGTATAGCACCCCAAGGCCTGAAAATTAATCAAGGATGTTATGTAAGACCAACAATATGAAACAAGATAAATATTGGAGGTCAGTTGATATAGTGTGATTGAAAATGTCTTCCTAATATATACAAGAACCCCAGGGGAATATTTATAGGTAAAATACATCTTAAATTGAAATTACTTGCTGTAAAACAACCTATCTTAAAAGTAGATTATCTTTATGTATTTCTGGCATCTCTTCAAAAGCTACTGCATAACTTCCTTTCTTTAATGATTTGGCCTCCTTGATTTTCAGTGGAAATTCGGTTTTCATATATGATTTCACTTTTCCCATTCACGTATTATGAATGGAGAGTTAAAATAATCACTTTGTCTGGAAATCATAAACTATACTTTGTCTTATTTGATAAAAAATGGGAAAATAACATATCAGGGTTATGAACTAATACAAACAAGTCAAACTTCAATTAAAACTGCAAAAGAGGGGCATCTGGGTGGGTCAGTCGGTTAGGCCTCTGACTTTAGCTCAGGTCATGATCTCAAGGTCCTGGGAGGAAGCCTGGCCCCAGGCTCCAGGGCTCCGGGCTCAGTGGGGAGTCTGTTTGTCCCTCTGCCCCTCCCCCCACTCCTGCGCGCGAGGATAAATGAATAAAATCTCTCTCTCAAATAAATGAATAAAATCTTTAAAAAAAAAAGAAAAGAAAAGAATTACAAAACTGCAAAAGGAATTTAGGAAGAAGAAATTACTCCCTTCCATGTATTAAACGGTCTGACAGTGGCTTGAAAATAGTACTGAGCCTCTAAGAAGTGAGTGATTTACCACCTTCTGGTAGGATCAAGTATCCCAGTTGGGTTAAACTATTTACAGTCAGCTCTGAATAATCCATGATTATATTATCCACTTTGTAGCTAATCTACAATGACACAATTTATGTGTAGGGGTTTTTTTATGTTAATTTATGTTAGAGTTTGTTTTTTCTTAACTGAACAAAATGCACATGACTGTATCTAATTGCCAGTTTCTTTTTTTTTTTCTTTCTAATTGCCAGTTTCGATTCATACTTTTTTTCTCACAGGAGAGCGTGGATACTAGTCCATTCTATCTCTTTTAAACCCCATTTTCTGACTGTTATTAAGCAATTTGTCATCCCAGGGATAGAATGCTTTGCAAACAACTATTGATCTAGGAAGGAATACAAATTGATAGGAAAGAAGGAATATTCATTTAGCAGTGTGCTGAATCAAAATAACTCCTAGAGGCTATTGCTAATTATATTTCTATTATGTATCCTCTGTGAAACCAGATGAGGAAGTTAGTGAAGGATTATCTTCTCAAGTGTAGTGGTAGCAATTGGGAAATTTCAAGATGTAACAGGAAGTTAAAAATCACTTATGAATAGCAAAAGAACTTTACTTATTTCTATATAATTAGAACTTCAATATATATTATTTCAATCATTTGCCTTATGTTTCATGACTTTGACCTTTTGGTTTTATTATTAATTCAATGCATTCTATTAACTTTTATTGGCTGTCCACTGAAGGTCAGCCCCTGTACTTGGTCCTTTGAAATCAGGACACAGGTACAGGATGCCTCTAACATTCTCATTTATGTCAAGGCATTTCATAATTGCCTTAGAGTTGATAGGTTGTTACAACAAATAAAGATTTTTTTTTTAAGATTTATTTATTTAAGAGAGAAAGAGTACAGGAGAGAGGAACAGAGGGAGTCTTTTTCTTTTTTTTTTTTTTAACATTATAGTTATCCATTCGAGAGAGATAGAGCAAGAGAAAGCATGAGCAGGGGAGAGGGAGAAGCAGGCTCCCTACTGAGCAAGGAGCCTGATGCATGACTAGATTCCAGGATCCTGGGATCATGACCTGAGCCAAAGGCAGATGCCAAACCGACTGAGCCACCCAAGTGTCCCAGGGAGAGAGTCTTAAGCAGACTCCACACTGAGCCCAGAGGCGTACTCAGGGTTCCATCTCTCCACTCAGAGATCACAACCTGAGCCGAAACCAAGAATCAGTCACCTAAACAACTGTGCCATCCATGCACCCCACAAATAAAGGTATTATTGAGCACATAACAATAAACTCTTGTTATTTACTTGTATCTCTATTTAAGAAAAAAAGATTTAAAAGGAAAAAGATTTAGTTGTAACATTGGCAGTAATTTTTACTTAAAAAAAACATGATTGAGGGGCACCTGGATGGCTCAGTCGGTTAAGCATCCGACTCTTGATTTTGGCTCAGGTCATGATCTCAGGGTCATGGGAAAGCCCTATGTTGGGAGAATCTTAAGATTCTCTCTCTCCGTTCCCCTATGCCCCTCCCCCTTAAATAAATAAATAAATCTTTGAGGGGGAAAAAACATGATTGAAAGTATTTACTAAGGTCACAAACAAGTACTAAGAGTACTTCCAAATCAAAATTTCATTTTCAAGGGCTCCAATTGGTCAAATTTGGGACAATTTGAGTCTCAAAAAAGAATCTATGAGTTCATAATGATAATTTTTAAAAAAATAACAAGCAGGTAAAAACAAAAGCTTCTCCATACAGAAAGATACTAGCTAATTAATATATGTAAGAGGAATATTAGAATTAGAAAAATCATCATTTTGCAGGCACCAAAGCTGTAATAGATTTAGCCAAGGTTCATCAATATATGCTGAAGGTTTGGAGTGAAAGTTTTTAGAAAATACATTATTCACAATGATATAATGCCCCATGGCATTACCACAGATTACATATCATTCACAAAGGCAGAAAAGGATCTTTACAGTGAAGAAATCTGGGGGACACCATTTAATGAAGTGACCAAACTTGACATCACCAATAATGAGAAGAGCTGACATCATGTGCCTCTTGATGTGGTATGATAAAAAGCATATAACATCTAACATCATGGATGTATTATTTCTGCCAAAAGTGTTTGAATCTGTGAGGAAGAAATCAGACATATCAAGATTGTGTGGGACATTTTACAAGATAACTGGCCTGGGTTTTTTGTTGTTGTTGTTTTTTTTTTGCTTTTTGGTGGTGGTGGTGGTGGTGGTTTAGTAATCTCTATGACCAATGTGGGGCTTGAACTCAGGACCCTGAGATAGAGTTGCATGCTCTAATGTCTGAGCCAGCCAGCCACCCCAAGTAATTCACTCAATTTACATAAGCATACAAAAAAAAAAATTTTTTTAAGTAAGCCCCAGGCCCAACGTGGGGCTTGAACTCTTGACCCTCAGCTCAAGAGTGACATGTTCTATCAACTGAACCAGGGCAGGCACCCCATTGGCCTGGATTCCTGAAAAAAATCAATATCTCAAGAGACCCCCTCACCACCACCAAAAAGTGAGGAAATGTTCTAGATTAAAGACAACTAAAGAAACATGACAACTAAATACAATTCTTAATAGTTAACTGGATTCTATTTTTAAGTAATCTCTACACCCAACATGGGACTCAAATTTACAACCCCTAGATCAAGAGTTGTGTGCTCTACTGACTAAGCCAGCCAGGCACCCCTGAATTCTAGATCCAAAAACAAATATAAACTAAAACAGCCTAAGGAAATTCCTGCAACAATTGGGGAAATTTGAATATGTACTGTCTATTGATGGTACTATAGTATCAAAGTTAAATTCAGTAGATGTGCTAATGGTATTGTGGTTATATAGCAGACTATCCTAATTCTTAGAAAATACATGCTGAAATGTTCAGGAAAGCGTCATGATGTCTATAACTTATTCTTAAGTAGATTGGTTGAAATAATTAATACATAAAATTATATAGAAATATACATTGAGGTAGAGAAAAACAGAGAAAGCAAATGAATTGAGGTGATCATCATACTGCCTTTTCTGTAGTTTGTTTGTTCTTCAAAATATAAATTTTAGGGGGAAAAGGGATCCTCAAGATTCGGAACTAAATTCTGAAGTCATAGTTCATATGTTTCTTCAATAGTATTTCTTTTTGTTTCAAAAAAAAAAATGCTACGGGCGCCTGGGTGGCTCAGTTGGTTAAGCGACTGCCTTCAGCTCAGGTTATGATCCTGGAGTCCCAGGGTCGAGTCCCGCATCAGGCTCCCCGCTCAGCGGGGTGTCTGCTTCTCCCTCCCCTGACCCTCTTCCCTCTCGTGCTCTCTATCTCTCACTCTCTCTCTCTCAAATAAATAAATGAAATCTTAAAAAAAAAAAATGCTTAACAAGGATAAAAGTAAGGAAAATGGGAAGAAAAAATGTTATAATTTAAAGGATTTTATTTGAAAGAAAAGAAAGAGGGTTAGAATCTTTGTTTGGCCATTTGAGGCTTTATATTTTCTCTTTTCTGCTCACCACCAAATTTGCTTCTGAATTATAATAGTTTGATAGCTTCTGGTTGACTGACATGTTTGAGGTCAGCATCTTTGGTGATCTTAGCTTTTCTCTGGCAATGAAGGACTCCAAAAGGGAGCAAGACACAAGACATGGGTTTGGCATAATCTGCTGAATCAGTGACAATATTTTCATGTGAATGTTCTTTCAGAAGTAGACGATGTGTGTGAAAGGTTTCCTTCATGAGATTACAGCAATGTAAAGGTCATTCAATTCTACAGACCGCTCAATTGTGCCCCATTAAGCATTTCTTGAAAAAGGGGTGTGTGTGTGTGTGTGTGTGTGTGTGTGTGTGTGTGTGTGTTCATAGCATTCAAGGACTGCCAATATCAGCATTGTCTAACTTAGAAAGATTTTTCTTTTCATGGCTTTTATCACTGACCCTGTGTATAATGCACTGACTTTCCTTTTTTATTGCTCAAGGACAGCTGGATGAGTAACCTTGGCTCATTTAGAAACCATCCAATGCTTTTGTTCTTGGTTAATATTTTTTTAAAAGGTCACCTACATCTGACACCTGTCAGGTTAGCCCCTCTCAGAATCACGAATAGGACCTTTTCTTGATCAAGTACGGCCAATGCATAATCTAAAGATGGGCTAGCAGCTTCAAACAACAGATTAACAGGTTGTTTTTTAGGTTCTCATTTTAGGGCCAGAATCTTTATGGGGATTTTTTGGGGCCAACCATGCCAAAGAAAGGAATGTCTAAGAGTAGACAAAATAGGAATAAGGTAGAGGGCTCTGTGTTTCCTTTCCAAACTTGAAAGAGAAACTACTCATCAAACTAAGAAACTACTCATTCCTTAAAATGTTGGTTGGGGTAGAGAAGGTCAGTAAGTAAAATAAGTGGAGAAAAAAAAAATCAGGCCCAAAAATAAAGAACAAATAAGGTAAATTCAAACCACTCGGAGAACAAAAATTCTAAACTAGAGCACAAAATAAAATGTATGGGAATTATAAATATATTATCTATACTGTGGAAAAAGTCCTTGCTGAAAAGGCAGAGTTTTAGAGGCAGGTTTTGGATTTTATTCAGCAACACCGATTGATAGCCATAATTGCATATAATACAGTCCATGTCATTTCTTAATTACTGACTTGTTATACTGTAGCTCTTACCCAAACTGTGGTTCCTCTGTAAACAAACGGCCTCCAAGTGTCTTTTGGAGATGTCAGACCTCTTAACCTTTCCTTCAGTCAAGACCTTTAATTCTCTTATACAAACCTATATTTAAAACTCTGTATTGGTCCCACTATATGCCCAACATTTTGATCAGAGAGCTAATGGCAATGGTCTTACTGTAAGTGAAAACCTAAGTTAAAACTTAAGGAGGTGATCCTTTGCAAATGGCAGGAAAAAGATGTAAAGAGAGTTTCCAGGTCACAACATAAAATATCCCAAACCATTTTTGTCTTCCTTGATTCACCAACTTGGTACAGATTTTTTAGCTAGACACTCAAGGCTCTGATTTTCGTTGTTTTTATTTTAGGAAGAATAGGAAGCAGTCGTGATTCTTCTAATCCTAATTAAAACTAAAACTGGCAATTACCATAGTAGTATATGAAATTGCTTCTGCTCCTACAGTCACCCATCTGTAAAACTATTAATGGAATACATTTAAAGAATATGAAACAGAAAATAACCAGTTTACCTAACATTATAGACTTACTTAACAAATATTTATCGTACACCTATTATATGTTAAAGCACACACAGAATTACATTTTGCAACTTTAGATAGAATTCAATGAAAAGACAATTTGGCTGGAGTGATGTTGGTTAAAGGGGAGAGGAATAAATATAAGAAAAAGAGAAGGCACAGAAAGAAATACTTGGAATAAAAAAAAGAAATACTTGGAATTATGTAGAGAAATAAGAAAATCTGCAAAAAGGCAATGTCAAAAACTTTAAAGTTCCTTGGGATAATATATTTCCTAGAATAAGTCTACTTTTTTTTTAAGTCTATTTGTTAAATAACAAGAAACAATATGAATAATATGGGCATAGTTAGGATTTCATAACAACTTGGAAATGGAGAAACCAGGGCATTTATCATTGCTCACAATTTTGCCCTTATGAAGAAATACTATCAGGGTTAAGGTACATCAACTTCATTCTTCCAGTTGGAAGAACAGATTAGAACATTCCTGGCCCTGGTTTTATTATAGCCACTGTCTTTAACTTCATTTGTTCCCTCTACTCTAGTAGTTGATCATATTGGTCATTTTGAAAAGCTGCTTTGTGTTTCATGGGCAAAAACCTTGAAATATTAGGTCTGAAGGTAATTGCTGAGGCTTCATTATTTAATTTTACATGTTTGGAGTCAAGAGTTCATTGAACTCATAGGAATATATATGAGAAATGCTACAAAGCAGTATTAAATCAATCTTAGCAGACTTTTTTCCTTTTAAAAGTGTTGACCTACATGTAAATTGGCTAAACTACTCCTTAATGTCAAAGATAAAATGATTTAACTCTTGGGTATAAGCAAGCCCACTTGGCAAAACTGGGGAGCACAAGAAATTCTGAGCCAAGCACATTTCTCAAAAAGGAAGTTCTTTGACATCAAGAAGTTGTCTCCAACTGGCAGAGTTCAGGAACAGCAGACTTTCCCAAAATAACAAATTTGAGACATCTTATTCTATTGTAGCAAGAGAAAAAAAATAATCTTTCATTAAGCTAATAGTATATTTAAATTAGGAATAAAGATGGCCCAAAAGTAACTGTTAAACCAAAGGTGAAAGAAGTATTTTTAAAACCCCCAAATCGGTTCACATTTGAGAAGACACATCGTTTTCCAAGTCCTCATTCTCCCTGAAAAAAATCACAGTAAAACTAAAATAAAAGTCTGGCCTTGTTAAGTTATGATAGTTCTCATGTACCCATTACTTAAAAGCCATTTTCAGGAAAGAATACATTTTCACAGAGAACAAAACCACAAAAAATGGCAGAATGATATAAGAAGTGGGGAAAAAAGGATTAGTAATTGGAAATTTTTTTTAAAGATTTATTTATTTGAGAGAGAGAGAGCACTTGAGCACGAGTGAGAGGTGCAGAGGGAAAGGGAATCTCAAGCAGACTCCACACCAAGTGAGGAGCCCTTTCGGGGCTCTATCTCACGACCCCGAGCTCATGACCCAAGCCGAAACCAAGAGTCAGACACTCAACTGACTGCGCCACCCAGGCGCCCCAGTAACTGGAAATTTTTATTTTATTATTTTTTTAAAGATTTTATTAATTATCTTGACAGAGAGAGACACAGCGAGAGAGGGAACACAAGCAGGGGGAGTGGGAGAGGGAGAAGCAGGCTTCCTGCGGAGCAGGGAGCCTGATGCGGGGCTTGATCCCAAGACCCTGGGATCATGACCCGAGCCGAAGGCAGTCGCTTAGTGACTGAACCACCCAGGTGCCCCAGTAATTGGAAATTTTTTAATGAAAATTTGAACTCCCTGCTTCTTCGGTAAAAAAAAAAAAAAAAAAAAAAAGATCTGGGCACACAACGCTCACATACCTGAGTGCCAACTCAGCTGACACTGAATCCAGGCTGCTGCATTAGACTAGGTAATCATTGTCCAATTACCTATACTTCTGCTCATTTGCTCAACCAGTCTAGACCTCGAAACCATATTTAGGGTAGAGCAGATAATCTTATCCCTAGGATCCTATTGTTGATATGGAAGAGATGTGGATAACCTATGCTGGGCAAACCATGGTCAGCAGGCCAAATCAGGCTTTAAGAAGCCCTTTAAGCTTAAAAAACAAACAAGCAAACAAAAACTTGTACTTTTTAAAATAGCTAAATAAAAAGGTATTTCATGACATGTGAAAAGTATTTGAAACTCAAACTTCCGTGCCTATAAAGTTTTATTGGAACACGGCAAAGCTCATTAGTTTTGCTTTTGTGCTACAAGGGCAGAATGGAGTTACTGTAAACAGAGATCATATGGGGACTCATGAAGCCTAAAATATTTTCCATCTGGCCCTTTACAGAAAAAGTTGCTGACGCCTGATCTGGAACAGTACTGTTTCAGGACTGCTTTTCCTTTAGTGTCCACAGATCTTGGTCACACCACTCCAAGGAATGAAGAGGTAGACCAGGCGAAGAGTGGTGGGCAGCAAAGCAAGGTTTATTGAGCGATAGCAGGAAGTTCCTGAAGAGGTAGGTGGCTGTGGGAGTTTCTAAGTCTAGGGGGTTTTTATGAGATTGTTCTCTGGCTGGGCTGTTTAATCCGATTAACCCTCCACGAGTCTGTCACCCAATCAGGTTTTTGTCCATGCACTCATCTACCTATCAGGTAGTCATTCCCGTGGGAAATGGGGGAGGGCTCCTTCCAGGGTGGTGTTTCCCAGCCTCTGGGATCAAGAGGGCAGTGGCCGCCATGGCCCTAGGGCATGCCCACCAGCCATAGGCCACCAGATCAAGCTCTTTGTTTAAATATCCCACTGACTGTTAAGCTGGTCCCCTGGGCCTGGGTTAGGATGCCCAAGGCCATTCTCTTCTTTTCTATAAAGCCTAGAACTGGATGGGGTCTTTTTTTTTTTTTTTTTTTTTAGATTTTATTTTATTATTTATTTGAGAGAGAATGAGAGATAGAGAGCACAAGAGGGAAGAGGGTCAGAGGGAGAAGCAGACTCCCCGCTGAGCAGAGAGCCCGATGCGGGACTCGATCCCGGGACTCCAGGATCATGACCTGAGCCGAAGGCAGTCGCCTAACCAACTGAGCCACCCAGGCGCCCCTGGATGGGGTCTTGTAAGTGTAGTTTACTCTTAGGACGAGGGGTCCTTTGCCCCCGCCTGCCATTCTCCTGACTATTTTCCATTTGTACTCTCCAATAAAAAGGTAATGTGAGCCATGTATGTAATTTTAAATGTCCTAATAGCCATATTTTTTTAAAGATTCATTTATTTATTTGTGGGGGACAAGCAGAGAGAGAATCTCAAGCAGACTCCCCTTGAGTGTGGAGCCCGTCGTGGGGCTAAATCTCACAACCCCGACTTGAGCCAAAATCAAGAGTCAGACACTTAACTGACTGAGCCACTCAGGCACCCCAAGATCTTGTTATTCTTAAATATTTAAGAGTGCATGCACTCTTTGCCAATAGCACTGTTCTAGATTTGAACCCGAAGGGTGAAATCTTCAAAACTTTAACAAATATTTTCTAGGAGGGAAGTTTTTGGTCAAAAGGCTGTAGGTGGGGAGAAAAATCTATAATCCAATCCTCCTTTCATTTCCATAGAATATGGGAATGAACACCTCTTGTTGCCCTATAGTGGAGGAGGCACATCTCATGGGTGGGAGTCTGACACTCACAGGCCTGTCATTTGTGGTGGAAGGGTACAGATGTTAGCCACATGGAAGCACCATGTTTAGAAGTAGACCAAACAAAAGCAACCCTGAAATCTGGGCCTGCTCCAAGATGCTCTTCATGGAAGAGCCTTCACTTCACCTAGTCGCCCAGTTAACACTCCAGAGTATGCTAGGGTTGTTCGCATCAATTCCTTGAAACTGGAGAGCAGATATGGCAATTGCAGAGCCTCCAGAAAATCAGGCAGAGGGAAGATTGGGAAATTCCCTGCGGAAATGGCAGAGGAGAAGTCCCGTGCTTTGCAAATGGGCACGACGGAGACCTTGAAAAGTCTGCAAATCCAACTGGGAGCACCCTGTATTGTTTCCCGCTTTGTCTGACTGTTTTCATAAGTTTCTGTATCCACGGCCATTAAGGAAACTTTCTTCTTGTCTGCGTCTGTTGGCCTTTTCCTTTCAATCATCGTAACAGTCTTACTGTGAAAGTACCACACTAAAAAAGAACCTCTGTCAAGGCAGGGGGACCAGAGGACAGAGAAGATGAGTGGGTTGTCCTGCAAGCAGATGGGAAAAGATACCGCCAAAAGCTCCTCACCTGGTGAAGGATGCAGGGGGAAGACAGGAAATGCCATCAGCAGAGCGTGAGTCCAAACTTCAGCTTCCCAATCAATCCCACACTCTGCTTGAGTGGGATTCTTTTTTTCTTTCAGAAGACATTCCAAGAAGGAGTGGCCTCTTCAACTCTGGCATTCCAAGAGGAGTGTCCCCTCTCTTGTCTGCTCCTTCTTTGTCCAAAACCAAGTACAGAAGGAGCCAAAAAAGGAGTAGGAAGCCTTTCGCTCTCCTGGCATCCCTGTACGCCTACACAAAGATACGGGAAGAGGAAGCCATCATAAATGCAACTTAAAAAACTATTGTGTTTGGGACGCCTCGGTGGCTCAGTCGTTAAGCGTCTGCCTTCGGCTCAGGCCATGATCCCAGGGTCCTGGGATCGAGCCCCGCGTCGGGCTCCGTGCTCGGCGGGAAGCCTGCTTCTCCCTCTCCCACTCCCCCTGCTCGTGTTCCCTCTCTCGCTGTGTGTCTGTCAAATAACTAAATAAAAATCTTTAAAAAAAACCCACAAAACTATTGTGTTTGGTTTCTTCCAACAAGATTGTATATAAAACTGCGTGCTCTGAAGAAAAGTTTAAGAAAAAATAGCCTTAATCCAGATTTAGGTATTCAAACCCAAGACACAGGAAGTATACCCTATCTGTATCAGGGAAAGGGCAAACAAGCAGTTGATGGAGATGAGACTGAAGGATGACTAAGAGTTCGTCACAGGGACAAGGAGGAGGGACACTGGAAGGAAAGACTTAACAGAGAAGTCTTCCCTCTGTCGGGAAAGACACGAGGCAGGGTGGGGCAGGAGGTACCGGGACCTGAGAGAGCTCAGTAGCCTGAGGGAAGAACAGTGAAAAGAGATGAGGAGCCAGGTCCAGAAGGGCGGTGTGTGTCCAGCTAACAAGTTTCCCTTCCTCTGAAAGCCACTGAAACTGTGAGCTGAGGAGTAGCAAGATCAGATTTGCATGTTAAAAGGATTACAGGAGGAGAATGTTTGTCCCATAGTCTTAAGGAATGTGCCATGAGAAGACAAGATTAATGGTAAGCTACTTATTAAATGGACTAGAAGAAGAAAAAACAGTTAAGATTATAAAACTAATGAAAACAATAAGATTTTGAATTTAACAAAGAAAATAAGTCAGAAAGATTTGAAGCCACTTGAACCAACACTATATTTTTTTTAAAGATTTTATTTATTTATTTGTCAGAAAGAAAGAGAGGGAGTGCGCACAAGCAGGAGGAGTGGCAGGCAGAAGGAGAAGCAGTCTCCCCACTGAGCAGGGAGCCTGATGCGGGACTCAGTCCCCAGACCTTGGGATCATGACCTGAGCCGAAGGCAGACGCTTAACCGACTGAGCCACCCAGGCGCCCCAAACCAACCCTGTATTTAAAGATGAAGAAGAGAAAGCTTACCTAGTAAAGAAGTTCTTGACCTCATTCCTGATCCAGGAAAGATTAGGGAAGTTGCGGTTTCTTTTTCTTTTTTGTTTTCTAAAGATTTTATTTACTCATTTGACAGAGACACAGCAAGAGAGGGAACACAAGCAGGGGGAGTGGGAGAGGGAGAAGCAGGCTTCCCGCTGAGCAGGGAGCCCCATGCAGGACTCGATCCCAGCACCCTGGGATCACGACCTGAGCCAAGGAAGACACCCAACGACTGAGCCACCCAGGCGCCTGGGAAGTTGCAATTTCTAAGCGGTCCCCAGAAATGGCAAATAATGGTCAATGGTTGGGTATTATAAACCAGTTTTTTATAATACGTACAGAGATCATGAGAACTAGCTAGTAGCCTCTGAGCACCTCACTGAAGCATGGTTTATCCTTTTTAAGAGATCTTTCTTTCCACGTAATAATCACACAGCCATTTGTTTGCATATAGGTTTCTTTGTGTACATAGATTTCTTTTTTTTTTAAGATTATTTATTTATTTTAGAGAGAGAGCATGAGAGGGAGGGGCAGAGGGAGAAAGAATCCCAAGCAGGCTCTGTGCATGGGGCTCAAAGTGGGACTCAATCTCACAACCCTGAGATCACGACCTGAGCCAAAACCAAGAGTCGGCTGTTTAACTGACTGAGACACCCAGGCGGCCCCTGTATACATAGATTTCTAATAGAGGACGTAGTATTTTGTTTTGTTTTCAATTTTAAAACATGGAGGGAGGTAATTTGTTTTAATCCTTAGTATATATTTTATTAGACTTTTTGAAGGTTATTGACTTTTAAGTTTTAATCTTTTCATTCTTTCCTAGTGCTTATGTCATGGTTTCTTTTTCTTTTCTAGATTTTATTTTTAAGTGATTTCTCCACCCAAAGTGGGGCTTGAACTCACAACCCCGAAATCAAGAGTCACATGCTCCACCAACTGAGCCAGCCAGGAGTCTCTCCCCTCTTCTTTTTTTTTCTTTTTTGTTGAAGTGACTGATATTTTCTATATAGTTTTATTTGGTTTAATAATCGTTCATTGACAGGGGCGCCTTTCTACCTCAGTGGAGCATGCAGCTCTTGATCTCAGGGTCATGAGTTCGAGCCCCACGTTGGGTGTGGAGTATACTTAAAAAAAAAATTCACTCATCGACAAATATTTTTTAAATGGCTTTTTTCCATGAGGAATCAATAATTGACAAGGCAGACAAATCTGGCTACTGCCCTCGTGGAAATAACTGCTGTCTAGTGGCAAAGCAAAAAAAAAAAAAAAATTATAATGTGGGGTGCCTGGGTGGCTCAGTTGGTTAAGCGTCTGCCTTTGGCTCAGGTCATGATCCCAGGGTCCTGGGATCGGGTCCAGTCTGCTTCTCCCTCTGCCTCTGCCTGCCTGCCTACTTGTGCTCTCTCTATCTCTCTGTCAAATAAATAAATAAAATCTTTTTTAAAAAAATTATAATGTGATATGTACAAGGAACGTGGCAGAAACTCACTTTGCCTACCCAATATCTGTTTACCACATCTTTCCTGCTTAGAGAACCCTACTTTTGTTGGGGGCAGGAAGCATGCCCAGTTGTAAGGGATTATATTTCCCCCAAACAGCTACACCAATATCTTGATCCTGCATGTTCTTCCCAAACCTTGTCACCCCCACATCAAGAAGTAAAATCTATTTCCCCTCCCTTTTAACCTGGGTGTGTCCTTGTGTCTGCCACAGGGAACAGAGTACAACACAAGTGATGTAGGACTTCTAGGCCTTGGTCATAAAAGGTAATATGGTTTCCACCTGGGTCTCTCTTGGGACCCTCACCCTTGAGACTCAGCCACCATGGTGTGGGAAGCCAAGCAGCCACATGAAAAGGTCATGTGAAGGTGTTCTAACCACAGTTCCAACCGTGTGAGTCTTCTTGGCCGGCAGCCAGCATCAACTGCTTCTGCGCTGAAGTCAAGTGCAGCACAGACAGCCTGTTTCTGTTGAGCTTTGCCCAAATGGCATATCTGTGAAGAAAAAACAACAACAGCAAGAACAACATGTTTTTATTTTAAGCCACTAAGTTTCATGTTGGTTTCTTACACAGCAATGGATACCCAGAGCACCAACTTTAAAAACTACATTTCCCAGCCTCCCATGTAGATTAAAGTGGCCACGTGACATAATTCTTTCCACTAAGTTGTAAGCCACGGGATGAGGCTTCTGAGAAAGACTCAAGAGATGCACGACTGCAGGACCTGGATCTTCTGCTCTTCCTTCTGCCTACAATTCAGGGTGACAGCTAGAGTTCCAGCAGCCATTTTGTAACAATGAGAATGAGTGCTACACCCTAGGGATTCCAGAATAGAAAACTAGAAATGCCGTTCAACATTTTTAGGTAACGCAAATTGAAACTACACTGAGATACCATTCCACACTTCTAAAATGACAAACATCTCGGGCGCCTGGGTGGCTCAGTTGGTTAAGTGTCTGCCTTCGGCTCAGGTCGTGATCCCAGGACCCCGGGATGGAGCCCCATGTCGGGCTCCCTGCACAGTAGGGAGTCTGCTTCTCCCTCTCCCACTGCGCCGACCCCCTGCTCATGCGCTCGCACTCTCTCTCTCTCTCTGATAAATCTTTTAAAAAATAAAATAAGATGACGAACATTAAAAAGACTGACAAGGGCGTCTGGGTGGCTCAGTTTGTTAAGCGACTGCCTTCGGCTCAGGTCATGATCCTGGAGTCCCGGGATCGGTCCCGCATCGGGCTCCCTGCTCAGTAGGGAGTCTGCTTCTCCCTCTGACCCTGCCCCCACCTCATGCTCTCTCTCTCTCTATCTCATTCTGTCTCTCAAATAAATAAAATCTTTAAATAAAAAAAAAGACTGAAAAATGCCAGATTTGGGTGTGAATGTGGAACAACCAGAACATACATACATTTCTAGCTGGTGTGTAAAGTGGTTACCAACACTTTTGAAAACTGGTTAGCAGTTTACAACAAAAATAAAAATACACCTATTCTATGATCCAGCTATTCAACTGGATTTTATTAAATTTAGGTTTTTATTAAATTTGAAATATGAAAATATACATTTATAGAAAGACTTATGTAGGAATGTTCAAAATAGCCATAAACAGGAAAACAATCCATAAGTTCATCAACACAAGAATTGATAAAATGGATAAACAAGTTGCAATATATATATACTACCTGGGAATACTATTTGGCAAAAGAAAAGGAAAAAAAAGTGACTCCTATATGCAACAACATGGATGAATCTCAAAAACACAGATGGAGCAAAAGAAGCCAAACGTGTACAAATATATGCTATACGATTATACTTATATGACATTAAAAACATGTAAATTCCTAATATTAGGAATTAAAATCGCAACAGTGGCTGCCTCACGGAGAGATTGACTAGAGACATAAAGAAACTGTCTGGGGTAATGGAAAACTTCTGCATTTCAACTGGGGTATTAGTTACCCAGGTGTATTCAGTTGTCAAAACTCATCAAACTGTACACTTTACTAAGATATGTCTATTTATGTTTATTTCAAAATGGTTAAAAATAAATATGAGCTTTCCTTGCAATTGTTTATTTACTCCTAAGAACCACTCAGAGGAGCTAAGACTTCAATTTTTTTTTTCCAAAGATTTATTTATTTATTTTGAGAGAGTGAGAATGAGAGAGAGAGAGAGTACATGAGAGGGGGGAGGTTTAGAGGGAGAAGCAGGCTCCTCGCTGAGCGGGGAGCCCGATGCGGGACTCGATCCCGGGACTCCAGGATCATGACCTGAGCCGAAGGCAGTTGCTTAACTGACTGAGCCACCCAGGCGCCCCAAGACTTCAATATTTTTGATTTGCTACTAGAGCTAACGTACAGTAGCACTGTTTAAACTAATATTAGGAATTAAAATATTTTTGTGACCAGGTCTCACTGACCAGTAAAATACTATCTCTAATTCATTTACCCAAAACAACATATTCCAAATAAAAACATATTGGACATGAATTTTCTTTCTCTTTTTCCCAAGCTAAGATAACCATAACAAAAATTTTTAAGCAATGGGGCACCTGGGTGGCTCAGTCATTAAGCGTCTGCCTTCGGCTCAGGTCATCATCCCAGGGTCCTGAGATCGAGCCCCGCATGGGGCTCTCTGCTCGGCAGGAGGCCTGCTTCTCCCTCTCCTACTCCCCCTGCTTGTGTTCCTGCTCTCTTTGTCTCTGTCAAATAAATAAATAAATAAATCTTTTAAAAAAAATTTTAGGCAAATCCCCATAAAAGCAACCAATAGGGTTTCTTGATAAAAAGTGATGCCTAAACTGAGATCAGAATTACAGCAGGATTAGCAAGGAAAAAAGGGTGAGGTGAAGTCCCAGAGGCAAGAGAAAAAAAAATATATGGTGTGTATATATATGTATACATACATACATATATATGTGTATATATACATACATAGAGAGAAATTAAAAAATCATCAGTGAATTTATTGCAACACATGCAACCCTTGAGAAGGCTGATATAACTATCTAAGCAGAAGAAATAATGCTTGACTGGGAAAAAGACAGAACTTTGAAGGATATCTTAATCTAGATGGTGGTTAAATAGGTCGGTACACATGTAAAATTCATTAAGGTTTAACATGTATATTAGTGCGCTTTACATAGTTATCTGCATATATGTTATGCCTCGATTTAAAAGATATATGTGGTGTGTCAGGTGGCTCAGTCAGTTAAGTGTCGGCCTTTGGCTCAGGTCATGATCCCGGGGTCCTGGGATCGAGTCCCACATCAGGCTCCTTGCTCAGCGAGGTGTCTGCTTCTCCCTCTGCCCCTCCCCCTGCTCCTGTGCTTTCTCTCTCTCTCTCTCTCTCTCCCTCTGAAATAAATGAAGTCTTTTAAAAAAATTAAAAAATAAAAGATATATATAATATTTATTCAACTATTTACTCATCAGTTCTGAATTTCAGAAGAGAAACCTGGGCTAAAGAAATATTTAGTAAACATCAATGTATATAGAAGGTGTGTTAGAGAATGCTATCTTTCTATATAATACAGGTTTAGCTGGATACATGGCTTCCCAAATAGAGACTCTATGTCTCAGCCTCCTTTAGAGTTAATTGTGGCCATGTGACTGGGTTCGTTTTCTGACATTTAGCAGAAATGACATTTGCAACTTCTAGCCATGCTCTTTGTAGGAAAGAAGCATGTCCCCCATTTCCATGAACTTGAACGTCGATATGGTAGTAAAGTAACTGAGACCACATGGATGAGGGCCATATCCAAATAGATATCATAAGTTAAAAGGACAATGGGTTCTCTAACCACCAGACCACCATATTATTCCTGGAGCACATATGCAAAATGTTACATGAGAAATAATTATCTTGTTTAAGTAATTTTCGTCTCTTGTTACAAGACTCTAGCATTTATTTGAACTAACCCAACTATTATTTAAGCCCAAGGGAGAAGGCAAAAAAATGAGAAGTGCCAGGGGAGAGTGGAATTGTGAAGACTGAGGAAAAAGACAAGAAGCGAGGGGTCAACTGTGTCAAAGGCGTTGATCCCTCAAGCAAGGAATGGATTCAAGAGCATCCCTTTGGGATGCTCGATTTCATTGTGTTTTGATAAGTCTTAACGTAATCACTTACCCACAGCATCCCCATGAACCATCTCATCTCTCTGATTGGAGCTAAAGCCAGTAAATTTCTTCTAATTTTTGCTTCTGTTCTACTTGGTCTAGTAAACATTGCTTTGTCTTTGTTAAAAATCTCACCAACACTTCTCATCCATGAAGGATTTTGTCAATCTAATATTGTGTTTAGATAGACACTCTGGAAAGTGCCAATATTGGATCCATTTTAATTTCAAACTAATTAAGCTTGGACCAGAACCAACTACCATGACTCAATCAGTACTCTTACCAAAAATTATATGGTATATTAATCTGGCAGAAAGAAGCTACATCCTTTTCTGCCAAAGTAGTTAAGTTAGTCAATAGTCTTCTTATGCAAGGAACAGAAACTAAGGTTGGGTGGGGGGCGCAGAGATGGGTCAGGGAAGAATTCCGTGGAAGGTCCTGAAATAGTTGACAGTTTCTGAAGGAAACAGAGCTGTTCTGGGAGTCTCACCCGGAACCAAGGGCTCAATGCCACTCCTTTCTCGTCCTCCATCACTCATCCCCTCTGGCTGTCAGTTTTATGCTTACGTACATATTTACATTTTTGAAGGCAAGAGCTACCTTTTGTGCTTTTATTTTTATTTTGTGGGGTTTTTGTTTGTTTGTTTGCTTGCTTTTACATTTTGTGCTTTTAGTAATCATAGTAGGCTAAAGAAAAATAGTAATAGTAGGCTAGATCCCTAGAAAGGGCATTTGGGATAAAGAGTATGGACTTTTATCAACTTCTTGACAGATGTTACCAATTACATTCCAAAAATATATATACCAATTTAGACTCTCAATGGGAGTGTATGATTTGGCTTATTTTTGAAACAACTTCAACAGCTTCAAATTTTATAAATTTTACAGTCTTCATTTTTTGATAGAATACAATGATATGTCCTTGATGCCTTATTTTATAACTATTAATGGTGAATTGTTTCACTTTATATCTCTGCTTCTGAGATTTGTCTATACATTGTCATTGCACCTTTTCCCATTAAAGTTTCAGAGTTTTCATTATTGATTTAAACTACTACTTGCTTTTTGTCAGATGTTTTTCCTTTGTAATTTACTTCTCAATTTCCGATGGTTTCTTTTAAATATCTCATGTAGTCAAGTCTTTGATTTTTGATTCTTTTGTGCTTACCAATTTATTTTAAGCTTAGAAAATTTTTCTCTCAACTCAAGAACAAGTAAATAGTTTCTTAAATTTTTTAACTAGGACTCTGGCAAACATTGGTTATATTTCAGGCACATGTTTTAATATTTGTTTATCTTACATTAGGATAGCTTTTTAACTAGGACTCTGGCAAACATTGGTTATATTTCAGGCACATGTTTTAATATTTGTTTATCTTCCATTGAACACCTTTCACATTTAAATCACAATAAATCTGGAACCTATTTTAGCATATGTGTTAAGTTGGCAATTTAACTTATCAAAGCCAGCCGATGTATTGAATAATTTTTCTTTTACATATTACAATGTGATACCAACTTTATTATTTGTATCATTTTTATAAATAATAGTATTTATTTATGATCATTCTGTCCCAAAGATATGCTTATAAAAGTTTATACAAGTAGCCCTCTATTTCATGTTTTTTTACTTATTTATTTATTTTTAAAGGATTTTATTTATTTATTTGAGAGAGAGAGATAGGGAGAGAGAGCACGAGGGGGCTGCGGGGAAAGGGAGAAGCAGACTCCCCGCCAAGCAGGGAGCTCTACACAGGGCTCCATCCCAGGGCTCCCAGATCATGACCTGAGTGTAAGGCAGATGCTTTACTGACTGAGCCACCCAGGAGCCCTTCATATGTTGTTTTATTTTATTTTATTTATTTTATTTTAGATTCTATTTATTTATTTGACAGAGAGAGACACAGCGAAAGAGGGAACACAGGCAGGGGGAGTGGGAGAGGGAGAAGCAGGCTTCCGGCTGAGCAGAGAGCCCGATGCTGGGCTTGATCGCAGGACCCTGGGGTCGCGACCTGAGCCGAAGGCAGATGCTTCATGACTGAGCCACCCAGACGCCCCCTTCATATGTTGTTTTGATATCTTTTGATACATTGTGGTGCAAATCCTTGCATTAGGAGACTTCTGGTTACAACTAACAAAAATGTATTAAAGTTACTTAAAGCAAAAGGGAGACTATGCATGGACCAATCAACTGTGCTCAGAGGTCAGGATTACTTTGAACGGAAGAGACAGATACCAAGGCACCTTTATTAAATCCTTTGAGCTGGGGAGAGCACCCAGTAGGTACTCATTGTTCCTGTCATCAATTTTTCTTTTTAAAAAAATGTCTTGGCTCTTCTCTATTTTTTCTAGCTAATCAACTTTAGAATCACTGTTTCAAGCTCCAAAAGATATTCCTATTTGGATTTTGATTGGAGTTGCATTAAACCTATAAATTAATTTGAAAAGAACTGACATCTTTATAATAGTCATTGTTACCTAGGAAAAAAATGGGTAGGACTTCCCATTTATTCAAGTCTTCTTTTATGTTCTTCAGTAAAATTTTGTAGTTTTATTTATATCGTTCCTGTCCATTTCTTATTATGGTTATTCTGAGGTGTTTTATATCATTCATTTTTAAACCAATTACAATCTGACTTCTACCATTAATCTTAATTCTTTTGTTACTAAAAAAAGGGGGGGGGAAGCAGTAGAAATCATTGGAAGGACATTGAGGAAACTCATAGAATTAAGAGAAGAGAGTTTCCAGAAAAGGAAACAGGGCTGATATCAGGGAAGACGGGATCCATAGGCTGAAACACCGATGCGTCTTTCAGGCTCTCTCTCGCTCTCTCTCCATTGCTTGTCTCTCATCTCTGCATATCTGTGTATTTTGACCTCACATAGTTCCATTATCCAAAAGAAAAGAGGATGTTTTTGCCCACTTGTTCCAGATAGAAAGATCCTAGGCAAATGACCCATAAACGTATGAAATGATGCTTGCTCCATCATATTCACAATAACAGAAATGCAAATGAAAACAACACTGGAATATCATTTCTAAATTATCAGATTAGCAAAGATCTAAAGGTTAGTTTAGACAACTTGCTCTCATATATTTCGAGTTGAGTATAAATTGGCAATTTGGCACTATCTCACTGAATTAACAGTGCAACCCAACAGGTCTTCCTCTGGGAATTTATCCCGGACTTTATCCACTCATGTATGAAATGATGTATGAAATAGATTACTCATTATAGCATTGTTTGCAATACCAAAAGACAAAATCAGTAGAGGGTGTACATGATGACACATCTCTATATTGGGAAATAGCCGCTATGAAGATGTTCTTTATATGATATGGACTGGGCTCCACGACCTCGTGTTGTTCAGAAAAATCAAGCTATGGTGTGCATAGGTTGCTATCCTTTGTGTAAAAACAGGAGGAAAAAAATAAATGTAAATTGTCCTTCAGGTAGGAATGATCTCCAGAAAGATACCCAAGCGCTCTTTGCACTGCATGCTTCCAGAAAAGGAAACAGCATAGCTGGGAAATAGATGCAGAGAACAGCTTTCTCCTGCGCGCCCCTGCGTACTCTCTCCCGCGCGCCCCTGCTGCGCGCCCCTGCGTACTCTCTGTGTCATGTGCGTATATTACCAATTCTGAAGTGTAAACACAACTAGATTTTAAAATGTTCTTCCCCATTTCTCATTTATGCAGTAGTCTTTGCTTGTTGTTGAACTGACAAAATAATTCCAAGGCTCAATTATGATTCTTTTCCGAAGCAAAATTTGAACCTTGTGCTAACTCACAG
The DNA here is from genome assembly GCF_003265705.2 of Callorhinus ursinus. Lineage (NCBI taxonomy): Eukaryota > Metazoa > Chordata > Mammalia > Carnivora > Otariidae > Callorhinus > Callorhinus ursinus. The sequence continues at coordinate 22,366,124 of NW_027397101.1, forward strand.
GTGGCAGTGCAGGTGAAAAGTCTGAGAGAGCAGGAGATGGGGCAACTGGAAGGTAGAACAGGCTTTAGACATTAGTCTCCCATTTGGGAGGTCTAATACATTACCTGGTTGCTCCAAATATTAGTTTATCTTCAAAAGTTGTTAAACTGGGGTGCCTAAGTAGCTCAGTTGGTTGAGCATTCCTGACTCTAGATCTCCGCTCAGGTCACGAGTTCAAGCCCCGCGTTGGGCACCACGCTGGGTGTGGAGCTTACTTGAAAAAAAAAAAAAGGTGTTAAACTAAACTAATGCTTGGCGTGACTGATGTCACATCTCTGAAATATAAACATGATACAGTTCTATTTTCCAACATCTGCCGCCACTGTGATAAGCTGAACTGCTTTTTGTCATGGACTGTGAAATTCCTCAACAAGTACTGGATTTCATAACCATCATTTTCAGTCACTTTCAGTTACTAAAACCAGCCCCTTGAGGACGTAAAGTCCCTCTCACTTTATTTATTTTACAGTATCTAGAAATCTTTTTGTACCACGTGACTCAAAATGTACAAGGTGTATAAAGGGTCTGTAGTAGAGACGTCTTTCCACCCCTTACACACCGGGCCTTCCTTCGCTCTTGGTTATGCAGGTTATATACTACACAATTCTAGTGGTCTCCAGTCTCTGTCATTTAGATCAGTATTTCTCAGGATTTAATGCTATAAGAAACACCTGTAGGTCTTCCTTAGACAAAGATTACGATTCAGTAAGTCTGGGGTAGGAACTGAGATTCTGCATTTCCAATAGTTTCCCAGGTGATGCTGATGCTGCTGGTCTGTAAACCACACTTTGAATAGCAAGGCCTTTATGTGATTGATGCCCCAAGTATATAGCCTGTGTGGCATCACCTAGGAGCCCTGAATCATCCATTTCCCCTAAGGTTCCCAAGTTTTAAATATCCTTCCAGATATGCTCTATGTGCATGCAAGCATACATGTATGTAAATATATTTAATTTTTTATGGAAATGATAGCATATTACATACATCGTTCTATATGTTGTTTCCCCCCTCACTTACTATGTCTTGAAGCCTATAGGTACACATAAAACTGCCTTCTCAGGATGCCTGGGTGGCTCAGTCGGTTAAGCGTCTGCCTTCAGCTCAGGTCATGATCTCAGGGTCCTGGGATCGAGTCCCATATCGGGCTCCCTGCTCAGCGGGGAGCCTGCTTCTCCCTCTGCCTGCAGCTCCCCCTGCTTGTGATCTCTCTCTCTCTCTCTCTCTCTCTGTCAAATAAATAAATAAATCCTAAAAAAAACCCTGCCCCCTCTCTTTTTTTTAAAGATTTTATCCATTTATTTGAGAGAGATTTATTATTACATATATAAATATTACAATGTATAAATATTATTTAGGTAATGAGTTTTCAAATGGTGAGAAAGCAGGCAGCCCTTCTGACATGCCTGCTCTCAGCTATGCACCTCCCCCCGCCAACACTTTTCTTCTTATTCCAGCAACATCGACCTGGAACATCTATCCCATCTCCACCACGGCGAGGTTGCGGAAGGGGGAAGGCATGGTCATTGCACCCCAGTTCTGTGTCTCTCCTAAAACTTTACTGGGATTAGTCAAATCATGTGTGGACATAGCTGGTCCTATAGCTAGCAATTCTTTCACTTAACATGTCATTTGTTTTCAGTTCTAGGCTCTGAGAATATATGAAAAATCCACCCAGGTACTCCCCACTACCATTTTACATATATTAGTTATCGTCTGTTTGACATCCCTCTCACCATTTTATATCCAGTATATTATTATTTCTATTGGTGAAGTAAAATAAGAATTACATATTTCTTATGTTCTATCAAGGACATTCATTAATCTATTTATTAGTGATAACATTTAATAAATTATGATAGTGATAATGATGAGGTATGCACCAATGGGCTAAAATAGATGAGGCCAGGTTCTAGAACCGGCTCTGTTAGCAGTGAAATTCTGCTCTTAAAGAAAATCTTTTAAATTTGTGGTGCTCTGGTTACATAGAACCTGTAGCTGAGATACAACAGTCTACAGAGACAAGAATTAGTATTATTTTACATTCACTATTACTTTCAATATAGGAACTTTGGGAAACCTCTAAAACTTTATTTTTTATTCTGATGGTTTACCTTTTTGGCTGATTATTTGCTTTTCTCCTTCCTTCATCATTTGACCAGAATATCTGAGCTTGATTTCAATATTTAATGTATTTTAATCAAAATTTATTAAGAGTATGGACTATTGCGGCACCTGGATGGCTCAGTTGGTTAACTGGCTGCCTTCAGCTCGGGTCATGATCCCAGGGTCCTGGGATTGAGCCCTGCGTCGGGCTCTCTGCTCAGCGGGGAGCCCGCTTCTCCCTCTCCCTCTGCCTGGCACTCTGCCTACTTGTGCTCTCTCTCTGTCAAATAAATAAAATCTTAAAAAAAAAAAAAAGAATACGGGGCTATCACTAACTACCATGCTAGGCATCGGGTCTATGGTAGGGCAGGAAACAAACTAGCTTTCAGTTATTAGGGTGCTTGCAGTCTGGAAAAGGACTCAATGAAAGGTACACAAATAATAAAAGGGAATGAGCGAGTAACCTCTTTAGGTATAGGGAGTGTGGTGGTGGTCAGAAGGTTTACAAAGTAAGTTGTTAAAATCAAGTCAGGGGCGCCTGGGTGGCTCAGTTGGTTAAGTGTCTGCCTTCGGCTCTGGTCATGATCCCAAGGTCCTGGGATCGAGTCCTGCATTGGGCTCCTTCCTCAGTGGGGAGTCTCCTTCTCCCTCTACCCTTCCCCCCAGCTTGTGATCTCTCTCTCTTCTCTCTCAAATAAATAAATAAATAAATAAATAAATAAATAAATAAAATCTTTAAAAAAAATCAAGTCAGAATGGGGTATCTTTCTTGAAAGAAAAAGTTTGGTTGCTTAAAAAATTGTACCTCCTAATAGTAAACCAACTGTGAACCCAACTTCAGAAAGAACAACAGTGGTATGCTTTAAGTCTTGTCTCTTTTCCCAGATGCAGTCTCATTAGCAAAAAAAAGGGGGGGTAAAGGAAAGGTAATTGTCTCTTCTCTGTTAGACCTATGGATTTTACACTTCTAGGAAAAGACTGGGACTGGCCCTCAGAACCAGTCTCCTTGGAAACTGAGCAAGCAACTAATATTTGGGTCTCGGAGAGTTTTCTGGATGTCACAAAAGGATCTAGGATTAGGGCCTGTATTATGAGAACCGGCCCTGCGACTGTCGGCATGGCCTGGGGCTCTCCGTGAAGGTCCCTTGCTGGGTCTGCAGTCTGTGGCGCACCTCCCCAGAGCAAGCATCCCCTGGCTGCCCTTTCCAGTGGTGAGGGACCAGGGTGTTCAACAGCTTCACATTACAGGGGAAGAACTCACCACTCAGGGACCCTGGGCTGAGAGATTAGGGTGGGGAGATGCCTCGGAAGATGATTGTGACCATCCCTAATTTACTTTGATTTAGAAAAATAAAGAAATATGACATGACCTGAGAATGATACAGCAGTGTAAGAGTAACTCATACTGGTAACAAAATAAATATTTTGAAAGTTCATCCCGGTGAGATCTCCTAGTAATCACAAGGCAATCAAGCACCACTACATTTACAACAAATGAAAACCTCGAAGATTATTGTGTCTGAATCAAATTGGGCACTTGCTCAGACTGGGGTAAAATTGTGTCTTACTTGTGGGTTTCTGGTTACTAAGGATGCTGGTAAGAAGTAGATTTTTCAGGACTGCAGAGGTCCCCAAATTAATCCCTTTGCGGACTTAGGTACATAGGACACCAGTATGTTTTCTAATAAGGTTTTCTTTCTTTAGGCATCAGAACTTTCCCTAAATGAGTTGAAACAGTAGGCCTTGAATTGAAAGCTGAATGAAACAACTGGATTGTAATGCACTGGTTTGAATTTACCTGCAAACACCATATTTGAAAAATGAAGGTGTGATCAGCTAAAAGCCATACATTTTGAAAGCATGGATGGGGTTCTCCTGCCTGGGCTAAGCAATGTTCCAAACACTTTGGCTATATTAACCCACATACCCTTACAATGACCCTATGCTGTAGATACTATTATTATGCTCATCTTAAATGTGGGGAACAGAGAGATTGTTCAAGGTTATTCTCAGCTAGGAAGTGGTAGAGCCAGACTATGAACCCACGCAGTCTGGTTTTAGAGTGTATCTTGACAACTGGATTAATTGCCTTTTCATATAGTCAGTAGTTAAAATTAGGGAAGAACAGGGCGCCTGGGTGGGTCAGTTGGTTAAGCGACTGCCTTCGGCTCAGGTCATGATTCTGGAGTCCTGGGATCGAGTCCCGCATCGGGCTCCCTGCTCCGCAGGGAGTCTGCTTCTCCCTCTGACCCTCCCCCCTCTCATGTGCTCTCTCTCCGTCTCTCATTCTCGCTCTCTCAAATAAATAAATAGAATCTTTAAAAAAAAATTAGGGAAGAACATTGGGATCCCTTGTGGAGAAGGTCTCTATAGAGGTAGAAGCGGAGAGGGAAGGATAAACTCTGATAAAACACTAACATGTAGGGCATTAGCAGAAAGAGAAGATCCAAACCAGAAAGCAACAGTTTGTTCAGAATGGGAGAAGGAAGACCAGGGTAAGACCATGTGGTCAACAGTGTCAACGCTATGGAGATGTCAAGTAACAGAGACAGAAAAGTGTTTGCTGCATGTGAAAAGCGGGAGGTACTCGCCAGCCCCAGCAAAGGTCCTTTCGGTGGAGTTTTGGGGGAGAGTGGTCAGAAATCAGTGATTTGAGAAGTAAGCCAGAAAAAGAGCATGCAGAGCGAAGAGTTGAAGAATCGTGGCTGGGACGACTATGAAAGAGTTTAACATAGACTAGAAGGACACGTGACAAGAAAATCTGCTTAAAGAATGAAGTGGTTAGGGGCACCCGGGTGGCTCAGCTGTTAAGCGTCTGCCTTCAGCTCAGGTCATGGTCCCAGGGTCGTGGGATCGAGCCCCGCATCAGGCTCCCTGCTCTGCGGGGAGCCTGCTTCTCCCTCTCCCTCTCCCCCTGCTTGTGTTCCCTCTCTCACTGTGTCTCTCTCTGTCAAATAAATAAATAAAATCTTAAAAAAAAAAAAGAAATGAAGTGGTTGAACATGTTCATAGACCTTGGGAGATGAATCAGCAGAAGGGGGAAGATTTAAGACAGTGAGGGGACAATTCCATAGCAGGAATGTGTTTGAAGAGACTGGAGAAGTGATATTCAGAGAACAGCTAGAGAGCCAGCCAATGCAGCTGGAAGTTGGTAGAGTAAAGCCTGAGGCTCGTGGTCTTCTCTGACAGGTAGGCAGGTAGTTATACAATAAATGTGATGTAGAGGAGAGTAAATCAGAGACGACCAAAGCCCTATGAGGAACAACTCTGAAGGGCAGTTTTGGCTCCTGAGCTTCTGGACAGGTTGACAGGAGGTTTTGTCCGGCTAGCTTTGGGTTCAACTCTTTCCTCTGTTCAACGCAGCTTCCTGCCCTGACTTTTGACAGGGGTTTATCCTTTATAAACCTCTTGCACCCTGAACAGATATCTTTTCAGAGTCAGCTCTTAGAGATCCTAATCTGTGAAGCACCTGTATTTGGTAACATTCTAAAGATTTTATTTCCAATGGGAATTATATGTTATAGCAAACCCAAGAAGTTTCCACTTAAAGGAATAATTAAAATAGCATCATAGAAAATTCTTTGTAACCTGTTGTATTTCAACATCACCACTTCCCCTCCCCTTCAATTTTACTTAATATTAGTTTCAGGTGTACAACATGATTCAATATTTATATCTATTGCAAAATGATTAGCACAATAAGTCTAGTTAACATCTGACCCCATGCATACAGATTTTTTCTTCCTTGTGATAAGGACTTTGTAACTTCCAAATATGCAATAATACACTATAGTCGCCATTCTGTACATCACACCCCAACATCCTCAGCATAACCCTTTATTGTAACAATTCTAATAGCAGCACTTATAATGTATCTTGTTCTCAGCAAACAAAATAACCATGTAACAAAAGGGTTTCTTTGTTGTTGTTGTGTTGTTGGAACAATGGCTGCTTACAAATGAAAGTAAATTAAAAGGAATTCCTTTACTTGATGAACTATTATACTAACAGTTTACCTTACTTATCACATGTACATACATGCATGTGCACACAGACACATATGCTAAATTGACCCCTTGGTTTGAATCTCTCGTCCACCATGTCCTTAATCATTTAATAAAAATTTATTAAATGTTTTGTGTCAGAAACTATTCTAAGACACAGCCCTATTTTCAAAGAAATCACAGTCTAGTCAGTGTTTGAATAGTATTACCAGAATGCTTTTAAAATTGTGGTTTGGGAACATCTCAGTTGGTTAGGATTCCCACTCTTGATATCAGCTCAGGTCTTGATCTCAGGGGTGGTGAGTTCAAGCCCTGTGTTGGGCTTCGTGCTGGGCTTAGATGCTACCTAAAAAAAAAAAAAAAAAAAGACTACATAAAATTGTGGTTTGAGGAGAGCAATGGGTAACATCAAACCTGAAGATCCCTTAGTTATCAGCATTTTCTGAAAAATTTTTCATTCAGGTTTCTGTATTTTCCATTTTTCTAAAACATATTTTATGTTAAAAATCGTCTCAAGGATTCTTACAAAATATACTTGGTATGATATTTTCCCCCAATCTTCATACTAGAAAATAAAAATACAGGAATTATGTATATTTCTAATTTTCATTAATGTCATAAAGTAAATCAGTTGTGGATGATGTTTAAAAAAATTTTTGTAGCTACCTATTTGTGTTGTTATTTTATCTTTTTTTTTAAAAGATTTTCTTTATTTATTTGAGAGAGAGAGAGAATGAGAGATAGCGAGCACGAGAGGGAAGAGGGTCAGAGGGAGAAGCAGATTCCCCGCTGAGCAGGGAGCCTGATGCGGGACTCGATCCCGGATCTCGAGGATCATGACCTGAGCCGAAGGCAGTCGCTTAACCAACTGAGCCACCCAGGCGCCCCTATGTTGTTATTTTATCTTAATGAGATCAGATGAGACAATAAATTTCAAAGTACTTCTCAAACAGTAAGTAATAATATTATCATTGTTTTTATTATTAATTATTAATGAAATAAGATATTAAGCCTTGTTTTTCCCCCTCAAGATTCTACAGAAAATCTAATTTAAATTCCGCATAAGTATGCTTTCTTTCCTAAAAGTTCTTTTAGGGGTACCTGGATGGCTCAGTCGGGAGAGCAAATAACTCTTGTTCTGTGGGTCATGAGTTTGAGCCCCATTTCGAGTGTAAGAGATTACCTAATAAAATAAAATAAATTCTTTTTTATTTATGTATGTATAGGCCTAGAAGTACTTAAAGAAATTTTATTTATTTTATTGTAGTAAATTCATATCTATTTGTGATATGATATTGACCAAGTGATCTGACATCTACAATGACCATAGATATATCTACTTTATTTTTTTATTATTTTTTGAAGATTTTATTTATTTATTTGACAGAGAGAGAGAGAGAGAGTGAGAGAGGGAACACAAGCAGGGGGAGTGGAGAGGGAGAAGCAGGCTTCCTGCTGAGCAGAGAGCCCAACATGGGGCTCGATCCCAGGACCCTGGGATCATGACCTGATGCCAAAGGCAGACGCCTAACGACTGAGCCACCCAGGTGCCCCAAATATTTACTTTATTAAAGGAGGTTAAAAATAACAATAGCTCAATTAGTACTGATTCTATTTAAACATTCAGAAGATCAGGCCTCAATAAAAACAGTTATTCTTATTGAGTATGTATTATTTATCAAGTACTTTGATCATTCCAAAGACAAGCAAGACTCTCTGTCTTTCTAAAGAGTTTATAATAGGGGCACCTGGGTGGCTCAGTCGGTTAAGTGTCTGCCTTTGGCTCAGGTCATGACCCCGGAGTCTCTGAATCTAAGCCCATGTCAGGCTCCCTGTTTGGTGGGGAGTCTGCTTCTCCCTCTGCCCCTCACCCCACTCTTGCTCTCTCACTCTCTTTCTCTCTCAAATAAATAAATAAAATCTTTTAAAAAAAATAGTTTGTAATATATTCAAGAAGAATAAGGCAAATAAGCACTAAGAGAAAAATCCCATAAAGATAAGATCAGATAGTACAGAGCTTCAAATGCCAAGATAATATCTTAATTGTGATGATGGTTTCAAAAGTGTGTACATATGTCAAAGCTTATTGAATTGTACACTTTAAGTATATACTGTTTATTATATGTCAAATCTATCCTAATAAAGCTATTTTTATTTACTTTTTATTTATTTACTTTTAAGTAAGCTTTGCCTTCAGTGAGGGGCTCAGAGTCATGATCTCAAGATCAAGAGTCACATGCTGTACTCACTGAGCCAGCCAGGCACCCCAAAGCTATTTTTAAAAACAGCAAGGTGAGAAGATTTTACATGATGTTATGCATAATGGAGAATACTGCATTTCTTTCTTTTTTTTTTAAAGATTTTATTTATTTATTTTGAGAGAGAGAGAGCACATGAGAGGGAAGAGGGTCAGAGGAAGAGGCAGACTCCCTGCCGAGCAGGGAGCCCGATGTGGGACTCAATCCCAGGACCCTGAGATCATGACCTGAGCCGAAGGCAGTCGCTTAACCAACTGAGCCACCCAGGCGCCCCCCAACCTTTCTTTCTTAGGAAGTTAGTGAGAATGTAAACTGAGAAGGAAGATGGGGGAGCAAGAGAAAAGAAGATCCACAGGAGGAAAGAAGTGAAGAGGTTTTGATGATGATGATGATGCTAATGATTCAGGATGTCAGCAGGTCCTAGGATGACACTGTACAGCTGGTATAGAGAGAAATCAGGAAGATAAATAGATTCAGGAGGGATTTGTACCCATAAAAAAATGAAACATATAGGGGCGCCTGGGTGGCTTAGTCATTAAGCGTCTGCCTTGGGCTCAGGTCATGGTCCCAGGATCCTGGGATCGAGCCCCGCATTGGGCTCCCTGCTCCGCGGGAAGCCTGCTTCTCCCTCTCCCACTCCCCCTGCTTGTGTTCCCGTTCTCGCCATGTCTGTCTGTCAAATAAATAAATAAAATCTTAAAAAAAAAGAAAAAAGAAACATATAATTACCTGATGTGTTTGGATATACTGAACAAGGATTTACAATTTTCTATGAAAAGATTTACAGTTTTCTTTCAGAGTTTGAGGTTGATTTAGTAATAGATAAATGGAAAAGTGAGCAAATGAAAAGAAATGAGGCAATCATTAGTGCCAGGAAAAATTTTTATTTTATTTTTATTTTTTTTATTAATATTCGTAATATTTCTTTTTTTTTTAAAGATTTTTATTTATTGAGAGACAGAGAGAATGGTAGAGAGAGAGCACGAGAGCGGAGGAGGTCAGAGGGAGAAGCAGACTCCCCACTGAGCAGGGAGCGCGATGCGGGACTCGATCCCGGGACTCCGGGATCATGACCTGAGCCGAAGGCAGACGCTTAACCGACTGAGCCACCCAGGCGCCCCAGGAAAAATTTTTTAATTGCACAATAATGAAAATGTTGTTATAGGGCACAAAGTATATTATATATAGATTCAGCTGTGAATAATGTTAGTAAAATTGGATAAATATAAACATTGAATATTGATTTAACCCCAAATTGGGATACAACTACATTGTAAAGATGGAGACAAGAGAAAGAAAGAGAGAGAAAGTTTGCAGGAGGAGACATATATGAGAGATTAGTCCTTGTCTTTCAAAGTAGGAAGTCCACAGATATTATCTAAAACTTTTTTTTTCAAAAAATCAAGAAATATTGGTATGACCTATTTAGCATTTGGAAGGTAAACAGTAGGAGAAAAAACCTAACAGATTTGAACATGGTGGCCAGTAGAGATCTGGAATCAGAGGTAAGTTGGGTTAGGTCATAAGACTGCTCTTTTTGTTGTTAACAGTCCTATGCTATTTACTTTGTGTTTTAATTATTTACCTGTATTATTAAGTGATTATTTGGTGGAGATCATGAATATTACATATAGTATGAATAAAAATAACTGACTTAATCTTACTTAAGTACTTATGGCTTAGAATAAAATTTCCTGTTAGAGCTCATATACAAATTCAGTAAATACTTAGTCTTAAGCAACCTAGATGAGAGTAAGGGTGGTGTGCTAGAAAATCATTATGATTTAAAATGTGGTTCTGTGGTGACAAAAATACAGACGTTGGAGAGGTGCCTGACTGGCTCAGTTGGTAGAGCATGCTTCTCTTGGTCTCAGGGTTGTGAGTTTGAGCCCCATACTGGGTAGAGATTACTTTGAAAAAATAAATAGGGGTGCCTGGTGGCTTAGTCAGGTAAGCCTCCAACTCTTGATTTCAGCCCTGGTCATGATCACAGGATCATGAGATGGCGCCCCATGTGGAGCTTCGTACTCACCACGGAGCCTGCTTAAGATTCTCTCTTTCCCTCTGCCCCTCCGCCTGCTCGCATGCGTGCTCTCTTTCTCCAAAAAAAATTAACAAAATCTTAAAAAAAAAAATCCATGTTGCAGATATACATGAAGAGTTTGAATAAAATTGTAATGAATATATATGAGTAGGAAACATATAAAATATTACTGGATAACATTTATAAATATGTATAATGTAAAAAATTAAGTTTTTTGACTATTTCTTCAATGTTCCTAAAATAATATGTATTCTACTTGGCAAAACAAACAAACAAACAAACAAATATATATATGTATATTCCACTGATAGAGGACTTCAAGTACCTCCATTTTGACTTTAAACTTTCCAATTGATTAAGTCTTCTTTCCAGTTTATCTCTGAACTCAGGCAAAAGACTCTGCGGGCAAAGCATCCCCTGATGGAAACCAAAATTACCCCCTCGAGCAATAAGGACTGCCCTGAGCCAGCAAGACCCCATCTGTGGTTAACTCCAAGACAATGATCAACCTGACTTTTACTGCCCACCTGCATGTACCCACTGATCTTTGTACCACATTTTCTTTATATAAACCTGGAGGTATTTTATTTTATTTTATTTTTTCTGTGTAAAAGGTTTATTTGTACTAATGTTTAGAATACAGGAACTAAAGAAAGAAAGACACCTCAACTCCTAAGCGACAGTGAATTTATTTATTTAACAGAGTGAGAGAGCACAGGCAGGTGGAATGAGGGGGGAGGAAGGGAAGCAGGCTCCCCGCTGAGCAGGGAGCCGGATGCGGGGCTCGATCCCAGGACCCTGGGACCATGACCTGAGCCAAAGGCAGACACTTAACTGACTGAGCCACCCAGGCGCCCCAAACCTGGAGGTATTTTCAACACTTTGGATACAGCCTTTGAGATGCTAGCCCACGGTCTTCCCAGTGTTAGCATCACTGCAATAAATTCTTTTTTTTTTTTTAATGTTTTTATTTATTTATTTATTCATGAGAGTCAGAGAGAGAGAGAGAGAGAGAGAGAGAGAGAGAGAGAGAGGCAGAGGGAGAAGCAGGCTCCCTGCCTAGCAGGGAGCCCGATGCGGGACTCGATCCCAGGACCCCGGGATCATGACCTGAGCCGAAGGCAGACGCTTAACCATCTGAGCCACCCAGGCGCCCAACTGCAATAAATTCTTTTCTTGTTTCCCCACCACTCTTCTCTGCCCTTGGATTTTGTTGGTGGTAAGTGGCAGAACCTGGTCTTTTTGGGGACTCCCCCACCGGAGCCAGGTGCTCTTGCTCTCCTGTGCCCCAGCTATACCACTACTATTGTATCCTCTCATTAGGAACATAGGGGTTTGATTTAAATATGAGGTCACTTTATATTTAGGCAAATTTGGTAGTGTTTCCTCCATGGTTCTCTGCAGCTACTAATAATTCCATTTAAATCAACTTAACATGGGGCACCTGGGTGGCTCAGTCGTTAAGCATCTGCCTTCGGCTCAGGTCATGATCCCAGGGTCCTGGGATGGAGCCCCGCATCGGGCTCCCTGCTCCATGGGAAGCCTGCTTCTCCCTCTCCTCCTCCCCCTGCTTGTGTTCCCTCTCTTGCTGTGTCTCTCTCTGTCAAATAAATAAATAAAATCTTTTTAAAAAATAAATAAATCAACTTACTCTGCAACTAATTAGTTTCTCTTTCTTTGTCCATCCTATACAGTCACCGAAAACATGTTTATGTGAAATGGACGTGTGCCCTGTCTAAAAATCATTCATTTGTTCATTTGAGATTGAAATTGTCTTACGTAATTCTCTTTGATAGGCACCTAAGGTTAAAGAAAGGTCTACATATTTATTAACCCAGGAGGGAGAAACTAAGTGTGTGCTATATGATTTTATAACTGAGAATTTAAATTGTAAAAGAAAAAGTACCCAATAAATGGCTCATCTCCTGAGTTTTAACCCCATCAAAATTAATCCCACCCTTTTGGGCACTTCCCTGACAATGGAGTCTTTCATTCTAATTCCACAATGTTAGCCTGGGGTCCAGGAACATCCCTAAGAGAACAAAAAGGAATCACCTAGGAAACCACTACAGAAATGCTGAGTATGTTTTAGGTGCTTTACAACGGACAACTGAAGACCTTTTGCACATGGTCACTGTTGTGATAGAAAGTACTGCCTCAGGGTCGGGCTGAGGAAAACGTGCATGTGGAAAACCTTGGACTTCCAAAGAATAAATAAATCAAAAAACCCTCCAAACAAAAGTAACAATTAAACAAGAATAAAAACCAGACTACCCATCTTCCTAATAAAAAAGTAATTCTTTCTTAATTGCATTTATCAAAATGATCATTCTGATGGAGAGAGCAGTAGGGCTAAATTGTTAATATTTTCCAGTTGCTTATAAATGCCAGTAAAAAGGTTTAAGTGTGTTTAGACGTGGAAAAGGAAGTGTAACTTTTTCTTCTGTTAACTCTTCCTAGGAGAGCCAAGTCTCTCTAATAATTTCTGAGTGAAATATAATTTAATTGTGTATTTTCTGTAAATAAATACATTTCCTTATTCAACATAGTAGAGAAGAAATCCATTTTTATTTATGTCTCTTTCTAGTCTAGTATTTTTAAGAATTAAACAGTAAATTGTAATGACAAAGTTCCCTTTGTTTTCTTCCATTTGGGAGTTCATTACTGAGTACTTAGAACATTTAATCATAAGGGGAAAAAATGATCCCAGAATTATCTGATCTTTAATGACTTCTTTTTAACAACTACATACAAAAAGAGAAGCAAGATGAAGGACATCCTCTCAACCTATTCAGATGGAAATGTGAATCAAAAGGAAACATTTTATAAATTATGCTGTGCAAGAAAATTCTCTTGGTGGTAAGTAATTACTAAGAGCTAACTATTGTTTTCATATTTCTATTTTTTATGTTCTGATATAAAGCAACATCTATAGAACAAAAATACAGGGGGAAGAAAAGGAGAGATATTAGGGTAGGCTATAAAGGTTGTAAAAATCCTAACTGGTATGATTACAGGGCATGATGGCCATTGAATAGATCCATTAGTCATAATTGAAGCTGTCAGGAGCCAGTTAAATGGCTGTCTCTGCGGAGGTCACCTTCCACATACGAGTTGGCCTATGCTGAGTAGTTGCCTTGTGAAGAGGTTGAATCCTGACTCATCTGGACAAACCTTAAAAAAAAAAGTTTTGTTTTGTTTTGTTTTTTGTTATAGGAATGAAGGAACAAGGCTCAAAAGTAATTTAGTGTTTCTGGACTGGACTTTAATCATAGCAGGCAGCATATGTAGTGGTAATCACTAGATAAACCTTATTGTCTGCTGTCCTATGCCCAGCTTGTGCTGAGTTGTCTCTGTTTGCCTCTTAGCCTCCTGGCTGGGCTGGGTTGACCTCTATGGGGTGCATCAGAAGGGGTTCCTTGCTTTCTGATTTCCGTTTAGACTCAGCCAATGGGATGTCCTATTGGCAACTAGAGGATGAAAGAGATAGAATTTTTAATTCCCTACTCTTGGATATTTATGAATTCCCTACTATCTTCCTTCTTGGGTCTTGTGCTCCATCAAGGACCACAGCAGGGCCAAATTAGACTAAGACAAGTGAGGCCTTTGGGGTACAAAATTTAGGGAGGCACTCACTCTCAGGTTTGTACAAGGGCAGAGTTAGCGCCTGAGTGCAAGGGCCTCCTTAAATTTTGATGAACAATTCCTTACATTAACCCTTCCTTTAACTGAGCTGGTTTGAGATGATTCTGTTCCCTTACAATCAAAGCAACATAGGCCAAAATAGCAAAAGGAACGGGAGCCTGAGAAGTAGCTGGACAATACCTAGCTGTTCTAAACGAATTCTGGATTGTAGGGACCAGAAACATTATATCCTGGGCAGCACTGGTTACATAATTTATAAGGCCCAGTGTGGGGGAGGGCAGGATACAAAAACCAAAAACCAGATGCAGAGCCCTTCTTGAGAAATTATTGAGTATTTCAAGAAAGCAATAGCAAAGCATTAAACTAAATACAAGTACTTCCTGAGAGTGAGGCCCTGTGTGACTGCCGGTCTGGGCTATCTGCAAATGAAATGGTCAATCTTTAAGGAATTGTGGAGAATTGGAAGAATGTTAGAAAATAAAGTTAAAAGTCATCTGAAAATCTCGCAAGCCCTATGATGGCATCATGGGTTTCTTATGCACCTTTTCAGCGTATGGTGTTTATTAAACACGTAATGAGAACTTAACAGCAACACTAATAACCAATATTTATCAAGCTCTTATGATGGACCCAAGGCCTGGTATATAGTATTTATACTTCTTGGTGGAATGGATGGATACATACAATTTAGAAATTAGCTAAGGGTTTTTTTATTTCAAGATTTCTATTTATTTATTTTTAGAGAGAGAGAGAGAGAGAGAGCATGCGCATGCACACCATGAGCCTTGGGGAAGGCAGAGGGAGAAAGACAAGCAGACTCTGTGCTGAATGCAGAGCCTGGCAAGGGGCTCAATCTTACAATCTTGAGATCATAACCTGAGCCGAAATCAAGAGTTGGATGCTTAACTGATTGAGCCTCCCGAGTGCCCCTAGATAAGGGTCTTATATGGATGATCTCACTTCATCCTCAAGCAACTGTTAAAAGATAATATTACTATCCCCATTTTACAGATAAGGAAATGGCACGGAGGGAGTTAGAGCGATTTGCCCAAGGTCACAGAGTTGGTTAACCTCTGAGATTGGCACCAATATCTCTCTGATTTCAAAGTCTGAGCTCTTAACTACTGTGCCCAGAGTAGGTGCTTTGGAATGACTGATTGGTTTTGGGATTATCTTTGGTATTAATAAAGTCATAACTCTAGCCACTTTATTAACTTGATACCAGAAAACCATTATTATTTAAAACCTTAGAAATTCCATCTAGTATATACTAACTATACAAGGGACTCTGATTATACTCAGGGCATGCTCAGGTAGATATATTTTCAAACTTATTTTTCATTAGCCTTCTGATCTTCTGTCAGAGAGCAATGAAATTATTATGTCATTAATATAATATATATGTTACACTGTATCATGGATATTAACAATCTTACAAGTAAGTTAGGCCAATTAGAACTCTAGTCTTGGGGCACCTGGGTGGCTCAGTCGGTTAAAGCATCTGCCCTCAGCTCAGGTCATGATCCCGGGGTCCTGGGATCAAGCCCCGCGATGGGCTTCCTACTCAGCAGGGAGTCTGCTTCTCCCTCTCCCTCTGTTGCTCCCCCTGCTTGTGCATGCTCTCTCTCTCAAATAAATAAATAAAATCTTAAAAAAAACAACAAACAGAACTCTAGTCTTATCTTGAAATATACATGAAGATAAATTACATAGATACAAAAAGCCACACATCCCAATTCTTGGTGATAAATTTCAAGGAGTAGAAGTCTTAAAATAAAGAGGAAAAAGCCCTTAAGAATGAAATACAATTTAATATCAGTGAAAGCAAATCTTTACTTATCCCATCATTTTGTGGAAGACCTTATACTCCAGTACCAGTCTTCTAAAACCCACAGGCTACAGGAATGGCTCCAAATCTTGAAGCAGCAGGACAAGTCTCCTCTTAGGTAGATGCAACAATCTCTGAGCACCTCCATGTGCACAGCAGAAGAGCAAATCTTTGAATTCATGGGTATGGTGACTGCTCAGTTTACCACCTATTGGCCATCCTCGTAAAAGAAGCACTATTCTTTCACAGTTCAAGGGATACAAACATAGGGATTTGAAGAGGCACGTTCAAAGAGCAGCAATGTCCACAATAGCCAAACCATGGAAAGAGCCTAGATATCCATTGACAGATGAATGGATAAAGAAGAGGTGGTACACACACACACACACACACACACACACACACACACACACACACGAATACTACTCAGCCATCAAAAAAATGAAATCTTGCCATTTGAAATGTTGTGGACAGAACTAGAGGGTATTATGCTAAGCGAGATAAATCAGTCAGAGAAAGACAACTATCATATAATCTCCCTCATATGTGGAATTTAAGAAACAAAACAGATGGGGCTCCTGGGTGGCTCAGTCGGTTAAGTGTCTGCCTTTGACTCAGGTCATGATCCCAGGGTCCTGAGATGGAGTCCCGCATGGGGCTCCCTGATTGGCAGGAAGCCTCCTTCTCCCTCTCCCTCTCCCCCTGCTTGTGTTCCCTCTCTCGCTGTGTCTCTCTCTGTCAAATAAATAAATAAATAAATAAATAAAATCTTAAAAAAATAGAAACAGAGGATCATAGGGGAAGAGAGGGAAAAATAAAACAAGACATAATCAGAGAGGGAGACAAACCATAAGAGACTCTTTCTGTAATTTTTTAAAGATTTTATTTATTTATTTGAGAGAGACAGAGCACAAGCAGCAGGAGTGGCAGAGGGAGAAGCAGGCTCCCTGCTGAGCAGAGAGCCTGATGCAGGACTCCCAAGATCCTGGGATCATGACCTGAGCCAAAGGCAGATGCTTAACTGACTGAGCCACCTAGCATCCTTATTTTTTATTTTTTAAAGATTTTATTTATTTTTTTGAGATAGAGATCACGCACGAGTGGTGGGGAAGGGCAGAGGGGAAGAGAGAAGCAGGAAGCTGAGCAGAGAGCCTGATGAGGGGCTTTATCCCCAGCCCTGAGGTCATGACCCGAGCCAAAGGCAGACCTTGAACCAGTTGAGCCACCCAGGCACACCAGAGACTCTTAATCATAGGAAACAAACTGAGGGGTTCTGGAGGGGAGAGTGGTGGAGGGATGGGGTAACTGGGTGATGGACATTAAGGAGGGCACCGTGATGTAATGAGCACTGAGTATTATATAAGACTGATGAATCACTAACCTCTACCATATAATAATACATTATATGTCAATTAATTGAATTTAAATTTAAATTAAGAAAATAAAAGTAAAATAAAGGTTTTGTTTATTTAAAAAGAAAGACCATATCATCCACAATGCTGATTTTACTTCTTTTTCTTCTTTTTATTTTTTAAGTAGGCTCCATGCCCAGTGTGTAGCCTAATGTGGAGTTTGAACTCAGAACTCAGATCAAGACCTGAGCCGAGATCAAGAGTCAGACACAACCAACTGAACCACCCAGGCACCCTGATTTTACTTTTTCCATTCCAATTTGGATGCCTTTGTTTTCCATGCCTGATTGCTCTGAGTAGGATTTCCAGTCCTATGTTGAATAGGAGTAAGAGTGGGCACCCTTGTCTTACTTCTGATGTTACAGGCAAAGCTTCCAGCATTTTATTAATGAACATGATGCTCCAAGTTTGTCATATATGGCTTTTATTATGTTGAGCCATGTTCCTTCTAAGTTCATATTGTTGAGCATTTTTATCATGAAAGGTTATTGTACTTTGTCAAATGATTTTTCTGTATCCATTGAGGTGATCATATGATTTTCATCTTTCATTCTATTAATGTGATGTATCACATTGAGTGATTTGCATATGTTGAACCATCCTTGTATCTCAAGGATAAATCCTGCTTGGTCGAGGTGTAAAATATTTTTAATGTGCTGTTGAATTCAGTTTGATAATTTTGTTGAGAATTTTTGCATTTATATTCATCAAGGATAGTGGTCTGCAGTTTTCTTATAATGTCTTTATTTGGCTTTGTTACAGGATAATGCTGGTCTCATAAAATGAATTTGTTAGTGTTCCTCCTTTTTTAAATTTTGGAAAGAGTTTGAGAAAAGTTGGCATTAATTTTAGTTTAAATGTTTGGTATAATTCATCAGTGAAACCATTGGTTCTGGGCTTTTCTTTTTTTGGGTTGTTTTTGCTAATTGATTCAACCTCCTTACTCATTATTACTGGTCTATTCAGATTTTATATTTCTTCATGATTCATTCTTGTAGGTAGTATATTTTAGGAATTTTTCCATTTCCTTATGTTATTCAATTTGGCAGTGTATAATTGTTGATAGTATTCTCTAATAATCTTTTGCATTTCTGTGGTATTGATTGTAATGTCTTCTCTTTTATTTGTGATTTTGTTTATTTGAGTCTTCTATTTTTTCTAGTCTAAAGATTTGTCAATTTTGTTTATCTTTTTTAAAAATCAGTTCTTAACTTCACTAATCTTTTGTATTGCTTTTCTTCTTTTTTAAATTTCTGATCTGCCCTTTGTTATTTTCTTCCTTCTGCTAATTTCGGGCTTAATTTTTTTCTAGTTCCTTGAGGTATAAAGTTAGGTTATTTATTTGGTATCTTTTTTTTAAAAGATTTTATTTATTTATTCATGAGAGACAGAGGCAGAGGGAGAAGCAGGCTCCCCACAGAGCAGAGAGCCCGATGTGGGACTGGATCCTAGGACCCCAGGATCATGACTGGAGTGGAAGGCAGACACCTAACCAACTGAGCCACCCAGGAGCCCCCCCCTTTTTTTGTAAGATTTCATTTTTTTTTTTTAATTTTGTTTATTTATTTGAGAGAGAGAGAATGAGAGATAGAGAGCACGAGAGGGAAGAGGGTCAGAGGGAGAAGCAGACTCCCCACTGAGCGGGGAGCCCGATGCGGGACTCGATCCCGGGACTCCAGGATCATGACCTGAGCCGAAGGCAGTCGCCTAACCAACTGAGCCACCCAGGCGCCCTGTAAGATTTCATTTTTAAGTGATCTCTACACCCAAGGTGGGCTTTGAACTCACAGCCCTGTGATCAAGAGTCACATGTTCTACCAACTGAGCCAGCCAGGTGCCCCCTTTATTTTTTCTTTTCTTTTTTTTTTTTAAAGATTTTATTTGTTTATTTGAGACAGAGAGAAAGCGAGAGCACATGAGGGGGGCAGGGTCAGAGGGAGAAGCAGACCCCCCCGCTGAGCAGGGAGCCCGATGTGGGACTCGATCCCGGGACTCCAGGATCATGACCTGAGCCGAAGGCAGTCGCTTAACCAACTGAGCCACCCAGGCACCCCCCCTTTATTTTTTCTTAATGTAGACCTTTACTAGAAACTTCCCTCTTGAAATGCTTTTGCTGTATCCCCTAACTTCTGGCGTGTTGTATTTCTAGTGACCAGGACAGGCAGTGGTGGTGGACGGAGCCAGTGGTTTGCACACACTTGACCTTGAGGGTCAGCTGTAGGTGCCGGTGCGGTGGCAAAGGGCAGTTTCAAATGCAACCACAGATGTCGTGGCGGGGGCCAGAGAGGCAGCAAGGGCCCGGGCCAAGCGTGGAATCCCTGGCAGCTGTGGGGACCCCGCCTGTCGGCATGAACTCCACTGCTGGGCGCAGCGTGTGGCTGCTGGGGGGTGCCATAGACCCACAGCAGTGGACGCTGCTGCTGGGGCTGGGCTGGGGCACGCATGTACTTAGATGAGGGACTAGTTGCCGGTGAACACAGTGGTGCAGGCCAGCGACCAAAGACAGGGCACGATCTGGTCCCAGAAGCATCTGCGTGGATCCTGGCCACAGGTGTGCTCTCCACGCATGCGCAGTCTTCCCCTGCTCTGTGTGTGCCCTTGAGTGGAATCTGGTGACCGCCAGCAGTGCGGTTCTTTGGCTCTGGGGGGAGGGGGGCGTGGGGGTGAGGAAGGGAGCGTGGGGAGGGACCCAGGTGACTGGCGTCTATGACCATGAATACCTGCGGGGGGAAATCACGGGGAAATCTGCAGGGCTCTGCCGAGGCTGTGCGGGCTGTTGGTTTCTTCAGTGTTGGAATCTGCTGAGTTTGTCTGCAAAGTAGGTCACTTTGAACTGCAATGGATCCAGCTGCGTGGTTGCTAGCGGGAGCCCCTGCTTTTCTTCTTTGTCCCTGGCCATCTCTGGGTGTCTCTGCTTTGCTGGTCTGGGTTGAGTGAAAATGAGATGGAACATTTATGCCTTGTCCCAAAAGGCCGAGATAGCTGGCTGCTCACCCTGCTCTTCCTTTCCTGGTGGGAGAAACACTGCCTAATTGGGAGATGGCCTCTCCGCACTGAGCAATGCCGCCAACTTGGGGGATGGGATGATGCAGGCAAAGTGGAGCTGTCCTCTCTCTTCTTGCACAGTTATTGTTGGGTTTTTTGCTATGTGTTGCTCACCTTTCTTAAGTGGCCTCCAGAGCTCTCCCGGAACTGTTTTTGTTAATGGATAGCTAATTGTTGATTTTTGTCGGGGAGCAGAAGTTGGGGTCGCCCACCCTGACATTTTGGTGACATCACTCCCCTTTCACCTCATGCTTTTAAGATGCAATGGAGTGTTGGGCGCCTGGGTGGCTCAGTCGTTAAGCGTCTATCTTCAGCTCAGGTCATGATCCCAGAATCCTGGGATCGAGTCCCGCATCAGGCTTTCTGCTCAGCGGGAAGCCTGCTTCTCCCTCTCCCACTCCCCCTGCTTGTGTTCCTGCTCTCACTGTCTCTCTCTGTCAAATAAATAAAATCTTAAAAAAAAAAAAAAAGATGCAATGGAGTGTGGATTACTTTCTTATCCAAGTAGATGGCGATGTATGCATTTATGGTTATGCATGCTTTGCATAATCTTTTAGCGCAGGTGGAGTGCTAAAAGATTATAATATACGTTAACGTTCCCAGACTCATCACACTATTCCAAACTCATAGGAAAGCAATGATAAGAAAGATATGATTTAAGATGCAATATCTCACCACAGCAGAATTTCTTTACAAAAATAAAAATGAAAAACCTGCAGCCAAAGTAAGTTTTGGAGGAGTTCATTTGTCAGGCAAGGAAAGCTGTTTACTGACGGTGAGTTAATTAAATCATGTTTGATTGCAGCCACTAAAGAAATGTTTCTGCAGAAAACACGCTTGTTCAAGACCATTAGCCTTTCAGCGAGAAAGGCTGCTTAAAGAGTTGAGGATGGAGCACCATCAATAGTTAATTAAAAAACGAAATAAATGATTTTGAGTGGTTATCCTTAGCTCTTGATGAGTTGACAGATGTTCTCAGGACTGATCAGTTGTTGTTTATTCAAGGAGTCAGTACTGAGTTTCAAGGGACTGAAGAAGCAACGTCTATGAATGTTTTGCATGAAACAACTATAGGTGAGTAGATTTTCAAAGAAACTGAGAAAAGCTTCATTCAGTACGACCTGAAGTGGAATCTGCTAAGATGCTTTACAGCTGGTGGTGATAAAAATATGTGTGGAGCAGAGAAGGCTTAGTTGAACACATTCATAGAGCTTGTGAAAATGTAGGTATTTAAAGCCTGTAATTTATCATTGTGCTATTCCTCCGTGGGTAATTTGCAGAAAGTGTTTGAATTTGTTCTACTTTTAAGACAGTAGTCCCCCTGGTGAACTTCATGTACTCTGGTGGACTTAAGGATTATCAGTTCTGTGAACTTTTGTCAAAGATAGAAGCTGAATAGCCTGACTTGCCTGAACCCACAGCAATATGATGGCTTAGCGGTGGCAAAGTTCTATTGCAGTTTTTGAACTCAGGGTTGAGCCTGAAATTTTTTGGAATGAGAACTTCCTTCAATCACTTTTATTAAACACTGAATGGCTTCGGAAATTGAGCTTTAGCTGCAGACTTGATCCTCTTTCTCAATATAAAATTACAAGGCAAACAGTACTTATTTGTAAACGTTATACTCTGGTAAGTCATTTTAACAACAATTATTGTTGCTTGAAATGCAAGTGATGTCAAGCTGTTTAATATATTTCCTATGCTGTCAAAGTTTTTTTAAAAAAGGCAAATCCGCATTCCCACAAAAATTTGCAGAGGACATACTTTCTTAGCTCAAACTGCAGTTCCAATAGCATTTTTGGATCTCAGGGTAAGTGGAAAGGAATTTTCCATATTTCAGAATCCATTTAACTTTGCAATTGAGGATCTTCAATTGGAAGTGATTAATCTGCAATATAATGATATGGTAATTGGCAAGTATCAAGAGAAGAATCTAATAGGATTTTTGTAAATTACTTCCAAGTGATAAATATGCTCAATTAAAATCATACTCTCATAGGTTGATGTAGTATTTGGCCATATCTATCTGTGCAAAAAATGCATAAAATCTCATAGATCAGCTTTAATAGATGAACATTTGCAACTGATTTTGGTGATAGAGTACTAGCTTTGAACTCCAATTTAATGAACTATTATCCCCTAGCAAAGAATTCTGTTCTTCTCATTAGTAGACCCGAATCAGAAATGATTGCATTCAATTATTATATTTTGGATTTCATCGATAAAAATTTTGTGGAAATTTGTTTTCTTTCATGTTATTCTAAATAATACCCTCAATTTTGCCTCTTGCCTCCCAAACCTAAAATATTTACTTTCTGGCTCATTACGGAAGAAATGTGTTGACCTCTGCTGTAGGTCAGTCATGTTCCATCCTCTGGGGCTGGAAACATTACTGAATCAAATAAAAATTGGGATTGTTTTAACATGGGAATTCCATTGAAATAATGTGTCTTGATATTAGCAAGGATTTGATAGTGTTACAAGGTGAATTGGGGAGACCCCGGGCCCAGAGGCCTCGACTCAGCCCATCCCAAAGATGTTGCCAAAGGTTCTGGGTCTCATCACAAGAAAGAATTGAAGGACACACAATACGGTGGACAAGCAACACAAGCAGGAAAGTTTATTAAAGTGAAAGTATAGTCTGGAGATGGGAAACTGGGTGGGTGGGAGAGAGAGAAGGGGAGGGGAGTGAGAGTACCTGAGGGAGTGCGTGCGCACAGAGCCTGAGGGCAGGTGAGCTTGTGCTGTGCCCTGGAGTTTGGGTTTCTATCTTTTATTGATAGCTGTTCACATGGGGGTGTAATATTAATTGCTTGGGGGGATGATTCCTGGAAGCAGGGTTTTGTGCCTTTTTCTCTTTGGTTGGTTGGGTTTCTGGCCTACTTTGTCAGCCATCTTGGGCCTGTTGAGTTTGATCTGGCTTCCTCTGACTTTTTTTTTTATTAAGATTTTATTTATTTATTTATTCATGAGAGATGGAGAGGGGCGGAGGGAGAAGCAGACTCCCTGCTGAGCAGGGAGACCGATGTGGGACTTGGTCCCAGGACCCTGGGATCATGACCTGAGCCGAAGGCAGATGTTCAACCATCTGAGCCACCCAGGTGCCCTCCTCTGACTTTTCTTTCTTCCTTTCTTTCTTCCTTCCTTCCTTCCTTCCTTCCTTCCTTCCTTCCTTTCTTTCTTTCTTCCTTCCTTCCTTCCTTCCTTCCTTCCTTCCTTTCTTTTTTCTTTCTTTCTTTTTAAAAATATTATTTTATTTATTTGACAGAGAGAGACACAGCGAGAGAGGGAACACAAGCAGGGGGAGTGGGAGAGGGAGAAGCAGGCTTCCCATGGAGCGGGGAGCCTGACGCAGGGCTGGATCCCAGGACCCTGGGATCATGACCTGAGCCGAAGGCAGACGCTTAAGGACTGAGCCACCCAGGCGCCCCTCTCTTCTGACTTTTTCAATAGCTGGCCGTGATTTCCTCTTTGTGGGCCTCCAGATATCCTGATAGAACTTTACTAACAGCCTGCTCTAACACTAGTGTCTGATGAGGAAGAAAAGTGCTTGGTGACAGTCAGTAGAGATACACGGTCACATTATCCCTACCGTCCATCTGACGTGGAGCAGACCCCCAGGCATGTGAATGAGGCCATCCTAGAACAGCGAGGCTGCCAGCTGACTACAGACATATAAGCAGTTTCAGAAGGGACCAGCAAAGCCAGCCTATATCAAAACTGCCTTGGCAACCTACACAATTCTGAGAAGAAATAGATGCCTGTGATTTTTAAGCCCCTAAGTTCTGGGGTGGTTTGTTACCCAGCAGAAGCTGACTGTTATGGGTGAGAGAGGTAAATGTGCGGGGTATCTTCTTTTTGCCTCTTCACTGTTCCCCAGAAGCCTGACCTGTATGAGCTGCGTGAGCTTCCCTTGCTTCAGAAGATCCAGAAGGAGAATGAGAATGATAGAGGTTATGGTATAAATTCCTGGGCTCTCTCCCTGTTGGGTCACTGTGGACTGGCTGTGCTCCTTGACCAATGGTCCCAGTTCCTGTCAGGAAGTCTCTGTACACAGCCTTCTCCATGTTTGGTAACTCCTCCTCCCCTAGCCCTTTGAGGTGCAGGGGTGGTTTTGGCAGCCCCCATATTCCTGAGTCTCCCTTATCATCTCTTTATTTCCTGACCACACCTTTGTTTATAGGCCCTTATTGAAGTCTCTTCCAAGGACCCGTGCTGATAGAGTGGGCCTTACCCAGAAGGGAACATCTTGGCCGACTTGAGTGATCCAAGGGAATGAGTCGGGAAGGTATGTAGAAGCGCCGCGATCCCCAGCAGCAAAGGGGCAGGGTGGTTGGAGTAAAAGGAACCGTTGAGGAATGTGGAAGGCAACATCAAAGACCGAACTGGTTTTGTGTGTGCATATGGAAGGACATGGTGCAGGAGAGGCAGATCATGTAGGGGCGTGTTGGCCTTTGTAAGGACGTTGCCTTCTGCTCTGAAAGAAATGGGAAGCTATTAGAGCCATATACTCACGTCTAATTAAATCCAGTAAGATTACTTCCTGTTAATGTGTCGACAGCGGAGCCGTTCTGAATTCCTCCTCCCATCTCGTGCCTGCTGATGAACGCGTGGGTGTGTTAAGCTAGCCCAGCATGCTGGGGCCTGAGTTCAAGGCTTTGTGTTTCTCCTGATGCTGTGGGTGACATGACCTTCCCTTACAGTACAGGATTCGAACTACCGTGTCTCCCTTTGTTAGCATATTCTTTTCAGTTCAGTTAATGATTTGGGAGTGGACACATTTTTCTTACTCTCTTTCTTTTGTTGTTGTTAAAGTCAATAGGCCCTTCTATACTGACTTCAAAAAGTGTACTTATCTAAAGGGTCTGGTACAATAGAGAACTAACTGCCTAACTGCTATAGGGGAAAAAATACACGAAGCTTAACAGAGAAATGCTGTCTGCCTGCTTACCTCTTGAAGACAGTGGTTTGCCTGGAATACTGAAAAGGCAAAGAGTTCATTTGCATTTACATCTTGCATCTTAAGCCTTTCCAGAAAATAATATACAGATTTAAAGCCTGTCTTAATCCTTCAGTTGAAAATTCCATCTGTCCTGGGTGTTTCGGTGTTCAATCTAGATCAACCTCGGTGGGTACGTGGTGAATGAAGTTGATTCTCCCCCTCTTCCTCCCACGACGGTCCTCCCTCTCCCTGCCCTCTCTCAAAAAAATCTCCCCAGCCTGACTCTCGGCGGAAATACTTGCGTAGGGCTCCAAAAATTCCTATCAGATGTGGGTGTGCCCTACTCAATCAAGCAGACCTTCTTAGGTCTTACCTCAATCAAAATGTAACTGCATATAGTAGCTGCATTCCCTCAGGCGCCATTTTTTGCTTTCAGCTCAGAAGGCAACCAATCGACTTAGCTAATCTGATTAATGAAGCAGGCAGGAGCCTTTTCCTCCGGGCTAACAACACAGCTGGCCTATCCCAACCAGTGCTAATCTTTGTTGTCTAACCTTGACCCCGATTTCTTTTTTTTTCTTTCTTTTTAAGTTTGTTGTTATCACTTAAAAAAAATTCTAGCCCTGAACACAAAATGGGCTGTTTCTGTGGGTACGCAGGAGAAAGAGAACTGGGCTTTGTTCCTCTGGAATCTGTTTCCCCTCTCTGTAAATTAACAGGGTTCAACTAAATCAGTAAAACATTAAAAAATTTTGAGAACCAACAGAGGGTTTTAAGATCATTAAAAAGCCCCCAGACCCCCAACAACTATAATCTATTCATTATTTCATACAAGAGAGAACATTTTTAACACTACCACCACCACCAAAGCATAATTTCAGAAAAAGGACAATTCTTTTTTTTTATTTTTTTATTGTGTTATGTTCATCACCATACATCACATCATTAGTTTTTGATGTAGTGTTCCACGATTCATTGTTTGCGCATAACACCCCGTGCTCCATGCAGTACGTGCCCTCTTTAATACCCATCACGGGGCTAACCCCGCCCCCCACCCCCCAAAAGGACAATTCTTAAAATTGAATACATTTATTTTTGTAAAAATTCAATACACTTCCTTATTTATCTGTTTTTCATTTCAGCACTTGTCAGTGAAAACTTTGTCAGAGACTAGCTGCTTTGGAGAACTTTTCTAGTTCTAAAAATCTATACCTCTAAAATAATGCCTCTAGTCTTGTCCAGATAAATCTGACTTGGCCTCCAGGATGAGCTGGCTTCTGGATATCTTCATATCTCCCATATCTAGCACAATGCCTGGGATAGATGAAATAATTTAAAGTTTGAAATGATCCCTGCTGAACTGTAGTCACGGATATATACTCCTTATGGAAGGAGTATATCCTAGAAGTAGGGTACAGTATATCCCAGAAGGAGGTGAGATGTACTTCCAGCCTAGGCTAAGATTTGTAGCTAGCAGTCAGGTTAGCCCTAGGCTCTAGGATTAACAACCTAAGTCTCTCATTCCTGCCCCAAATTTGAATTTGATTTTTTCTTTCTTTCTTTCTTTTTTTTTTTAAAAGATTTTATTTATCCATTTGACAGAGAGAGAGAGAGAGAGACAACACAAGCAGGGGGAGTGGCAGAGGCAGAGGGAGAGGGAGAAGCAGACTCCCCGCTGAGCAGGGAGCCCGATATGGGGCTCAATCCCAGGACCCTGGGATCACGACCTGAGCCAAAGGCTGACACTTAACTGACTGAGCCACCCAGGTGCCCCAAATCCGAATTTTCCAAAAGTGAAAAATCACAGGGGCACCTGGCTGGCTCAGTTGGTAGAGTATGCGACTCCTCATCTTGGGTTTGTGAGTTTAAGCCCCATGTTGGGCATAGAACTTATTTAAAAAAAAAAGGGTGAAAAATCAGACTAACCATCACTCTTTAAAAGGGCATTTCCCCATGTACTCCTAAAGGCCACCCTTTCTATAACAGAGGCAGTAAATTTATTTATTGAGAGCCAGGGTGCCTGGATTCAAATTTTGGTTTTGCCACTAACTAGGTCCATGTGCTTGGTCAAGATGCCCCCATTCTGTGCCTAAGACTCCTTATTTATAAAATATGGGTAAAAACTGTGTCAATTTCATAAGTTGTTCTGTGGATTAAATGAGTTGATGTACTTAGAAGAGTGCTATTCACAGTTAAGTGTTCAATTATAATTTTGACTGATGTGTCTCAGGAAACATGGAAATAGAAGAACTTTTTATTTAATTTTTTTAAAGATTTTATTTATTTATTCATGAGAGACAAAGGGTGGGGGGGGAGAGAGAGAGAGAGAGAGAGAGAGAGAGAAGCAGAGGAAAGCAGGCTACCAAGGAGCAGGGAGCCCGGTGCGGGACTCGATCCCAGGACTCTGGGATCATGACCTGAGCCGAAGGCAGGTGCCCGAGAAGAACTTTTTAGTTTTATTTATTCTGAAAGATTTTTATTTATGAGAGTGCACGTGCATGAGTGGGGGAAGGGGCAGAGGGAAAGGGAGAAGGAGAAGCAGACTCCCCGCTGGTGTGGAGTCCGACTTGGTGCTCAATCCCAGAACCCTGAGATCATGACCTGAGCCATTCAGGCATTTAACCCACCGAGCCACACAGGCACCCTTTAAGATTTTTTTCAAGTAATCTCTACACCCAATATTGGGGTCGAACTCACGACCCTGAGATCAAGAGTTGCAGGCTCTTCCTATGGAGCCAGCCAAGTGCCCCCAAGGAAATAGAAGAAGAATTTTTTTAAAAAGGATTAAAATGGGGACACCTGGTGGCTCAGTCGGTTAAGCATCTGCCTTCAGGTCAGGTCATGATCCCAGAGTCCTGGGATCGAATCCCACATCAGGCTCCTTGCTCAGCGGGGAGCCGGCTTCTCCCTCTGCCTGCCACTCCCATGCTTGCTCGGTCTCTCTCTCTCTGACAAATAAATAAAATCTTTAAGAAAAAAAAAGAATTAAAATGATCCTAAAAGAAGTGCTGATGCATTTAGAATTATTAACACTGAAGGGGACTATCATCTGTGAAAATTAGGGAAAACCTCACTATAGTGGACTTGGGATACTTGAAGGGGAGGCTGGTAGGAAAAGCCATACCCCTCAATGTCAATTACAGACCCAACAGAAGAATCTTCAACAGGAAAGAATCAGCAGTTACAGGCCCCAGTAGAGGAAGATGTCTCTTGCATCTCCTACAAAAAATTGACTACCTCTGAAACTCAGCCAAGGAGAAACCAACATCACCCAGCACTCTTGCTTTTCTCCAGTGGATTTTCATTCAAAACAACCTCTCCCAACTTCATTCTTCTCCATAAAAAAATATTCCTCTTCTTTGTTTGTTGGACTTGCCTATGGTTTTGCTGTAGCTTGCTTGTCCTGGATTGCCATTCTCTGCTATTCCTGTTTAAACCTATTTTTTGCTGGTAAAATAACTGGCAGTTTATTTTTAAGGTTAACACATCAAATTCCATAAAATCAAGAAGGCAATTATAAACCTTATAAAACTACTTTCTCTCAAAGGATAACAGAGACTGAATATATAAATAGGCTCAAAATTAATGAAATTAATTTTGAATTAAAATTAAAATGAATGAATGAATGCATAATAGGTTATTGAGAGAACTGAAGTGGCCTGTGGCATATAATTACTTTTATAAAGTGGAATATAGGGAACCAAATCCTTCCTACAAATGAGAAATAGAACTCTTGTCAGCACATTAAAATGACTTTGGAAACTTAAGAGTACCAATGCCAAGGACTCACAGCAGAGCTACTAAATTGAGAATCTCTAGAGATGGGGCCCAGGTACTGGTATTTTTTAAAAAGCTCCCCACTTCTATATATACCTACTTCTAAAGATATACCAGAGTTTGGAAACGGCTGGATAAGTCAGGTTCCTTAGAGCAACTTCACTCTTGCATATAATTTTTCCACAACTAGAATTCCATTCCTTCACTATTTTCTCATCGCCCCCCCCCCACACTTTCTGCTGTCTTTAGCTTCTGTTCTACTGTACCTGGTACTTTACAACCTTCCCATGAAAATGAGTGTTCATGCATAGGTGGACACGCAGTAAGTATTAGACAAAATAATAATAATAATGACGTGTGCCTGCTCTCCCCAGATTAACTGAGCAGAAATACCAGGCTGTAACGTCCTGTGGGACCACCCAACAGGTGGACGTGCCAGTGCAGCATTGAGAGCTGCAGTGTTCTGTGTTGGCCAAGGAAGTAAAAATACGAAGCAGCAGCTACAAGGGGAAGAACGAAGTGACAGGTCAGCTGTCTGATTTTCCGAATCCTTAACGTTATCGGCACTATTTTTTCTGGGAAACAAAATCTCCAAACACCAAGAAGCTGCTTTGCATCGCCAAAAGCTGCATAAGGGCAGGCTGCCAACAGGACTACCCAAGCACGCTGCAGTGGCATCTCCAAGCAAGTCCCTTTAATCTACTGTCTCCTGGGCTAATCCCCACTGCGGTGCAACTGGACAACCCCGACCTGCGCGCGCCGCCCTTCTTGCCCTGGGCCCCTGCAGAGACGCGCTCAGCGGCGCACGCCACCCTCCAGCCGCAGTGCGCGGCCTTGGTCTTGGCGGTGCGTGCGCGAAAGCGAAGAGGGGCGGGCCGAAGCCGGAGGAGGCGGGGCATAGACTCGCATTCTGCAGTCCATTGGTTCTCTCCCCGTAGTCCCCGCCCCCAGGCGTCCGAGACGGCGGGGCGGGCCACGTCAGGCAGCCGGCGCTGGGCTGAGCTTGTGGCAGAAGGGAGGTAAGCGATGCGGGGTGGCGGGCGGCGAACTGCGGGCGGGTGCCACCTGCTCAGAGGCGGCGGGCTCGCCCTCCCCTGTGGCCTGCCTCAGCTTGGCGTGGAGGGAGACTGAGGACCTGCGGGCCTGGGGCTGTGCTGGGAAGTGGGGAAGGGGAGCATGTGGCGGCAGGGCCGCGCCGGGGCGTGGGTGGCCCGTAAGGGGACAGGTCTTGCTCTTTGCCCTCGTCCTGTCCTGTTTGGGCTCAACTCCGGGAGGACAAGGCCTGCTGCGTAGGAGAACTCCGCGATGCCTGGGTGGGGCCGGCTCCGGTCCCTGCGGTGGGGCTCAGCCGGGTCTTGACTGGGAAACAGATCGGCGCGATCCTTGCAGACTTACCTGCAGCAGGTTGCAGTACCTCCACTCTTCCCTGACCGGTTCCCTAGTTAAAGGCAGTGCAGGGGATTCCGGGCCGGTTCCTGGCTGGCTGCGGGGACGGTCTTATTATTACCAGTGACTCATTCAGGTCCTGTCCACTTCAATGCAAAGGCTTATGGGTGAGCAGGGCCTGTTTTCAGACTTCTTGATTCTCTGGCTCTGTCCTCCCTTGCGGGAATTACCTGAAAAAATAGCATATATGTGTGCATGTATTTTTTGAAATGCCTGCAACAGCTATGCGGAGATTTGCAGAGACTTGGCTGTTGTGTTACACATAGGAGTTGTGTGTTGCACCGTGAGTTTTAATTTCATCTGTGGCATCGTCATGATCCTCAGTTCAGCTCCTGAAATTGGAGCTTTTAAAATCAATGAAGTCGTCCTATCAAGTATCGTGCATGCATGCATTCATTCGTTCAACAAACTTTTTGGTTGAATTCCTTGATGGTCAGGGTCTTATGTCAGAAACTAAAATGGGCATTCCCTGCCTTTTCTCTCATTTTATCTGCCAGTCTTATTGTCTAGATTTGAGATGTAATTTCGTTATTGTTGTTGATGGTTCAATTTCAGGTTCCAGATTTAGGGACAGAAGCTTATATAGAGCTATTCTGAGACCTCGTTTTTCTTACTTTCTCCTCCAGTAAACTTCAGACCATGATGACCAGAGGTTGTAATGCTGCTAACTAACTGTACTATGGAAGACCCTAGGTCTCAGGCGCCTGTCTGTAAAGTGAGGGGATAGGATTAGAAGTATTCCGTAATTTTTAGATGTTCAAGGAGAGGAGGGGCAATTGGCATGTGTTAACCGTTAACTGAACTGTGTTAACAGTTGGGAAGTGACCATTTTAAAAACACAATGTATATTATGATTATATACTTTAATCTTTCTGAATCTCTCCACATTACTTTTTGACTGGCAAGCAAGTGCATATTTACAATTTTGATTCACATTCAGTTCCTGCATACAAAGCACTATGACTCATCTAAATTTGGAAATGTAATAATCAGGAGCTTTTTAATGTTATGTTTAAAGGTATGGTATAAAAACAATTAGGGGTGCTTGGGTGGCTCAGTTAAGCGTCCCACCCTTGATTGGGCTCAGGCTCAGGTCACCGTGCTCCACAGGGACTCTGCTTGAGATTCTCTCCCCCTTTCTGCCCCTCCCCCCATGTGTGCTTGTGCTCTCGCTCTCTCTAAAATAAATAAATCTTTAAAAAATTGTATAAGATGCAATTTTCAAAGTAATTTGAGTTGCAGTGGTAGATTAGTGTTAGCTAAAAACCTCTGCTTTGGTTATCTTGCTTACTTTGGTTAAATGTTAGGTAGTTATCATCACCTGGCTAATACCTATCAATGTCATGTATACGTTAGCATTTATTTTACCAAGCTAAAATTTACTGGATTTCAGTTGATTGCTACTTCCACTTGAGAATTGATAACCATAAATAAATGGCTCCTCCACTTGAGAATTGATAACCATGAATAAATGAATAGCTTGAGAATGAAAATGGCCATAGAGATATAACAATAGCTTTTCTTTTCTTTTTAAGATTTTATTTATGTGAGAGAGAGAGTCAGCAGGAGCAGGGGGTGGGGGGAGGGCACTGGGAGAGCGAGAAGCCGACTAGCTGCTGAGCGTGGGCTCAGTCCCAAAAGCCTGAGATCAGGACCTGAGCGGAAGTCAGATGTTTAACCAACTGAGCCACCCAGGCTCCCTGTAACAATAGTTTTTCATTTGCTATTTGGTTGATGGGACTTACAAATAAATCGTTTGGCCTTCCTGCAGGTGTAAAAGGATTTCTAAAATATTTCTGAGGCATAATATTCATAGACTTGTGATACTTTTTGGATGTTGTCCACAAACCATTATGTGAATTAAATTGTTTATGTCACTATTAGGGATTTGGAAAGTTTAAGGAAATACAGCTTTTCAAAATTTTGCTTTTGCTATACCTTTCTACTTCTAGAAATGGACCAGATGGAGATGGGAAGATTGAAGAGAAATGCAAGGAACTGGGGGAAAAAATACAAGAGGAGGCTTTTCTAGTTTAAAATTTGAGAAAAAACACAATGAAAAGTACAATTATAACTATATTTAGAAGAAAAGTAAGGTAATAATAGTGTCAGGATTATTGGTAGGTCTGTAGAACAACTTGATTTTTTTTTTAAAGAATTTATTTATTTATTTGACAGAGCGCAAGAGAGGGAACACAAGCAGGGGGAGTGGGAGAGGGAGAAGCAGGCTTCCCGTGGAGCAGGGAGCCCGATGTGGGGCTTGATCCCAGGACCCTGGGATCATGACCTGAGCCCGAGGCAGACACTTAATGACTGAGCCACCCAGGCGCCCCTCAGTTCCTGGTTTCTTCCCTATACCTGCTTCATCTGTGGTCTCCCTTATCTCAGTTCATGGAAACTCCTTCATTTCCATGACTCTTCTCTTCTCTTTCACAGTCCACACATAAACTATTGGGAAAGCCTGTTGGCTGTACCTTCAGAATATGTCTAGAATCTGAGTACTTTTCACGTACTACTCTCAATCTAGTCTAAGCCCTATTGTCTATGTGTGTGATGTCATAATAGCCTCTATATTGGTTAGCTGTTAAAACCCACCTCTAGAATTTAGTGGGGTAAAGCCACAATCGTTTTTTATTTTTTATTTTATTTATTTATTTTTTAAAGATTTTATTTATTTATTTGAGAGAGAGAGAGAGAATGAGAGAGAGAGAGCGACAAGGGGGAAGAGGGTCAGAGGGAGAAGCAGACTCCCCACCGAGCAGGGAGCCCGATGCGGGACTCCATCCCGGGACTCCAGGATCATGACCTGAGCCGAAGGCAGTCGCTCAACCAACTGAGCCACCCAGGTGCCCCCACAATCATTTTTTAGCTTATGATTCGGTGGTTGGCAGTTTGGGTTGGGTTTAAGGAGGGGGAGAGGGGGCAGTTCTTTTGCTACTCTTGCCTGGGCTCACTCATCTAGCAAATGGGGACTAGGTTTGGAGGCTTCGTCTGGGATGGTGTGTCTCTGCTACCTGGGTTCCAGCAAGCTGTCCCATGCTTCTTAACATGGTGGTCTGCTGCTTAATTAAAGCAGTCAAAAAGAAGCCCAGATTTAAGGGGTTGGAGAAGTAGATTACCCGATTATGAGGGGAGCAGCGAAGTCACTTTGTAAAGAAATGTGCATACAGGAATTGGGAAGAATTTGGGGCATTTTGTGCAATCTACTGTAGTCGTCTAATTGCTCTATTCTCTCTTTGCCCCCTGAAATATATATATTTTTAAAGATTTTATTTATTTGACAGAGAGCACAAGCAGGGGGAGTGGCAGGCAGAGGGAGAGGGAAAAGCAGACTCCCCGCAGAGCAGGGAGCCTGATGCGGGGCTCGATCCCAGGATCCTGGGATCATGACCTGAGCCGAAGGCAGACGCTTAACTGACTGAGCCACCCAGGCATCTGGAGAGGAGAAATCTAATGTGTGCTTTAAAAATAATCACTTTGGCTTTTCTGCTGACAATATTTTAGGGGGCAGGGGCGCCTGGGTGGCTCAGTCGGTTAAGCGTCTGCCTTTGGCTCGGTCATGATCCTAGGGTCCTGGGATTGAGCTGCATCCGGCTCCTTGCTCTGCAGGGAGCCGGCTTCTCCTTCTCCCTCTGCCACTCCCCCTGCTTGTGCTCTTGCTCTCTCTCTGACAAATAAATTAAATAAATTTCTCCTCTCATCACTCTTCCAGAGCCCTCTAATGGCCTCCCATTGCTACCCAAAGTAAAAGGCAAAGTCTTTGCAGTAGTCTATGAAGACTGCAGTGATCTGACCCCTTTGTTGCTTCTTTAACTTCCTTTCCAGCTATTCTGCCCTCACTCACTAAACCTGCTCTATCAGACCTAAAGGATACAAGCTCCCACCATGGTTTTTGTATTGCTGTTCCTTCTGCCTGGAATCCTCTTCTTAGAGACTGTGAACTCCTTCACTTGAGTTAAGTCTTTGCTTATGTGTCACCTTTGTGAACTCACTGACCATTCTTTTTAAAGTTAGAACCCCTTTCTATGCTTTACTTTTGTATATAGCCCTTACCTTATAAAATGCTACATCATTTACTATTTTGCTTATTTTTGTTTTCCCTCTACTAGGAATGTAATCCCTTGTAAAGGCAGGGACGTTTTTTTTGTTTTGTTTTTTTAAAGATTTTATTTATTTGAGAGAGTGAGAGACAGAGAGAGAATGAGAGAGCGTGCATGGGTGGGGGGGAGAGAGGCAGGCTTCCTGCTGAGCAGGGAGTCCGATCCCAGGACCCTGGGATCATGACCTGAGCTGAGGGCAGATGCTTAACCGACTGAGCCACCCAGGCGTCCCAAGGCAGAGACTTTTGTATCTCCAGTGCTTAGTACAGCGTCTGACACAAGGTTGCGTCTAATAAATATTTGTCAAATGAACAAAAGGTAGGTTTTTGCTACTGAACTTTTTCAGGTATCTGGGTATCTCTTCCATGTTTTGTGGAAAAGCTCTTGGAACAGATTCTGGCTATTATCCGCGGAAATCTGTGGCGTCTTGCAACTACTTTTTTTTTTTTTTGGCAAGTACTTTTGTGATCCTCCTTTTTTTAGAGGTCTGCTAGCCAAAGTGTTTTTCCACATCCTGGCTCTTTATTCTTTAGAAGAAGAGTGTTCTGTTCTCAAATCAACTACATAGAATACCTGCTCTTTAGGTACTTACTAGCAGCTTCTTCACTTGAGTTGTAAATCATAACGGTTTTGTTCAAAGTGAAGCTGAGACTTAATATGTGAAAGGAATAGTCTGAGAGAAAATTTCCAAACCTCTTCTTCTTTTTTTTTAAAGATTTTATTTATTTATTTGAGAGAGAGAGAATGAGAGAGAGAGAGCACGAAAGGGAAGAGGGTCAGAGGGAGAAGCAGACTCCCTGCCGAGCAGGGATCCCGATGTGGGACTCGATCCCGGGACTCCAGGATCATGACCTGAGCCGAAGGCAGTCGCTTAACCAACTGAGCCACTCAGGTGCCCTCCAAACCTTTTCTTAACTCTTGGACCTTTTTCTTATTGATAACTTGAGGTAAGAGAGATATCTTTTCAGTCAAAATCTTCATTCACATTGATTAGCCCTTGGAAATGATAATTATTTTTTTTTCTCATCAGTTCACATTGTTATCTTACAATCTCTGGTTACTTAGTTTTCCTGTGGAAAATTTTGAACACACACAAATAGGGACTATAATAAATGAACTTAAACAAAATTAATATTTTGTTGATCTTGTTTTGTTTCTCTAACATTTTTTCCTCCAGATTTATCTGCAAAAGTAATTATTTTTAATTAATATTAAATGTTTAATTAATATTAAATTATTTTAATTAAAAATTATTCTTAAGTGTAACAGTTTAATTTTAATGTTTTATTTTAAACATAATTTCTATGCCATTATCATACCTAACAAAAGTAAAAGTAACCCTGATTTCTCAAGATTATCTGGTACTCAGTCCCTCCCTATTTCAGAATTTCTTGGTTATGCCAAGAATGTCTTACTACAGTTGTTTTGTTGGAGTCAGAATCCAAATAATGTACCCAAAGTGTATTTGGTGATTAAGTCTCTTAATCACTTAAACTGTAACAGTCTCTCCAGCCCTTCTTTTTCCTATGTCATTCAGTTTGTTGGAGAATCAGTCACTTGTCCAATAAAATGTCCCAACTTCTGAGCTTATTGCTCAGTTTTTGTTTACCTTGTTCCTCTATCTCTTGAGTTTTCTATAAATTGGTGGTTAAGTATGGACAGCTGCATAGATCGATTTTGAAATGCTTTAGGTGAGAATATTCTTAGAGGGTTCTGTGTATATGTCTTCTTATTCCATCACAACATGAGGACACAGTGTCTGGTTTTCTTACTTTTAGTGATGCTAAGATGAATGAATGGGTTCAGGTGGGGTCATCCTGATTCCTTTAATAATGAAGTTCCCATCTAGGTGCCTGCGTGGCTCAGTCATTAAGCGTCTGCCTTCGGCTCAGGTCATGATCCCAGGGTCCTGGAATCAGGCCCTGCATCGAGCTCTCTGCTCAGCGGGAAGCCTGCTTCTCTCTCCCCCACTCCCCCTGCTTGTGTTCCCTCTCTCGCTGTGTCTTTCTCTGTCAAATAAATAAAATCTTAAAAAAAAAATTGAAGTTCCCATCATCCTTTAACCTAATAGTTTCAGCAACAATTGATGCTTCATTCACAAATCAATTATATCTTAAAGTGACTTCTTATCTTTAAAGTTTTTTTTTAAAAGAATTGAATACATTTAAATTTTCTTTACGTTTCTGTTCACAGTATCACTTCACAATCTAATTTTTCCCTCCCCACTCCCCCAGTTCTGAATTTATTCCCACTCGCCATGGTTTTAGAATGTTTTGGACATTTAATATAAAGCTTGGAAGGAGATATAAAGTAGAATGGACAATGAAGGCTGGGGGAATGGGGAAGTAAGAATTATCTACCCACCTAGTTTACCTGTCTTCCCTCTCTGCTTAGGGCCTACTGGGCCACAGAGGCCTAATGGAGATTAGAGAGTGGGTAGGCCTGGGACAGTGTGGATAACAGCATTGGTATTGGATATGAGCTGAGTATAAATGCAGGCTGGAGCTAAGCGTACACATTTTAACATTGTGTGTAATCGAGAATTGGCCTCAAATAAAATTAAGGATTATACAAAACTTGTACTCCGTATTTTGCACCCTTTATCATTTAGCCTTGCTGGCATGGACAAAAATGGTACCCCCAGGACGTAGGAGACTTGTGCATTGCTGCATTGTTTTATTTATTTGTATATTTTTAAAGATTTTATTGATTTATTTGAGAGAGAGAGAGAGAGAGAGAGAGAGAGAGCAGGGGCAAAAGGAGAGGGAGAAGCCGGCTTCCCGCTGAGCAGGAGCCCGATGTGGGGCTTGATCTCAGGATCCCGGGATCACGACCTGAGCTGAAGGCAGACGCTTAACGACTGAGGCACCCAGGTGCCCTTGCTATATTGTTTTTAAAACAGGTGGGTGCCTCCTTCAGTCTTGTGCGTCTCAGTATGACTGCTGCTTTCTTACGGTTGTCTGAACTAAAAACCTTGGTGTCATCCTCTGCTCTTCTTAACTTCCACATTCTGTCCATTAGCAAATTTTGTCTGACCTAGCCTCACCATTTCTGCTTCTGTTCTCCTTCTCCAAGGCAACATGGTTTCTCTCCCAGATTATTGCTGTAACCCCTCACGGGTCTCTCTTTCTCCATCCTTGCCCGTTCATGGTCTGTTCTTCAGAGAAGCCAGAATGATCTTTTAAAAATGGCAGTCAAGTCTGCCATCTCCCTGTCCCAAACCCTCTAGGACTTCCGGTCTCGCTCAAGAACCCCAGGGGCTCACAGTGTCCTGCAGGGACTTATGTGATCTGGGCCCCTGGTCACTCTGTCCTCTCTCCCCTGGCCCAGCTTGCTCACATGCACCAACCATGCTGGTGTCCTTGGTCTTCCCTGAACTTGCCAAGCCTGCTTCCACTTCAATGTTGTTGCCCTTAGTGTTCCTTCTGTCTGGAGTGGTCTTTTCCCTCCGGTCTCTGTCCAAATGTCACTCTTTCAAAAAGCCTTTCTTTATTCTTTGACAGATGCCAAAACATAAGACTACCCTAAAATTTATCTATTGATGATGTCATTTTTTTTGTAGGTATAAGGTTGTACAGGAGAATGAAAAGGAAATAGGCTCTTTGTACTGTAATTTAAGCAATTGAAAATACCTAACTTTTATAAACTTTCAGTTATGCTAGAATGAGTAAGTTCTAGAGATCTACTGTACAACAGTATGGTATTGTGCACTTCAAAATTTGATAGAGTAGATCTCATGTAAAGTTTTCTTACCACAAAACAAAAACCAAAGGACTCAAGAAAACTCTGGAAGGTGTTTCGTGCGTATTGCCTTGATTTTGCTGATGGTATCACGGAGGTGTTTATGTCCAAACTCATCACATTGTACACTTTAAACGTACCTTTCTTTGTATATCTATTACTATAAAATAACTGTTAAAAAAGTACTCTCTCAACTGAGGCTAACGTACTTGATTAAAATGAGATTGGAGAAAGTTGAACACGCTAGAGGAACACTTAATTTTTTTTCAGGGACAGATGGATTAATTTGCTGGCAAACAATTTAGAATCAAAGGTAATTCTGTTAGCTTACTTGTTTGGAACTCTGCAGGACCATTATAGCTTCTAATAACTCAATGGTGTGACTTTCTCATTAAATAGCTCTTAATAAGCAGTGTAATTGGATCAAGTGAGACTTTTATCTTGGTTTGTGCTGCGGCGAAACTGCCTCTTCAGATAGTGATAAAAGACCCTGGTTGCAAGTGAATAAATAAGATCACTAATTTTTTTATTGAGACCCCAAAACTGACCGTATGGTTTTATTTGAAAAGAATTAATAATTTTTACTTAGTGTAAAAAAAGGTAATGAATTCCCATTGCAGGGGGGTGGAATTAAATGTAGCAAATATAAGGAGGAATATGATAGGTTGTGATCTCCTGTCATCTTCCTCTTCAGACGGGAACTTGTTAATATTCTTGCATATTCACTTTTTTTCTTTTTCTTTTTTTTTTTTTTTAAAGATTTTTATTTATTGAGAGAGAGAGAGAATGGTAGAGAGAGAGCATGAGAGAGAAGAAGGTCAGAGGGAGAGACAGACTCCCTGCTGAGCAGGGAGCCCGATGCGGGACTCGATCCTGGGACTCCAGGATCATGACCTGAGCCGAAGGCAGTCGCTTAACCAACTGAGCCACCCAGGCACCCTATTCACTTTTTTTCTTAATCCTATGTCTTTATATATATATTTAAACTTGGTTGTGTTCATCATTGTAATAATTTCTTTTTTTTACTCTATGATAAGCGTTTCCTTATACTATTAAAACTCTTTGTAAATGTATTTTACATAACTAATCAATATTTTATCTGCATGTTCCTTAGCTTACCTTTTTGATCAATCAGTGAATAATTTTACACAAAAGGTGGTTGCTTTTAAGCCTTTTGCATTCTCATACTTTTGAAATCCCCCTTCGGGAAGTGAATAGGACTTGAAGACTCTATGCCACACTTTGGGATATAGTCAAGAAATGCCAAATATAAGATCAAATGCTCAGCAAGTAGTACCTTGGCTACCTACTTCCATACCAAGTGGGTTAGTTTTGACCCACCTCAGACTTTCAGCTTTATTGACCCACCTCAGACTTTCGGCAATAGATAAATTTTATTTCAGCTAAGTTCCCTATGGAATTGAGTTTGGTGGGTGGAACTTGGGGAGGCTCTTGTGGTCCTGGGCGCCATGCTGGTTCTACCTTATTTCTGTGGCTTTGAGGACTTTGGCATCACTTTGGAGGTAAGCCAGGTTGGGAGCAATTTCACAGTGTTTGCATTTGGGCTGAGAGGCAAAAGTAGTCTTAGAGGCTAAAATGAAGCCCTTTGAACATTGGCTTTCTTGTGAGCTGCTGGTCTGTAGAGTGGCTTTGGCTGTTCATCTAGTTGGTCATTTACGTTCAGCATGGTGTTGGAAAGTTCCATTGAAACTGTACATAAAAAATTGTATTGGTTTGAAAACTTATGAAATTAAAAAAAAATTCTCACGAGGAGCTACGTATTCCTCTCCTCCTCCCCCTCTTCTTTGTTTAAATATGATCTTAAAATTAACTATCTGAAAGACATTCTACACACTGTACTCTGTCAACTGGATATCAGCATTTTCCAGGAGCCTCTTCTAATTCTTGCATATGCTGCTTGGTGTCTCTGTGCTATTGTGAAATGATTTAGTAATGGGCTTCTGCCCGGGACGGTTGTGAAGGTTAACTAGTCTCTGATTATTAAGCACCCTACAAATAAAAACAGCCATGAGTAATGCTGGCTGTGTAATAGAAAATTAGTAAATGTTAGTTCTTTGGGGTAATTACATGCTTAAAATGCCTTTTACCCCAGTGGGAAATATGCAGAGGTGATACTGTGGGTTTCTAAAGGGTTGTAATACATAGCAGATTAAGAGCATAGTATGATAAATAATAGCTGTCAACTGAAGCATTCATGTAAAACTTATGATGTATTCAAGTAACAAAGACCCATTTTCCATCTCTATTAGATTCAGCTGGAAACAGTGAAGAACCAGTCTTGTGAGCTTTTGCATGTGGTCTTGACCTTTTTTTCTTTTTTTAAGAAAATGTACCAAAATGAATAATAGTGTAATAAAATCTCACTATTCTGGATTCTGCTGATTTAGGATTTGGACCTGGTACATTTTTTTTTTTTTAAGATTTTATTTATTTATTTGACAGAGAGAGACACAGCAAGAGAGGGAACACAAGCAGGGGGAGTGGGGGAGGGAGAAGCAGGCTTCCCGCCGAGCAAGGAGCCCAATGCGGGGCACGATCCCAGGACTCAGGGATCATGACCTGAGCTGAAGGCAGACGCTCAATGACTGAGCCACCCAGGCGCCCCTGGACCTGGTACATCTTTATACTACCTATGCGAAAGTTATTTGCTCAGGTTTAAAAAAAAAAAGAAGAAAGCGAGCAAGCAAGCAAGCTGGGAGGAAGGGGTGTGTCTAAAAAGAATGAATTATTTTCAAACTCTGAATGTGTTGGTAAATGAATTCAGGTTACTGTGTTAATTTGAAAATAAAGTTGTTTACGTATTTATTTTTCTACTTCTGGTTCTTATTAATTTATTTAGGGTCTTTGTTCCGTGAGTCTTATTAGTGAGAAAGATTGCAGATTCTTTTCTGTTTCTCAGTTTCTGTTTCGGAAAGTTGATCTGAAAGCAAAAGAAACAGCAGAATTCTGATTCTAACATTTTTTGAGTCTTTTGTGTATTAGCTACTGCGCTAAACACAGGAACTCAAAAAAATATTAACTGCTTATTGCACCACAGGCCCAGCAGTGGTGAACAAGACCCAGCTGTTTCCCTCAAGAAACTCAAAAGTCCGGGGGAAAAATGCAGCAGGCTCCGTCAGTGAGGAAGCCTTCTTGCTTGACGTACTTCTTCACTAGTGTCTGAGCAGGTACAGCTGCTGTATGGATAGAAGTTAGCCCCTTAATAACGAGATCTACATCTTGAGGACTGCTGACGATCTTCTCAGGGCTGGAAGCGAATAGAAATTGTCTGCCATGTGGCCCCCTCTGCACCTGATCATCGTCTTCTTGCCTGGAAGATGATGCCAAGTTGTAGTTCAAACCCTGTTTTGTGAGGCAGCTCTGGGAACTGAGAAGGAACACGCAGCGGCTTCCGTTTGATCTTTCCAGAACATTCCACCATTATTTCAAACTCTGTGTTTTTACAAGTGAACTCATCCACACAGAAATTTCCGTGTCTCGTGGAGCTGTGTTTCGACCTGTCACATGGTGGGGCGAGCTGCCAGCCAAGCATTCATTTTTCAGAAGTGTAGCCATCTGTGTCTGTGTGGTAGTGTTTGAGCAATTGTTTGGGCAAATAATTGCTTTCATCTATTTCAATGAATATTTACTTATTTTTAAGAAATGGAAAGTGGTTTTTTAACAAACTGCTTTGCGCGTGCTAAAAAAAGGGGGGGATGTAAATATGGAAGTGTTATTAGTGGCAAGAAGCATGGACTGAACTAAAGATCTATACTAAAGTGCCGTGACAAAAGTAGCCGATCTTTATTCTTTGTTAGATGCCCATTGGACTTAAACTGAATGATCTGTGATGAAATGAAAATGTAAAATCAAGAACATACACAAATGTGGGAGATGTACTGCAGGTGATGGTGCCACAGGATGAGGGTAGATTAGATGCATCATTTTTGTGTTTTGTGGTAGGCATGGGACCCCCCTTTTTAAAAGGATTTAATTTTTAAGCAATTTTCACACCCAGCGTGGGGCTTGAACCCACACCCTGAGATCAAGAGTTGCATGCTCCACGGACTGAGCCAGCCAGGCGCCCTGAGACACCCCTTTAATATGTAACTTTTGCACATTAGACTCGCTTACATGTTTTTAGGATTGCAGTATATACAAAGAAACAGCTGTTTGTGTATGCTGATGAGCTACCTTGGGAACCCGATTTAGCACCGTAGATCCATACCCAGGTATTTTTTTTTTTTTAAGAGATGATTAATTTCCTGGGATGCAGCAAGATGTAATAGAAAAAAGCAAGGGGGTGCCTGGGTGGCTCAGTTGGTTAAGCGACTGCCTTCGGCTCAGGTCATGATCCTGGAGTCCCGGGATCGAGCCCCACATCGGGCTCCCTGCTCAGCAGGGAGTCTGCCTCTCCCTCTGACCTTCTTCCCTCTCATGCTCTCTCTCTACCATTCTCTCAATAAATAATAAAAATCTTTATAAAAAAAAAGAAAAAAGCAAGGCATTGGATTCAGACTCAGAACCTTCTGGGTGGGAAGCCTGCTTCTCCGCAACCCCCCCAATAATGGCTAACATTTTAAAAGTGTTATGTGCCTGGTTATGAGTAAAGCACTTTAATGGGCTATCTTGATTTTACAAAAACTCTGTGTCAACTCTACTTTAGAGAGTGGTTAAGAATGCTCATGCTCTGCTTACATAATTAGGCAATTAATTTTGACCTCTCTTTGCCTCCCTTGGTTTTTCATATGAAAATGAGGATAATAATAGTACTCATGTCATGTGGTTGTTTTGAATATCGGATGAGAGAAGACATGTAAAGAGCTTCGACAGTGCCTGCCTGGCACATGGTAAAACTCAATAAATCCTGGCTATTAATATCACTGTATAACCTCAGGTAAATGGCTTCCTCTCTGAGCTCCTATTTTCTCATGTGGGAAGTGGGAGTTAATAATACCTACCTTACAGTTACTGTGAAGATCCAACGCGATTAGTTATTTAAAGTGTTTTGTGGAGTGCTTGACACCTAGGAACTGTTTCATCCACCTTGGCATTCTAAATCCGAGGTCTGGTTTTGGTTATTCAGTGCATCTTTATTGAACAGGTACTTGTTAAATGCTGAGGTTACAGTGGTCAAAAAGAGACCAGGTCCCTGCATGCAATGAGTTTGCCTTTCACTGGGCGATAGAGAGGAGCAGCAGAAATAAGTAAATGATGGCCATTTGAGATCGTGTTAAAGCTGTGAAGGATGCAGTGAAGGTCACTGGGGGTAGCTGGTGCGGAGCAGTTTGAGGCGAGGAGATAGGAAAGGCTCAAGGGCAGATGTGGAGGGTGGGAAGAGTTGGCTGTTGGAACAAGAAGGCGAGAATGCTGGAGGCTGAGGGTCCTGAGAGTTCCAGACCTGGACTTGGAAAGAGCTTCGGGGGTTCACGGAGTGAACTGGAGGTCATTGTGGCCAAAGCTCCCTAACTGAGGGAGACGTGTGAGACCAAATCATGTAGGACCTTTTGGCCATGCTAAGAAGTTTTGATTCTATTACAAAGTGTAGTGGGAAGCTGTTGAAAGGTTTTCAGCAAGTAAGTTAAAATTCACCTCAGTATTTTGAGTGGAAATCTCATATATTTTCTGACTTTGGGGCTGGTGACTTACATACAAGATCCCACTTTGGTCTTTG
Organism: Callorhinus ursinus; assembly: GCF_003265705.2. Lineage (NCBI taxonomy): Eukaryota > Metazoa > Chordata > Mammalia > Carnivora > Otariidae > Callorhinus > Callorhinus ursinus. Next base: position 22,410,182 of record NW_027397101.1, read on the forward strand.
ATCAGAGACAACCTACTTATCACTAAAACTCAAGTTCTCTTCCATCATTCACCTCCCTTGACTATCCCACATGGTATCAAGGGAGGGAGGAGACACATTTGTAGAGTATTGACTATGTCAAGACCTTCTTGGCTTTCAGGCATACTTCATATTGTTCCTCAAACCACTTGTGAAGCATGTGTCCCCTATATTTAACCAATGAGGAAACGGGCTCCAAGGTAAGTGATTAACCTAAATGTTAATGGCTAGTGCTGGAGCCAGGATTTGCATCCAGGTTTGTTCCTTGTTCCCCTGCACCCCACACCAAGCCCCATGTACTTTGGTCTCTGTCTGGTGGCTCTGTCATGATGATGATGGAAGTATGAGGCTGTAAGCATAATCGGTTTAGAGATGTTTGCTTGTCTTCATTATGGACAGTCTTAGGGGTTGCAAAAAATAGATGACGTTGCCTCACAGTGCACCATTTATTTTCTTTCAGAAGGATTCTATCAGGGTGATTATGTTTTTGTGATTGTAGCCATTCAGGACTGGAATATAGAGTCTCCATGTCCATCTTGGGCTACCTTGACTTAGGTAACAGCAGGGAAATTTACTGTCTTCCTGTAAAAAGATTCCTTTGCTCGTTGGTCTTCACCTTTCATTAGTACTAAGAATGCAAGTTAAAATAAGTAAACTGTAACCCTTATATTCTACATGGCTTTAATAATTTAGTTTTCATGAAAAATAAGAAATGAGGTTGAATGGTCAGTTTGTAGCAATTAAGAAAAATATTGACATTTACTTGTCATCAGTCCACGTAATTCTTTTCAAGAGTAAGAGCTTTTATTTTGGTGTAAAATTTCCCACGAGTCTAATTGGGAGAATTATAATGGTTGTTTCTCCTTAAAAATGGAAGAAATTTTTAAGTGGTCTAAAGTTAATTGTATCTAAATTACATTGACTTTGTTTCAGTATTACTCTTTCCATAAAGCATTGGTGAAAAGGCTAACAATCTTTTATCATTTCTAAAATTTTCCTAGTTTGTTGCTCAGTGTATGACACTTGTTAGTAATGGATTTCTATGCTTGCAGTAATTTGGTTTCAGAAAGTCATATCCTTTGTTTTTAAAGATCATGTTAGCATCTGCATGAACATTTTGGTAACTATTCAAAATAATAAAAACACACGTTCTTGTGAAGAAATTAGAAAATAGAAACAGGCAAGAATAAAGATCACCCATAATGTGTATTTTCCAGGCTTTTCCATGTCCATGTGTACCCAGAAAATCTGGACTCGGATTTCAGCTTACTTTATGATCTAACTTTTCTGTGCCTCAGTTTCTTCATCTGCAAAATGAGTACCTAGCTCATAGAGTTATTGGAGAGTTAATATAGGTAAAGTGCTTAGAATATTGCCTGGCCCCTAGTAAGAACGAATATGAGGTTTTAAAAAATTAAAAAACAAAACAAAACAGGGGCACCCAGATGGTGCAGTTGGTGGAGGGTCTGACTCTTGGTTTCAGCTGGGGTCATGGGACCAAGCCCCCCGCCTGGGGCTCTGCACTTAGCGTGGAGTCTGCAGGAGATTCTCTCTCTCTCTCTCTCTCTCTCTCGCTCTGCCCCTCCCATTCATGCTCTCGCTCTCATAAATATATCTTAAAAAAACCCCAGACATTTAATTCTCATAGTTCTGGAGGCTAACAGTCTGAGATTAGGGTGCTAGCATGGTTGGATGAGGACCCTCTTCCTTAGTTCGTAGGCAGTGACTTCTCTCTTGTGTCCTTATAGGGTGGAAGGCTAAAAAACTTACAGAAATTTTCAAACATACATAAAAATAGAATAGTATTATGAACTTGAATGTACGTATCTGTTATCAACATTTAGACATTCTTGTTTTGTCTATCTTCCCCCTCCCCCGCCCCTTTGAGGATAAGTGGAGTATTTTATAGAAAATCCTTAATGTCATATCATTACCCCCTAAATACTTCACTTTGTACCATGTTAATATTTGTTAAGAAGTAAATTATTTTAGAGAACCAGTGCACAAAATTAGAGTCATTTTTTGAGGGGAGGAAATACAAGTAAAATACCTATAAAATATATTCTGTGGTGCTTTAATAAATTCAAGTTAACTGAATGGTATTTGAAGTAAGATTATGGATATGGAGATTTTAGCTATTCAGATTAGACATTTCTTGGTCAGTAAGATCTTTAAAATGATTGGTATCAGTTTTATTATAAATATACTGTAAAGATTATTTTGATTATTTTATATCATCATAAAACATTTCTTTTGAAAATGTAGAGAGCAATTTGAGTATTCTTTTGGTGGAGAAATATTTAAAAATTGTAATAGAAAAAAATCATCTCATAAAGGAGCTAATTTGAAGACTTTTGAAGACAGATTGGATATTGTAAAAATTCTAGATAAGTAAATCCTTAGATTTTTAAAAATAACTTTTCCCTTATATATCTATATTCCCTTAGATAACCTATATCCCCTTATATATCTAACCCACAAATACATACACATCTATGACACTTCAAAAAGATTATTCAAGAATAATTGGAGAAAATGTAAAAAATTAGGCATTATACAAGGAGGTGGTTTTGTTTTTTTTACTTTAATGCCTGGTTCTCCTGGACAGCAATCAGTTCTTACTTGGAATTTCCTGCCTTTGGTCTTATTTTAGACTCCCATTTCAAAATCTGTGAGTAAGTAGCATGTGACATAAACTCAGAAAGAACTAAACTATAAAGGCAGGAATTTGATTGCAATTAGATATATTTCAATAAATTGCAACTGGTGAGATCATCAGAACTCATAGTCACCTAAATTTGGTCAACACTTGAATTCTAGATCCTAAGATTCCTGGGGCACGGTGCAGTAATGGAATGTGCTGGTCATGCCTCATGTTATTACTGATGGTCCAGGGATACTCTGGGTCAGAAGTGAAGAAACCTCCGTTTTCACCTGAACTGTCAGGCTGATTAGCCTTTTTGGCAAGTTGCTTAACTTCTTTCACATTCAATTTCTTCATTTCTCTAGTGAAAAAACAAGTATGGAAGGGAGATAGTCTCAGGTCTACTGTATTATTAAGGAAGTCCTAAAAGAGATCCCAGAATGCAATAGTTCATACAAAGTAGAAGATCGTTTCTTGTGTCATAGTTGGAGTTCCAGGTGTGGAGTTCTGCTTCATGCTCTTATCTAGGGATCCGGGTTCCTTCCATCTTATTTCTTCAACCGTGAGCTAGAGGCATTGTCTTCATGCAGAGTGGAGGAAGCAGTCGGTAGCCTGGAAGGGGCATATCATGTTTGCTAAAACTCACTGGAAAGATGATCACACACGGTCATACCTAAGCGTACTTAAGACTAGAAAATGTGATGAAGGTGGTCAGGCTACCGTTTTATCAGTATAGAAGAAGGAGAACACAGAGAGTGAAGGATAGTTAGCAGTCTCCGCGACATCTCTGCAGTTCCTGCTTTCTTTTGATCATAATGTTGACCGCATGTCTTCGTTACACCACTTAGTGGCCCCCTCTACTCCTTGGCTTGAGTTTGAAATTACTCATTAATATGAAAGTATTTTCTATTCTCAGCTTAATGATGACTTAGTGGTCTCCAGTTTTCTTTCTTTTAAGATTTTATTTGTCAGAGAGAGTGCGCACAAGCAGGGAGGGTGGCTTGCAGAGGGAGAAGCAGGCTCCCGCCGAGCAAGGAGCCCTATGTGGGGCTCGAACCCAGGACCCTAGGATCATGACCTGAGCCAAAGGCAGGCTCTTCACCAACTGAACCACCCAGATCTATTTTTCTTATACTTGCTCTGTAGTATTAAAAACTTTCATTGTGATTTCCCCATGATCGTTTCATTTTTATGGATCATACAGTGAGGAGGGCCCTAATTGTCTTGTCCTATTAATTTGAGAGTACAGGTGGCAGTTGGATTTCAGAGCTTTTGAAGCAAGAGCTGAGGCTAAGCTTGAGTTTCTAGCAGGTATCAGGATTTCATACAGGGTGAATGAAATAGAATCCAGCTGCCAGATTCTAAAGAGCATGTGGTGAAGCAATCAGGGACCAAGAAGTGGTGGTAGGTGAGAAGCTATGCAGGCAGAAGAACAAGGAAGACATAAATACTGAATAGCAAAGCAGAGTGGGTGGTTGAAAAGGATAGACAGGTTGTTTTCCCTTCTTTAAAGAAGCTGGGCAAAGCAACTAGGAGAGACAAGAATGTACCCCTGTGCCACAGTCTTGATAAACTTGGAAGATCAGCTCAAATTTATTGATGGTGCTATCAGCTTTTATATAAGCTATTAAAATAAAAGTAATAAGTTGTCGAATATATGTTTAAAATCCTCAGGTTGATGGTTCCTTAGCTGAATTTGTGGGAGGAAGAAATGAAATGAATACATAACTGATAATTGAATAGTCGTAAGTTTTAGAAGGAAAAAAAGTCTTACTAGATTTTGTGTCCCTGCAACAGAGGGCCCCATTAGTGAATGAAGTATGTATTTTTATCAGCCTGTTAATGTATACTGGCTTTAAGAACATACTTTATAGCTCTGGCTTGACCTACATTGCTTCCCTGCATCCTTCCTATAAAGGAATTTGATGGTCAAGGGTGCTCAAAGTCCTCTTTCTCTATGATCATTAGACGCTCCCCCCAACATCCCATCCCCAACTACCCCATATAATCCCTTGCTGGGTTCCCATAGCAAGTGTGAATGTAATTAGATAGATCTCTTGTTTTCCAGATTGTGCACTTCATTGAAGTTTGACACTGAACACTTTTGTGTGATGTATGGTTGTGTATTTCCACATCCCAGAGAAAGTTGAAAACTAGAAGTGCTCTATCTGCTGCTCGTTTATTACCTCTAGAAAGCAGTTGATAGATTTATTTTCTTGGAAATATGCTGGAACACCTTGGCAGATAAGGTGATAATTGCTTAAGTTAAACAAATGCTTTGATTCCCTTGGAACTTAAAGACCTCATTAAAAATTCTCTTTCTGATTTAGATTTAGACAAGCCAAAAAAGGCACCATGACAGGTTGGAGATAAATCTTTTTAAAAACCAAACACTTTTTTGTAACAAGTGGTTTATGGAGCATATTGTGAGTGGTTTCCCTTTTGTAAAGAATGTCATGGGAAGAATTAATGTATAAATTGTTTTCTTTAATGCATGAAATGCCCAAGGGAAGTTGAGATTAGAAATAAAGTAGGACACAAGCTAGACTGCCAGTGCTAAAGCAAGCATTATGTACTTTTTTTTTTTTTTGAAATTCCGAGAATAATGATGTTCTGATACCTTGAAAGTCCAAATGGTTGTGATTAACCGTAAAGTATGAAAGACAGTTAGTTTGTAGTCCAAGGATAGCAAGTCAAGGGTGATATCACATCATAATGCAGCTTGAGGAGTGGTTTTTAGAATGTTTAGTGCCGTTTATTAGGAAAGGTCAAGTGGTTGTACTTTAAAAAATGTATTTAAAAAATGTATTCATTCTTTAAAATGTCACACAGATCTTGGGACTGTCTTTTGTAAACTTAGGTGTTTGTCACCTGTACTTAGGTAATTTTGGTAAAAACGGTGCTTTCTTACTCCGTTGGCCTACCTCCTGGAGACAAAGTTGTTCTTTCTGTATGGTTTGGCTTTTTCACTGCATAATAAGCTATTAGCCTAACCAGCTGCTCTATCTGTCCCCAAAGCATTTTGGAATCCCACCATTCTGGGCCTGGATCAGAGAGTGTAACTGCGCATTTTCTTCTATTTCGCTCTGTCACTGTTGACATTTGGGTGAGTCTCCTCTGTGATATGTTTATAAGCATCTGCTACTCTGGAGAGTCTGAAGTCTCCTTTTTACTGAGTTAGATTAGGTCATCAGAAAACCGTGCTTGCACTCTGTTCGCTGAGGCTCTTTTGCTGAATTACATGGTATGTTATACACATGGCTTTATCCAGGGTTTGTTTAAAAAAGAAGTAATATAAAATTCCCTTTAGCTTATGTTACTGATAATATTGCTTATTATATCACTCTATATTCCATATATAAAGGCTAACCTGAGAAATTTCCCTCTGAATTTAGGGGCATGAAAAAGCTTGTTTTCTTTGATAAAAGGTACTTTTCCCACCACCCTACCCCCCATCTTTTAGATAATAAAAGATGTGTTATTTACCTTATATATATTTACTTGTGCTTGGGAGCACAGGGCCAAATTTGAATGTTAATGTTAGCAATTGTGTGAACACATTTTATAAATTAATTTAAAAAATAGTCATTAATTAAACCAGGAGTCAGCAAACTATGGCCCACCCTCCAGCTGTGCTTGTAAATAAAGTTTTATCAGAGCATAGCTGTGGCTGATCGTTTACATATTGTCTATGGCTGCTTCCATGCTACTGTGGCAGATTTGAGTAGTTGCTATCCGACCCTTTAGAAATAAAAAATATTTCCAATCCTAATGCAAATAGTCACATGATGGTATGTGCCAGCCAAAACACTGAAAGAATATAAAACAGGGTGACTTGTAGAAAATGGGCTACTTGGGAAAGGCTTAGCAGAAAAGATGGGCTATGAAAGAAATTTCATCTTTAAATAGTGGAACATACAGAGAAGGGCATTTTATGGCGGCAAGAACAGCATAAGTAAATTCCTTAGGAATGAGCACATTTTGAGCAACATGGGACTAATTTGAAAACTGTTGTAGCCAGATTGGAATTAGACAGCAGTGACGATGAAGCCGACTGGGAGATGCCTGATGGAGGGCTTAAAAGCGAGGAATCAGAATTTGCATTTAATCTGACGGTCTTGTGAAACCCTGCTCTGAATTCTTCGCTGGAAATGATGTGATGGAAATCGCGTTTTAGGACAATTCATCTGACAGCAGTGTATGGGATATGCTCATGCGTGGAGATCCCCAGGACTAAGCAGTTACTGAAGTAAGCCTAGCAGGAGGAACTGATACAGGGAGGATAAAATGGGATTGAGAGGTAGGCTCTGAGGTGCCAGGAGGGATAAAAGCGACTTTGTGATTGAGTGGGTGCAGAGGATGGTAGCAAGGAACTCTTGAGAGAACTGGGAAAAGTGGAACCAAAATGGTAAATGTGTTTGTGAGAGAAAATAGGTTCTTTCTTTCTTTCCCTCCCTCCTTCCCTCCCTCCTTTTCTCTCTCTTTCTTTGTTTCTTTCACTTTAAAGTTTTTTTTTTTTTTTACTTAAATTCAATTAGTTAACATATAGTGTATCATTACTTTCAAAGGTTGGGGTCAGTGATTCATCAGTCTCAAATAACACCCAGTGCTCATTACATCACGTGCCCTCCTTAATGCCCATCACCCAGTTACCCCATCAGTCCCGCTCCAGAAACCCTCAGTTTGTTCCCTATAATTAAGAGTCTTTGTCTCCCTCTCTGATTTTCTTATTTTATTTTTCCCTCCCTTCCCCTATGATCCTCTGTTTTGTTTCTTAAATTCCACATATGAATGAAACCATATAATTGTCTTTCTCTGATTAACTTTTTCGCTTAGCATAATACCCTCCAGTTCTATCCACGTCGATGTAAGTGGTAAGATTTCATCCTTTTTGATGGCTAATATTCCATTGTACATATATACCACATCTTCTTTATCCATTTGTCTGTTGATGGGCATCTGGGCTCTTTCCGTAGTTTGGCTATTGTGGACATTGCTGCTATGAACATTGGGGTGCAGGTGCCCCTTCAGATCACAATGTTTGTATGCTTTGGGTAAATACCTAGTAGTGCAATTGCTGGGCTGTAAGGTAGCTCTATTTTTAACTTCTTGAGGAACCTCCATCCTGTTTTCCAGAGTGGTGCACCAGCCTGCATTCCCACCAACAGTGTAGGAGGGTTCCCCTTTCTCTGCATCCTCACCAACATCTGTCGTTTCCTGACTTGTTAATTTTAGCCTTTCTGACTGGTGTGAGGTGGTATCTCATTGTGGTTTTGATTTGTACTTCCCTGATGATGAGCGATGAGCATTTTTTCATGAAGGTTTTTTTTTTTTTTTTTTTTTTTAAGCACTCTCTGCATCTAACATGGGGCTTGAACTCTGAGATCAGGAGTCGCGTGCTCTTCCAATGGAGCCAGCCAGGTGCCCCAGTATGTGCTTTCTTTTTGACATCTCCCATTGATGGCGTTATAAGAGAGCGTGGGAAGTGTTTATAAGAGAGCGTAGGGAGACGTGGACGGGCTCTGGGAGAGTTTCCATGAAGGAAGAGAGCACAAGGCAAATAACTCGGCAGCAGGAAGGAAGATGGGGTACAAGAAATGGAACGGACAGAAGAACTGGAGTCAGGAGAGCAGTTTCCCAGTGTGTTTCCCAGGAAAGACTGGTTGTGTAGACTATTAACAGATATTTGTAGAAAAAAAGTGTGCCATGATCAGATAAATTTGGTAAACTCTGGGTTAAGCAAAGTCAGTCAAACATCTTGCTTTAATACCTCTTAGATTCTATAATTAATGTGCATCATCATTTATATCTTCAACTAAGATCTGTCTCTTTAGTTATGGATTCATGTGTTCATGAATCATTTCTACCTGACATCTCCATTTGGATATCTGTTAGACATCTGAAACTTACCAGTTCCAAATGAAATTCCCAGTCTTTCCCCACAAAACTGGTTTCCCTATCTCAGTTGATGGCAACCTCATCTTTTTCTCTTAGTAAAAAATGCCATGGTAAATGATGTATGAATCGTTTTGTTTAATGTACAAAATGCCCAAAGGAATTGAGATTAAAATTAAAGGTGCTCAGATCAAAAACTTTGGAATCATCTCTGACTCTTCTATACTCTTAACCAGTCATCAGCAACCGCATTGGCTCTACCTTCAAATATATCTAGAATCTGAGCACTCCTTATCTCAAGTGATCCTGTTAAAATCCTACCACTCTTTTTCGGTAGTAGCTTACCGTTTCACTGGGGGTAGATCCATCAGTCCTTCTGGTGACCTACATGGCCTTTTATGATCTTTTTTTTTTCATTTTATTTATTTTTTTATTCATTTGAGACACAGAGAGACAGAGACAGAGAGAGAGACAGAGACAGAGAGAGCATGAGCAGGGAGAGAGGCAGAGGGAGAAGCAGGCTCCTTGCTGAGCCAGGAGCCCGATGTGGGGCTCGATCCCAGGACCCTGGGATCATGACCTGAGCCGAAGGCACTTAACAGACTGAGCCACCCAGGCGTCCCTGTGGTCTGATTTCTTACTGACTTTCTGATTTCCCATTCTCTTCCTCCTTCATTCACTTTTTTTAAAAGATTTTATTTATTAGAGAGAGAGAGAGAGCGTGAGTGGAGTGGGAGAGGCAGCGGGCGAGAGAGAAGCAGGCTTCCCGTGGAGCAGGGAGCCCCATATGGGACTCGATCCCAGGACCCTGGGATCACCACCTGAGCCAAAGACAGATGTTTAACGACTGAGCCACCCAGGTGCCCCTTTCATTCACTCTTGACTTCTTTCTTTGCTCTTTTTTAGTCTTGGCCTTAAGCACTTGATGAGCTTTGGGCTTTTGCACTCACTGCTTACTGTACCTGTGACATCTTACCCCAGATATCTGTATGGCTAACTCACCAAATGTCATCCTCTTTAGAAGAGACTGACCCTGGTTGCCGTATTTAAAATAGAAAGTGTTTCTGTAATACTCTAAGCTCCATGAGTGTAGGGATTTTTGTCTTTTTTGTTCCCTGAGGTTGCCTAAGCACCCAGAGCAGTGCCTTAGACACCTAATAGGCAGCTAATAAGTATTTGAGTGAATGAGTGAATGAAAATTCAAGGTGCCAATATATATTCCCTCCAAAACCTTTTACCCTTGTGGAGATCTCTTCACCCTAGGTTTCCCAGGGACACACTTTGGGAAATGGTATTATGAGAGCTTACAGAATTCCAAGGAGCAGAAAATTCCAAGAAAGAGGGCATGGACACATCTGGAGAGTTGAAGAAGTTTTTTTTTTAAGATTTTATTTATTTGACAGAGAGAGACACAGTGAGACAGGGAACACAAGCACGGGCAGTGGGGGAGGGAGAAGCAGGCTTCCCGCCGAGCAGGGAGCCCGATGTGGGACTTGATCCCACGACCCTGGGATCATGACCTGAGCCGAAGGCAGACGCTTAACGACTGAGCCACCCAGACGCCCGAGTTGAAGAAGTTTTGACTTGCGTAAACTAATGAGTAGATTTTGATAGGAGAAATAATTTGCAATCTTGGAACAAGCTGTTTCAGTGCTGCAAAATGTCAAATTCAGGGGAATAAAGTTGGCCCTAGATGTTGAAGAAGAAGGTTGGGATAAATGATCCATCCAGAGACTTTAGTTTTGGAGGAAGGGGAGGAAAGTACTAGAGCCATGCATTCAACACAGGGCACCTCCATTTGTGAGAGCAGGAGAGCTTGGTTTTGCTGCTTGTTATTTTTATAAGGTAACCTGGATTACCTGGATTTTTTTTTTTAAGATTTTATTTATTTATTTGACAGAGAGACACAGTGAGAGAGGGAACACAAGCAGGGGGAGTGGGAGAGGGAGAAGCAGACTCCCCGCTGAGCAGGGAGCCCGATGTGGGACTCGATTCCAGGACCCTGGGATCATGACCTGAGCTGAAGGCAGACGCTTAATGACTAAGCCACCCAGGTGCCCCTGGAATTTTTTTTTAAATACATATGTATATATTTTTAAGTAGGCTCCATGCCCAGCATGAAGCCCAACATGGGGCTTAAACTCACAACCCCGAGATCAAGCAATCAGGAGATCAGGAGTGGGATGCTTAACCCACTGAGCCACCCAGGTGCCCCTAAAGCATCTTACTTTTCAAAGTAGTGTAATTTGGTAGGTTCAGTGTTGCATGGACTGGATAAATTGAAATCTTTAGGAAATCCTCTCAGTATTTTGGAGCCTTCTCTTTTTTTTTTTTTTTAAGATTTTATTTATTTATGTATTTGAGAGAGGGAGAGAAACAACATGAGAGGGGAGAGGGTCATAGGGAGAAGCAGGCTCCCCGCTAAGCCAGGAGCCCGATGTGGGACTCGATCCCAGGATTCCGGGACCACGACCCGAGCCGAAGGCAGTTGCTCAACCAACTGAGCCACCCAGGCGCCCGCGGAGCCTTCTCTTGACCACCTTGCCCTCCTCCATCCTTTTTGCATGCCTGAAAAAAGTTTTTTCTTCCCTTCCCCTTCTCCTTCCGTGTATGTGCTGCGTAAGCGAGCACTTTTCTTTTTTCCCTCCCTCCCTCCTTCATTCCTTCCTTCCTTCTCGCCTCTCCTCTCCTCTCCTCCAGTCCTCTCCCCTCCCCTCCCCCCCCTCCCCCCCCCCCCCCTCCCCCTCTCCCCCTTTTCCTTTCCGTTTTTTTTTTTTTTTTTTTTTTTTGGTGAGAGCCCAGTAGGAATGAGAGGTGTGATGTAAATATTAAAAGTTGGTGTTAATTGCTTGCTCTTTTAGCAGACAAGCAATCTGTTTCAATGTGTGAGTTTCTAGGTCATTTCTATACCCCCTGAAAAAAGCTCACCTAGGCTTTACACTTGTCACCAGCAGTTAGATGAGTGATTAAATGAAAGCTTGTATCCAAACTGTGGTAGAGTTTAAACGATTTTGTGAAAATTTGATTCTTTCTCTCTTAGAAGTTTTGATCTTTGAAAGAATTTCTACTTCAAACATGTGGTTGAACTTTTAAAATCCTGTTATTTAGGCTTGAGCTTTTGGATTTTTTGGGGGTTTCGATAGTGTGAATTAATCTGTTCCAGGATTTGCTCTAATGGGAAAAACCAAGAGTGGCTGAGCATTTTAGTTTATTTATCAATCATGGCATTTGTGGGCTGAAGTGGTTGATGAGCATATTCCAGCAATTACGCTGCAGAGCCCTATGCTTTATTTCCATTGTTGTCTTTGGAATGAATTACTTTTATGTTATTTGAGGAATAATTGGTTTGAAATCCTTTTCCGGACTAACGAATACTCTTTTGTTTTGATTACAGAGTCTGCATATTTACATGTAAGAGAAGCAAAAATGTCAGATGATATCAGGAAAAGGTTTGAATTTCCAAATTCTCTTATCCAGTCACAGGTAATTTTTATTTAATTATTTTTGCTTCATGGTAACAAATGAACCGCTTTGGATTATTAGTAGAACTTTACATTTTCAACATCAAATGTTTTATTCTATATATAGGATTCTACATATATATTGCTTTATTAACTTTTATATAAGTTAATTTGAAAATTTATATTTGAGGGGTGCCTGGCTGGCTCTGTCAGTGGAGCATGCTAATCTTGGCCTTAGGGTTGTGAGTTCCTGCCCCACACTGGGTATAGATATTACTTTATTTTATTAGTTTTTTAAGATTTTATTTATTTGAGAGAGAGCGAGTGAGAGGGAGAGGGACAAAGAACCTGAAGCAGACTCTGCACTGAGCACAGAGCCCGACGTGGGTCTTGGTCCCATAACCGTGAGATCATGACCTGAGTGGGAACCAAGAGTTGGGTGCTTAACTGAATGAGCCACCCAAGTGCCCTCATATCTTGTAGAGATTATTTTTAAAAAATTAAATAAAAAAACCCTGGAAATTTATATGTGACAAAGGAAAGTGAATATTTGAAATTGACCAATCTTGGCTTTTTTTTTTAAGATTTTATTTATTTAAGAGCGAGAGAGAGAGAGAGGGAGAGGGAGAGCATAGAGGGAGAAGCAGGCTCCCTGCTGAGCAGAGAGCCCGACGTGGGGCTCAGTCAAGGACCCTGAGATCATGACCTGAGCCGAAGGCAGATGCTTAACCAACTGAGCCACCCAGGCGCCCCCCAATCTCAGTTTCGATTTACATCATACTTTTCTTCTTAGACATAATAAAACCTTGATTAACTAGGAGGACCCTGGATCTGTATTTTTTTTTTTAAGTCTATAATGAATTTTTAGGAATAGAAGTAAATGGTTATACATCTATGGAGTATGAGAATTGACATTTAAAATGATATATTTTACCCCTGTATAGCTATTAGGAATAAGAGATTTTGACCATAACACCTAACATTCAGTAAGTAAAATGTCCTGGATTAAAAAATTTGATGTCTAGGGGCGCCTGGGTGGCTCAGTCGTTAAGCGTCTGCCTTCAGCTCAGGTCGTGATCCCAGAGTCCTGGGATCGAGCCTCACATCGGGCTCCCTGCTCCGCGGGAAGCCTGCTTCTCCCTCTCCCACTCCCCCTGCTTGCGTTCCCTCTCTCACTGTTTCTCTCTCTGTCAAATAAATAAATAAAATCTTAAAAAAAAATTTCTTTTTTGATGTCTATACTAACACAGGCAGGGGTTGGTGATAATTTATTTTAGAGAGCTTTTCAGTTATTAGGGTTCAAACAAAGGTGGTTTTCTCGTTAGCCTTCCCCTAACTAGAAGCATTCTGGTTAGTCAAGGTACCGTAATAGCTTACTGTCTTTTCTTGTGAGACTGAAGCCAGGGGACCAGCAGAAGCCAGCCTGAAGACCGAACGACGTACCGCGTCTTGGATGCTTTCAACAGTTTTCTCCGGAGATGCCTGCTGTGGGAATTGACTTAGCTGGGTAGTGGGGAACCCTTCCATGAGGAGTAGAACACTCCTTATGCAAGATTCCCTTCTACCTGACTGGGTTGGAGTCCTATCCTGTGCAGCACAGGTCCTTACCATGAAGAGGAAGATGAAGGCTTGGAGGATACCGTCCACATTTTCTATTTTTCTGTGCCTGGAGTCCCTTCATTAGCGTAGATAACTGAGAAATGCCTATGTGTTTTACTGTTAAGTGAGAAGTGTACATGTATTGTTTCATGGAGGATGTCTCTTTCAACTATTCTATTGTGGAAAACTTAAGTAGCAATATAGGGTCATTTATCCTTGGATTTTGTACTTTAAAATCAATTTAGCCTCTATTCTCTGATTTGTTAGAAGGATACATAGAAAGGCAAACTGGAGAAGTTGGACCTGGTGGGGGGATGTTTGTCAGTAAGCTGATCTTCTTTTAGTCTTTTTTTCTAAATATGAACGGGAGTTTTGTTTTTTTTTTGTCCCTGTTATGTTTCATACTGGTTTTATTTGGTTCTTGCAACTGTGCCTTGTTCTCTGTGAATACTTCTTATTGTTCTTTTGTAACCATTGATCAGTGTTAGCACCATATTTCATTGATTCACACACATTTTTTCACATTTTAGCATCTTTGAAATTGGGTCGCATCTAGTAACTCGTGACAGCAGTTTTTACACAGCTGGTATTGCCTGCACGTGAATTTGGCCAGGATTTTCTAAAGGAACTCTTTCACTAATATAAAATCAAAATTTGAAATTATAAGGCGCATTATGTAACACAGATAAATTGGCAGCCTTTCTTCCTTAGAGGTAGAAATAAAATAATGGTGCATCTTGCAGTTGATGGCCAGTAGCATTCAATGAAATATGGTATATTTTGTAAACAGGCACCAAAAGTGTTCACTGATCTTCAATTCTTGTTACTGTCCCTTAAACTAGGAGGTAAGAGACAGTTAATTGATCGAAACTTAATATTCATGTAAATGTGTGATTTATATTACAAAACTGAGATCATCAAGCATTAAGGTCTTAAATCATTTCCAATGTGTGAAATACAAAAAGAAACAAAGGAGGGGGTGCTGTGTTTTTGTGTGACCTTTTCTGGAGACTACAAGACTGACAGGATTCACAGATGTATCATACGTTGGTCCAAGTGCAGGATCAACACTTGCTGCAGTTAGAGAGTTTTTTCCAGCCCATGCACAGGACGGCTATCATTGTTGCTAGCCTACAGCTCTGTGCTGGGGAGTGGTGAAGAACCAGGAGAATGGAGTTGAGGTGGTAGGAGAGAACGATATATATGTATTTATGTTATCAACACCTCCTTTATAAATAGAGTCTTAGATTTAACTTTGGGCTTTTTGACCAAAGCAGGATATGGGAACGTTTTAGAGATTTATGAGACTAAAAGCTTATGCAAGGGCTAAAACCTATGAGAAAATAATAAAGAAATTAAATCATAGAGCCTAAACGAGAGAAAATGGTTGTGGTAGGGGGAAACCTGTTGGTTCAGATCTGTATGGGCCGTGGTCATAAAGGTGAGGATGAGTTTTCTCCATCTTCATTAAGGACATGATGAAGCATGATGGATTTCATTTAGATGTAAAAATGATTTTAAAAGCTGTGGTGTTTCTCATTTGTCTTACGGTTTAATGGATGAAGCAATCTTACATTATCTTCTAATACTAAGTGACAGCATTTTGAACTGAAAATCTGGCAATTTTCTTAATATCTCTGAACTGTAGTTTGCTTATTGGAATAAAAATGCTTACCTTGAGAGCTGTTAGGAAGCTAAGAAGTTATGTACATAGAGTGCCTAATTCAGTGCCTTCCACAGAGCACACTCTCAGATGAGTCGGAATTTTATTATGACTTGACTGGCTGGCACACTCATATTCCTATCACCTCGTATTTTTTTTTTTTCATATCAACTAGTATTGACAGGAGTTACCTTCAAATGCACTAATTGGAGAGAACTTCTGACACCACGTATTTATTGTTTGTTTGTTTTTTTTGTTTTTTTTTTTAAGGCTGTGGGTCATCTTATTGCGGCAGTCCTGAAGGAAAATGGTTTTTCAGAAAAGATCCATCAATCCACAAACCAGGTCTGTATTCAACTTTGCA
This sequence comes from Callorhinus ursinus, assembly GCF_003265705.2. NCBI lineage: Eukaryota > Metazoa > Chordata > Mammalia > Carnivora > Otariidae > Callorhinus > Callorhinus ursinus. The sequence continues at coordinate 22,425,826 of NW_027397101.1, forward strand.
CTTGAGTTCTATTCAGATACTGCTCCCAGCTGCATGTAGGCACTCCTTCTGTTTCAGGTCACTGTAGAAATGATTTTGAACTGGTTTTGTTTGTTTGTTTTTTGGTTTGCCAAGTTCTTCAAAATTCCTTTTTTTTTTTTTTTTTTTAAAGATTTTATTTGTCAGAGAGAGGGAGAGAGAGAGCACGAGCACAAGCAGGGGGAGCAGCAGAGGGAGAAATAGGCAGAGGGAGAAGCAGGATCCCCGCTGAGCAGGGAGCCTGATGTGGGATTCGATCCCAGGACCCTGGGATCATGAGCTGAGCTGAAGGCAGACGCTTAACCGACTGAGCCACCCAGGCGTCCCCCTTATTCCAAATTCTTTACAATTTTAAAATTGGTTACAACAGACTCCGGGAATGAGATATGGAGGGGATGGTAAAGGGGAGTATTCTTGTGACTTTTAGTGAAAAATAGCATGGGTGGAATGACGATAGACATACCTTAGAGAAGGTTGGTAGGATTACCTCTGAGGGAATCTTTCTGTTTAATGGAGAAAGTGAACATAGCGGCTCTGTTTGGATGTAAGAGATTTTTCCTACTTTAGGGTGCCCCAGACATGAGTTCTATGTTGGACAGGTCATGCTTTGGTACTTGGAGCTGAAGGAAGATGTCCATACATCCATGCATAGGGCAGGTGAATGCTAAGATTGAAACTGTGCTCAGCTTCCTGAGATGTAGACCACTTGGGTTTTGGTCAACCAGTGTTGTAGGTTTTGACCTGGTTGGAAACTCCATTTAAGTGGGTGCTCTCAGGTAAACTCTGTGGAGAATGTAGATGATGGAAATAAGATTTTTTTTTTTCACAGCAGAAATAATTGTTTTCCTTTCTCTCACATTGCTTTTTTTTTTTACTGCCTCACATTGCTTTTGGTTAGTTACTCCAAGTTATATCTCTCTCCAGCATCTGCTGCCATATTGAAATTAGTGTAGAGGCAAATTTCACTAATTGGCATTTATCTGGTATTTGTATGTAGTTGTATAAATTAGGTTTTCTGAGAGCCCTGATCTTAATCCTGCCTATAATCACATTATGTACTCTGAGGTGATCTACTGGTTTTACTTAAACAGCCGGGATTTATTGAATTGTCAAATCCCTATAACTGTTTTCTCTTCTGTTAATAAAGGAATGCTTACTTCCACAAGGGCACAATAATACCTGAGGCAAGGGTTTTTTATTCATTTATTTCGTTTTTCTGGTTTATAATGGAGTACTGACATTTGGAACCCTTTGATATTGGCCATACAGGTGAATAAAATTTCCTTCTGAATAAAAGAACTGGAATATAAATATTTCTTTCCTGCAGTGACTGTTAACTGTATTGTTCTGTTATAGTGGGATCCTAAGATTGAAAAGGCTCTCAGAGCCAGCTACAGTGGGAAAAGTGGGCACAATATGTTGATTTTCATTCTGTTAGTTATTCTTTCTTTTTTTTTTTAGATTTTATTTATTTGACAGAGAGAGACACAGTGAGAGAGGGAACACAAGCAGGGGGAGTGGGAGAGGGAGAAGCAGACTTTCCGTAGAGCAGGGAGCCCCATGCAGGGCTCGATCCCAGGACCCTGGGGTCATAACCTGAGCTGAAGGCAGACGCTTAACTGACTGAGCCACCCAGGTGCCCCTCTTTTAGTTATTCTGTGGGAGCTGAGGATCTTATTTTTTTTTCTCAAATTATATATTTTTCTAGTAGCTTATGTCAGGAAGAGGGAAAAATAGCTTCATGATGTGTTCTTTAATAAAACAAAACAAAACCCAAACCGCATGTAAATCTAAATGGACTTAACTCACAATACATTCAAATATGGGTTTATCATTAGTCGTGAACCTCTGGTGGGGTGGGTCATGGATGCTTGAGGAAGTTATGAAAGCTCGAAGCTCTGCATTTATAGGATTTTTCAAAATAAAGATCTTACATTTATTTATGTGCCCTTCTGGTGCTTTTCTATCAAAGATGACAGATTAATGGTCGGAGGGGGCAAAAAGTCAGTTTCTTTCTTTCTTTTTTAAAAGATTTTATTTATTTACTTGAGAGAAAGAGAGAGAGAGGGAGCATGAGCAGGGGGAGGGGCAGAGGGAGAAGCAGGCTCCCCACTGAGCAGGGAGCCCGACGCGGGGCTCGATCCCAGGACCCTGAGTTCATGACCTGAGTCGAAGGCAGATGCTTAACCAACTGAGCCACCCACCCATCCTGAGTCAGTTTCTTTCTTGACCACAACAGTTTTCTAGGCTTTTGTTGGAAGCCACAGAAATAGCAGTTTGCTGTTCCTCTCCCGAACTGTCTTTCCTCTGGGCCCCCATTAGACTTTAGTAAATTGGGGCAGGGGCATTGTGGGGGGTGGTGGGGTGCATGTAGGTAGTAGAGATTACTGGTAGGAGAGCAGAAACACGTTCTGAAAATGTTATTGCATTTAGGGCTTAAACCACAGGCATGATTTGGAGTTCAGCCTGGAGTAACTGCTGTGCGGATATTGATGGCGTCTGGTTAAAGGGCTCGGTTGGAGCGCTGAGAGCCGAGTCTTAGTTTTGATCCCCTGTCAGTTTCCTTGGTTTGCTCAAACTCAAGTCATACCCCTGTCTGCAGCCAGCCTTATTCTGCAGCCGGGACACCAGATGGGCAAGAGTGGCTTTTATCAGAACACATCCATTATCTGTCCTGGAAAACCGACTTTAGTTTATTCTACAAATGGTGGAACAACAGCGTCATCTTTGTGTTGGAAAACTAACCCACTGTGAACAAATTACGGGTTGAAGGATGGCTGGGGGTGTACATGCCTTTGCTGCTCATCGGACGTGTCTTTTAATCACTGGTTTGATTTCAGACTCCGGCTTTGAACTTGCTGTGGGAGAAGTGTTGCAGTGATAATGTGGTGGTTCGAACAGCCTGCTGTGAGGGTCTAGTGGCCCTTGTTGCTCAGGATCACGCAGAGTTTGGCTATGTGCTCAATGGGATACTCAACCTGATTCCAGCGACCAGGTATTCTTTCTTTCATGTTTGATCAGTAAAACACATTTTTAGAAAAAAAAAAGTCACTAATTTGCCATTAAAGGTCAACTCTACTTGCCAGTTGTTTTTCTTTCCCTTAAGATGTCACGCAGTTTGTATTTCATATGTGCTGATTTGGACTCTATAGTCTTGGAATTTGTGGTCATTTGCTGTATGTAAGACTTCAGGGCTTTCTGAGGCACCATTTTTTTTTTTTTTTTTTTAAGATTTTATTTATTTATTTGACACAGAGAGCACAAGAAGGTAGAGTGGCCGGCAGAGGGAGAGGGAGAAGCAGGCTCCCCGCTGAGCAGAGAGCCTGATGTGGGGCTCAATCCCAGGACCCTGGGTTCATGACCTGAGCCGAAGGCAGATGCCTAACCCACTGAGCCACCCAGGCGTCCCTAACTTACTGGTTGATCTTAAGCAGGCCATGTAGACTTTGCCTTATGCCTTTTTTTCAGATGCAGGTAATGGTATTTGTTTCCCCCTAAATCTTTTCAAATGCTTTAAAATTCATAAATATAAAACCTACTTGCGTTGTGCACTTGTACTATTTATATTCAAAAGTAAGTATCAGCAGCTAAGGAGCCAGGGTAATGTCTCTGTCTATGTAAGGAATAATTAGAGCAGGTTAGATTATACCTTTTTTTTTTTAAGATTCTATTTTTAAGTAATTTCTACACCCAACATGGGGCTCGAACTTACAGCCCTGAGATCAAGAGTTGCATGTTCTACCAGCTGAGTCAGCCAGGTGCCCCAGATTATACCTTTAATTCCAGAAGGTTATGTTAGAAAATTATGCTGTGTGGGATGTCCTTCATCCCTCAGTATAAGTCTGTCATTACTATTGTAAACTGAAAAGCATAAGATTTGATGATAGTGAATCAGCATGTCATCTGTGTATGTTATAATTTGTTAGTGACCTTAGATTTTTTTAAAATTTAAAAATGTATTTTTGGGGGGTACCTAGGTGGCTCAGTCAGTTCAGTGTCTGACTATTGATTTTAGCTCAGGTCATGATCTCAGTTTTGTGAGATTGAGCCCTGTGTCAGGCTCTGTGCCCAGCTTAAGATTCTTTCTCTCTCTCTGCCCGCCACCTAAAAAATTTAAAAAAAAATGTATTTTTTGAATAAGCAACACAATCACATGGAAAAAATCCTAAAGGGTATATGAGGCAAGGTGTCTGTTTACTCCTATAATTCACTTTTTCTCCTCAGAGGCAAAACTCTTACCAGGTCTTATTTTCTTTTTTAAAGATGTTGTATGTACATATAACTGACAATTTATGTGTTTATATATTTTTTCTTAAGAAAAAAACAAAACTAATAGCCTACTGCACACAGTATTTATTTTTCATTCTTTACTGAAAAAATATATGTTGGAGACTGGAGATTGTTCTTTCACAAAAATAAAGTGCTTTCTAATTTTTTCGAGCCATATAATATTCCATTGTATGAATGTGCCATAATTTACCAATTCCCTATTGTTTTCATTTTTTGTCTTTTTTTGCAATTATGGTCAGTGCTTCAATGAGTAATCTGATACATATAGATGACCATTAGTTTTCAAGGGTCATCAGAAACATGGTCAAGTCATAGAAGAAAGCATTGTATTTTATAGTAAATCTATATAGGAATTTTAACGATTGGAAGCTCCTGGGGGAAAATTTTTTTTTAAGTTTCTTATCTGAGAATGTTCTTGATTAACTTATAAGCCACAGGGAGATGGAGACAGGGTAGACCTTGAAGCTAACCAGTTTAATTTTTGAATCAATTCAATGATGAAATGTGTTATGTAAGTGCTACATTTTCTTTATTGTTGCCAGTAGAGATAATAATTATGTGTGAAGAATTTTTTCATTTGTTTTATTTCAAGTAGCAGAGCTTTGTGGTTTGCAATGATTACAAAGACTATACTTTGCATTGTTTCTGTCTTTAAAAAAAATGAGAATCAAATTTAAGAAATTAAATTAAATTTAATTAAAAACAGGAGACCCAAACAGCCTTCTCCTTCAAATGCTGTTCAGGGAATTTTCTGACACAGAAAACCATCTTTTTACCATCAGATGGAAGCAGAAAGAATACTGGGGCACCAGTACCTATATTGCACAAAATAGCCTTTAAAACAAAGACTGTAACAAGAAACAGAGAAGAACACTATATAATGATAAAGGAATAATCTAACAGGAGGATATAACAATTCTAAATATTTATGCCCCCAACATGGGAGCACTAAATACATAAAACAACTGTTGATAGACATAGAGGAAGAAAACAGTAATAGAAGACTGTAACACCCCACTTACATCAATGGACAGATCATCCAGACAGAAAGTCAACAAGGAAACAGTGGTTTTGAATGACACATTGGACCAGATGAACCTAACAGGATATATCCAGAACATTCCATCCAAAAATAGTGGACTACACATTTCTTTTCAAGTGCACGTGGAACATTGTCCTGAATAGATTACATGTTAGGCCACAAAACAAATTTCAATAAATTAAAAAAGATTGAAATCCTATCTTGCATCTTTTCTGACCACAAGAGTATAAAACTAGAAATAAAAATCAAACAAACATGCATCCCCCCCCCCATCTTTATCTTTGGGATATAAAAGGAGGAATGACTTTGTCATTTCCCTGTGCTTCTTGTCTGAGACATTTTGGATCTTCAATTTCCAGCATTTAAATTTCTACTTGTCTTTGGATTTCTCTTCTTCAAAGAGAGATTTACCAGAATCTAGAGGCACCCTGGGAACAGAGCCACATAGTAATTGCTCAGCTTTGACGTAGAACAGTAATTCTAAAGGGTAATCTTTTTATTTTGCCTACCTGCTAGCGAAGCATCCTTCAGGAACTGAGAAAGAGATTGAGAGAGGGAGGGAGTGAGCCATAGGGAGAAGCAGCCTTCTGTAGAAGAGAGATTTAGAGAATGTAACTTCTGGAGCTTTCTCAGCATTGCAGGAAATGTTGAAAGGCACAAGGACAGATGGCAGGAAAAGTCTGTGAGGTCATCTCCCCTAGCCTTATAACCTGCTTCTTGACCCTTTGTCAATCTAGTCTAGAAAATTCTCTTGGAACATGTATGGGAGCCCTCCCCCCACCCCTGGCCATTCAACCTGCAATTTGAGAAACATTGGTCTAGAGCCTGCTACACTGTATAGTCTAACTTTGCAAAAGACTTGACATTTGCAAAGCTCTGGTTGTCTAAACTTCAGGGAGTGGCTGGGAAAGTGTCTGGCTCTGTTTGAGAGACTGTTCCTTCAAAGGCATAGTTTGATGTCTAAGAGTGTTCTCGGTTCAAAGCTGAGGCAACATGAAACAATTGTAAACTAGTTTTTATAGCTTCTGTAAACAAAGAAATGGATTTAAGAGGTCTAAAATGTTCTTTTAATCAGTAAGGAAATTTGAAAAAAAAATTATTCCCTAGGGAGGGTGAAGGAAAGAAGGGGGACCACAAAGGAAACACAGTAAGGAAATCATTATCACCAGTTAAATGTGAATTTTGAAATTAAACAAACTGAAATTAAAGTGAATGATACATGGTAGCATGCACTTTTCTTGTCTCTTCAGGAACTGCTTGTTTTAAGTTTAGATTGTTTTAGATTTTGTTTATTTTTGTTTTTACATTGAATTTATCCTGAGATAACGATTCCCAATGCAAGTTTTTCCATTTTTCTGTTCTTAGATTCGCCCCCCCCTTTTCCCGCACTAGCTTCTAGAAAGCTCAGGCAGCCATTGTTGCCGTTGCTTAGTAACGGGATTGTGCGTAAAAACTGTACTCTCCTGTGGAACCAGGTAGTCAGTGTTCGATATTGAGATGTCATGACAGCCTGTAATTTCCGTTCCACTGCTTCCCCAACCCCTTCTTTTAAAAATGTGTTTGGGAGGATGGTTATGCGCTAGATAAACTAGGCTAGCCCTTGATTTCTGTGCCTTTTGTGCTTTTTAAATAGGGGAGAGACCCGCAATTTATGTGTTTGGGAAAAATAAAGTGTCTTAAGGTGTGAGAGATTAAAGTCTGTTTTCCGAGATTCCTAAAGGCCAGCCTACTTTTTATTTTTATTTATTTTTATTTTTTAAAGATTTTTATTATTTATTTGAGAGAGAGAGGGAGAGAGAGAATCCTAAGCCGATTCCACACTGAGCGCAGATCCTGATGCGGGTGGGACTTGATCCCAGGACCCTGAGATCATGACCTGAGCCCAATCCAAGATTCAGACGCTTAGCTGACTGAGCCACCCAGGTGCCTTGCAAAGCCTGCTTTTTAATGAAATCTTGCATAGACTATTAAAAATGCCCATGGTGGTCCTGACTAAAGCTGAGGGATTCAGGGAGTCTTTGATCGTGGATTGATGGAAGGTCCAAGTTGTTTAAAAATGATTCTAAGAACTATTGGGAGTTAATGTCTAGGGTAATTTAATGAGAAAAATTCTGTGTTTCAGGCTCTTCTTTTTTATTGATGACTCTGTTCCTTGGGAAACTTAATTGTTCCGTTCTCTTGTAGGCAATAGCTAGCAACTGAGGAGACACTATATTCATATCTTGTATTATTGAAGCTTTTCTGTACTATGTATTATTGAAGCTTTTCTGTACTATTTAGGTTCTCCATTTTTATTTTATTTGGCAGGAGAAGAAGCATCAAGGAAGGATGCCTTCATGAGGTTTCCCCAAGATTGAAGGGGGTCTAGTCATAGCATGCTTTCATCTAGTTGGGGCGTCAGTATTTTTCTTGAATTTGAGATGGTTTCAGATTTATATCTACATGGGTACCATTGCTTATTTCACTATTACCTGAGAGTGACAGAATCATTAGACCATGTCTGTTTCCCCATCTTGTCTTCTAAACAAGCTGTTTAGCTTGTTTCCAGATGTTCTCCTTTTCTTGTCTCCAATCCTTTTTCTTTCCCTAAAATCCCAGAACCTCTCTCAGCTTGCAGCTCGTAACCAGAAAAGTGATTCCAGGCACTTTTTTCGTCTAGGACATTCTGCCCTATTTCTTTTCATGTTCCTTGATCTGGTTGAAGGCTTTGTTTGTCTCAAAATCTTCCATTGTAGGAGCCATGTGTTTGTGCTAAGATGTTTCTAGGTGATTTAGGAAAAGCAACTACTGAAACACATGTTACTTTTGTAGTGGGAAAAGGCTTCAGAAGAGATCAGGCTATTTTCTGGGACTGAGAAGACAAATGAGTATGCAGAACTTCCCAAGCAAAAAGTCAATAGCATTCTATTTCTTAGATTTTTTTAAAGTGTTATTTTTTGTCATTTATTCAAGCCTGGGTTCCCCAGAACTGTTTTTGATTTCCTTCCTTTCTTCCTGGTCTTCTTTGTCTCTCTCTCTCTCTTTTCTCATATAATTTTATAACAAATTTAGAAAATGATTTGATCGTTAATCTAGTGTTTAACGTTCTCTTATTTGCTGGTGACTTACTGTGCTTAAAGCTGACCAATTGGTGAAAAAAGAGACTGGGCCACATTTGTACCATTGTCTCCATCATACCCAGGGATGCCCCCTTCGGAGATAATTTGTGTCATACAATGAGAATTTGTAATTCTCATCCCTGGTCCAGAAATTAGTATGGCTACTTCCTTGTACCTCATATTTGGAATATTTCAAAAGCAAAGAATCAAGCATTATTTGAGGTCTTTCCAAAAAGAGACTGAGCGTACATGAGCAGTGTTTCATGTTGTAATCAAATCAGCCCCAAACAAAGGAAACCTGATGCATGCTATTCATACGCATGATAGTAACTGTGCTATATTTACTATGTATATATTGCTATATTATAAAGAAAAGCCATCTTTGTGGGTGGTTTTAATTACTGTAGTTTGTACAGCTTGACCAAAAATGTTTTCTTTTCTGTCTTATTTATTTATTTCTTTGGAATACTCAACGTCATTCCTGACCCACACTCCCTCTTATGATAAGATCTGGGTCTCGGCTCTTAGGCCCAGTGAAAATTGAGGTTCCTTTTTGCATTGCCTCTTGCCATTCTTCTGGTAGGGCAGGCCTGAAGTTTCTTTTTTTTTTAAAGATTTATTTATTTATTTGATAGAGACACAGTGAGAGAGGGAACACAAGCAGGGGGAGAGGGAGAGGGAGAAGCAGCCTTCCCGCTGAGCAGGGAGCCTGATGCGGGGCTCGATCTTAGGACCCTGGGATCATGACATGAGCTGAAGGCAGACGCTTAACGACTGAGCCACCCAGGCACCCCAGGGCCTGAAGTTTCTATTGCTCTCACTGAGAGGGTTCTTGAATCAATTTAGCTTTTTCTGGCACCTTCCCAAGGAAGAACTTGTTCCAGCTGATCTTCACTGAAGGACTTTTGGCAGCAGGTTACTGAGTGTTTTAGGACTCTTTGGGCTACAAGTTACAGAAACCCACTTGAACTAATTTGAGCACAAAAGGGTGCTTTTTATTTTTTTGGTAAATGGGTGTCCCCTAGGACCCAAGAACAGGGATGCAGCCGGGCCTCAGAAATGAATTGGATACAGACTGTGTGTTTCCCCTCTCTTGCCGCAGACTGAGTCTTTCTGCCTCTAATCTCCAGGGCACCACCTGCTCCTGGGTTAATAGCTCTTTTGTATAAGAGACAGCCCAACTGAGGTTGGCCACAATTACAGATTTCCAAGGACCCGTGTGTGTGAGATGTTCACTCTGGACCAGTCAGGTCTGCCAGGGGCTATGTGTTCGTTTCCTAAGGCTGTTGCAACAAAATTGACCACAACTTGGTGGCTTAAAATAACAGAAATTTATTATTTCACAATTCTGGAGGCTAGAAGTCCCAAACCAAGAAGGCCACAGGATTGGTTCCTTCTGGAGGCTGGGAGCACGCGTTCCATTTCTCTCTCTTAGCTTCTGGTGGCTGTTGCAACCTTTGGCGTTCCTCAGCTTGTGGCTGAGTAACGCTGTCTTTTCAGGCCCTCCTTGTCTGTGTGTCTGTCTCTGCTCTCCTTCCCCTTTCTCTCAGAAGCACACCAGTCATTGAATCTAAGGCCCACCCTGGATGTTTTGATCTCGAGATCCTTAATTATATCTGCAGAGACCCTATTTCCAAATAAAGTCACCTTCATGGGTACCAGGGGATAGGACTTAGATATATCCTTCTGGGAGACACATTTTAACCCTCTAGAGGCTGTGTCTGCACTGTATGAGCATATGTGTGCTAGGTTCCCTACGCAGTAACCACACAGGAGCCTGGAACACTGATTCCAAGGAGTCTCTTCTTCACTGGGATTGAACTTGGAGGGAAAGCCATGTCTTGGGAAATAGGTATCTTTCAGCCCCTCAGCTCAGCTGTAGCTTTGAACTGTAATTGTGCTTAAGTGACTGGTGTTAGACCGGTGTTGCTCAGAGAGGACTAGAGGGAGGAGACATTGAGTGGATAGAGAGTCACTGTCAAAGGTAGTAACATAACTGTGTTCCTGTGTTGGTGAGACGCCGCCATGTTTTCCGTTGTCATCGTCCTCTGGAATGTTCTTTTGAAACTATGTATTATCTCTCCAAACAGCAGCAATCGTAGAAACCACCACTGCCTTGGTTGCCAGGGGGACTGAGGGAAGGAAACTAGCTTATAGTGTGACACAAAAAAATTACCAAGAAAATTTTGGGCACAGTTGGTGTTAAAAAGAAAACTTTTTATAGAGAATTTCAAAAGTAGGTAGAATAGTGTTATGAACCCTCATGTTCCTGTCATGCATCCCTACAGCCACTAAACCATCTTGCTCCTTCCATAGCCCACCCCTGTCCATGGTAGGAAGCAAATCCCAGACACTGTATAATTTCTTCTTTAGATATTTAACTGTATACCTCCTTTTAAAAAACAATAGTAATGTCATTATTATACCTGGATATATATGTGTGTGTGTGTATAATTTTTTAAATGTATGGTCAGTGTTCAGATTTCCATTTGTCCCATGTTCTTTTTTTTTATGATTTGTTTCTGAATGACCATCCAAGAATTTGTTGTTATGTCTTTTACATCTTTTTTAATTGATGGGATTGCCCCCTCACATCTACTCATCTCTGTCTCTGTCTCTCTCTTTCTTGGACTCTGCTGAATGCACCTCCATGGTGTACTTTAACTTATTTCTCTATATTTCCTGTAAAATGAAAGTTTGCTTTAGAAATTTGATGAGATTTATGTTCAGTGTTTGTTCTTATTGGGAAGAGTTTTAGGGGAGGGAAGACTTCTCATAGATGGTAATGTGTTCCCTGGTCAGGAGGGAAATAATATCTGATTTTTTTTTTTTTAAGATTTTATTTATTTATTTGTCAGAGAGAGAGACCACGCGCACAAACAGGGGAAGGGGCAGGCAGAGCAGGCAGAGGAAGAGGCAGGCTTCCCGCTGAGCAGGGAGCCTGATGTGGGGCTCGATCCCGGGACCCTGGCACCATGACCCGAGCTGAAGGCAGACGCCCAACCGATTGTTTTCTTTTTTGGAAATGTTAGCTGTTGATGCTGAATGGTTAGATCCATTAGTTCGTTAGGACCTTCAACATGGTTGAAATTCTGTCATTTTTTTCTTCGCTTGCTTCCTGAAATACTGCAATAAAGAGAACCCCCCGTATCTAGTATTTGGTTACCCACCAGTACAGCTTGTATAGGAAAGCCAGGGTATATAGTGGATTCTTTCTCCAGTAAATTTGGTCAGCTTCAAAACAGTCAGCTTTTTCATAGCATCCTTCAGTGTTGACCAATTCGATTTTATTTTGTAAAGAATTATAATGTGTTCATGGATTTAGACTTAATTGATGTATTTCAGTCTTCTTCCCTCTTTTTGTAAAACCCTTTTTTGAGACTTGAGTATCTTTTCACTGTTTTTGAGTTTGTTCCAGACCCACTCTTTTTTACTATCTCCTATATACCTGTGCTTGGTGCTGTGATATCATGGGGAGGAAAGCAGAAATAGTCACTGTACTCATGATGCCTTTGGTTTAGAGGCAGGGACTGCCGCGATCACATAGTTGCACAGTTAGGTATTAAACTACATTCAGACAAAGTACACCGTGCCAGGAGTCCCTTTAGTATCATCCTGGTGAAGTAACACCTAGGATGAGACTGAGGAATGAATAGAACTTACCTAGGCAAATAGGAGTGGCTAGGCTTTCTCATTACAGGAAATAGCATGTGCCAAGTCCCTGTGGTAGGAGGGAAGATGGCTCGTAGGAAGGCCTAAAAGAATGTCAAAAGCTGGGACATCTAGGCGGCTCAGTTGATTAAGCATCTGCCTTCGGCTTAGGTCATGATCTCAGGATCCTGGGATTGAGCCCTGCATGTACCTGGGGTTGAGCCCCAAACTCAGCGCGGAGTCTGCTTGTTCCTCTGCCCCTTTCCCAGCTCCTGCGTGCACTGTCTCTCTTTCTCTCAAATGAATAACATCTTTACAAAAAAAAAAATGTCAAAAGCAGAGGGAGAGTGGTTTGAGATGAAGCTGGGAAGGTAGGTAGGGGCCAGATAATGCAGTTCACAATGGCTAATCTTGAGGATTTGCATCTTTATCCTGAGTGCTGAGGGAATCTACTGAAGTATTTATCTAGTGGGTATCAGGGGTTTCAAAAGGGCCACCCTGGCTGCAGTATGCACATAATACTAAAAGTGTTGGAGGGCGCCTGGGTGGCTCAGTAGGTCAAGGGTCTGCTGCCTTTGGCCCAGGTCCTGATCCGAGACTCCCAGGATCGAGCTCTGCGTTGGGCTCCCTTCTCGGTGGGGAGCCACTCTCCCTCTGCCACTTCCCCTGCTTGCGCTTTCTCGCTCTCTCTCTGTCAAGGAAATAAAATCTTAAAAAAAAAATAAGTGTTGGGTTTTGGGTAGGCAGATAGAATGGATATAGGGAGATGAGTTTAGGTGGCTATTGCTGTAGATCAGGTGAAGGAAGATACCTGCTTGCATCAGAGATGGAGGGAAATAGATGGATTTTTGAGATATAGAAGGGGTGAAGTTGGGCCACCTGGGTGGTGCAGTCAGTGAAGCATCCGACTCTTGGTTTCAGCTTAGGTCGTGATCTCAGGGTCATTAGATCGAACCCCCATGTTGGGCTCCGCGCTCAGTGTGGAGTCTGCTTAGGAGGACTCTTTCCCTCTGCTCTTCCACCCCGTGCTCTCTCCCTCTGTCTCACATAAATAAATTAAAAAAAAAAAAAAGAAAAGAAAAAGAAGGGGTGAAGCATTTGAGGTGGATTTAATACGAGGATGACTGAAAGGAATATGTCAAAGGTGACTCCTTGATTTCTGACTTGCCACCTGGTAGGTAGGGAACATCGAAAGAAAAGCAAGAAGAGCAAGAGTTAGGTTTTAGACATGTTGAATTTGAGGCACAGTTCCGACACTGACGTGGGAATATCTAGTAACAGGTTATACTGTGGATAAGTTAGTCATAATATGTAACCAGATCTTTTCTGTCCTAACTAAAGCCTGCACTTCGATTCGTTACTCTTCTGTGTAGGTATGTACACAGAGAACCTGCTCATCTGAGGGCTAATTCCAATTCCTGAGAATGTTCCTCAGAAGTCTACTTTTTCATATTAACATGTTTTTGTGTCTGTGCCAAACTGTGACTAATGATAGGTTCTAAATAAAAGATATCGTGGTTGTTTCATTGTTTACTTAAATTTCTGCTCATATTATTCATCTAGGAGATCAGATTTACTCTTCTATTTGTGACCAGCGAGTCCTTCACCATGAGATTATAATCTCTTCCCCCCCTTTTTTACTAATAAAAAAATAAAAGTGCATACTTTTTTGAAAACTCAAACAATGGCACTTGCAGGTAATGAAAATAGTTAAGTGGTAAAACTTTTCCTTTTTGTCATCTTCTCTCTCTTTTCTTCTTTTTTAAAAATTCAGTTTCTTTTTGGGTCCTGGTGAAAACTGGAAAGTAGAAGACTCATGGCTCCTAGCCTGTTTCAGAAGTGCCTTCAAATCTTAACTTGGTTCCCTCTGGAGTATAGAAGGAGCTAGGGTGATGATCTGCAGTCAGGACTAGACACATGGGTGGAATCATGGACCAGCTAATTCCAATGAAGTTGGAGCCCCATTTCTAGACCTATAAAGTATTTATAAGTACATACACTCCAAGTATTTTAAAATTGGGTAATCCATTCCTATGTATATTGTTCTAAAAATTGCATTTTTCACTCAATAGGTATTGGATATCTTTCCATACATCCATTTGCATCTTTGTTAACGGTTGCAGAGTATTCGTTATTATGAATGTATCATATTTTATTTATTTTAAATATTTTACTTATTTGTAAAGGGCAAGGGAGGGCGTGCGCATGCATACAAGTCAGGGGGCAGAAGGGGAGGGGGGACAAGCAGACTCCCTGCAGAGCGAGGAGCCCAAGGCGGGGCTCAATCTCTCAACTCTGAGATCATGACCTGAGCTGAAACCAAGAGTTGGATGCTTAACTGAGACACCCACGTGCCTGAATGTATCATATTTTAAACATTTCTGAGTGCATTTAAACATGACAAACGTGTTTTTCTTCTTCCATTTTTTAAGGTAACAAATGCAGTGTAAGATCTTCTTTTGGCTATGTAAGGGTATTTCTATATGATGGGTTCTTAGAAGTGGAATTTATGGGAGAAAGGGTATATGCATTTAGAATTTTTTTATGGACTTAAACATTTATGGATATTGCCAATTTACTCTCCATAAAGACCAAACAAGTGGAGGCACCTGGTTGGCTCAGGTGGGAGAACATGAGACTCTTGATTTCAGGGTTGTGAGTTCAAGCCCCATGTTGGGTATAGAGATTACTTAAAAAAAAAAAAAAAAAAAAGACTGAACTGGTGTGTGCTCAACCTGAATGTGCTTGTTTCCCCATTCCCTCCTCAACACTGGATATTTTGAACCCTGTTTTTCTGTGATTTGCATATCTGTATTCCTTGCTCATCTTGCCTTTATATGATTAGCCTTATTTTGTTGCTTTTCTTGTTTTTTGGATGTTAATGCTTTATCGTATAGTTTTAAGTATTTCATCTCAGATGGTCTCTTGTCTTAATGTTTTTTCTCCTCTGAAAACCCTCCCCACTAACTTTGCTAAAACTATCTGGAATTTTAGTTATAGGTTGTCTTTTTCTCTTGTTCTTTTTCACACTTTCCCCTTCTGCCCTCCAAATCCTCTCTGAACATTTGCTTTAAACTTTGTAGTCACATTTGAAAAATGTTAAAGACTTGATGATAAATTCTTCTGGTATTCATTCTGACTAGTTCTTTGTAGTCCATCTCTTTCTATTTTGTCAGTTCTTATGCTTTATCTTTTTCTTTCTTTTTTAAAATAACAGCCTCAGTGAGGTAAAATTCTCATAGTAGAAAATCATCCTTTGAAAGTATATAACTCAGTGGTTTGGGATATATTTACAAAATTGTGCAGTTATCATGTATTATCTTTTTTATTATTAACATATAATCTGTTATCATGTATTTATCTTTTAACTGGAGCACTTATTTAAGAAGAATTTCATAGTATTATGTCTGAAAGTCTTTTGTCTTCATATATTACTCTTAGTTTTTGGAGGGGGTTAGACTTATTAAGTTATATAAACCTTTCCATTTCCATTATATTTCCATATATATTTCTTCATTCAGTGTTGCAGATGGGAATTCTGATGCCAAATTAGAAATGATGTCAGTCTCATGGTCTTTATTTATTATTACTATTTTTTAAATGGTCTTTATTTTATAAATTTTATTTTGTAAAATCTGAGAGGTCATAGGATTTTCCTTTTATCTTTGGATTTGAGAAATGTCAGCAATTTTTTCACAAATCTTGCCTAGCACTTGGTAGCCTTTTTAATTTGAAGACATAGATTCGATGAAAAATTTTCCTATTTTGTCTTTGATTTTTGCTCCTCTAGTGGTTATATTTTCTTCTATTTCACCATTTTGATTTTCAGTACTAATCAAACTAGTATTTATTTATTTAAAAAATTTTTTTAAAGATTTTATTTATTTAAGAGAGAGAAGTGTGAGAGGGTACAAGCAGGGCGAGCGGCGGGCAGAGGGAGAAGCAGGCTCCCTACTGAACAGGGAGCCCAATGAGAGGCTCGATCCCAGGACCCTGGGACTGTGACCTGAGCTGAAGGCAGACGTTTAACTGACTGAGCCACCCAGGGGCCCCTAATCAAACTGTTACTGTATCCTCTTTCTGCAATCATACAGAATTCAATAGAAATTTAGTTTTTTTAAGAGCCGATCTCAGATACAGAGTAACAATGGCTTAAAAACAAGAAAAAGGGTTTTGTGAGGAGAGATGGAAAATGCTAGGAGTTAGGGTAGGTTTGGGTTTGTAGGTAGTTTTTAAATTTTTTTTATTATGTTAATCACCATACATCACATCATTAGTTTTTGATGTAGTTTGTGTATGATTCATTGTTTGTGTATAACACCCAGTACTCCATTATGTAGGTAGTTTTAGACACCTTCCAGTTTTGAGTATTTATGAACTCACATTTAAGCTTGTGTTTGCATAGCCTCATCTGTAAAGAGGGAAAAACATTACAGTCTTTATGGTACAGTTACATGCATTAGATTATCACAGTTTATTGAAAAAATAACCAGGTGTTTTACTGACATACTCTTATTTATTCTTTATAACAACAGAAGAGGTGGGCTTATCATGATTCTAGATTATATAGATGAGGATGTTGTGGCTTCTATGTGTTAAGTGCCTTACCTAACATTCCCTAGCTAATTAGAATTAAAGCAGTGGTTTAAATAAAAATCTGAAACCACCTTCGTGGTTCAGTCTTTAGGCATTTGCCTTCGGCTCAGGTCATGATCCCAGGGTCCTGAGATTGAGCCCCACGTCGGGCTCCCTGCTCAGCGGGAAACCTGCTTCTCCCTCTCCCACTCCCCCTGCTTGTGTTCCCTCTCTCGCTGTCTCTGTCAAATAAATAAATAAAATCTTAAAAAAAAACAAACTGAAACCATCACTCTCAGCCCACTTGAAATATTTAATCTAAATAAGTATTCAATTGAATTCAGCTGCTATTTGAATGGATTTGATTGATGCCATCATTTTTCAAAACTTAAAATCTATTCATGCTACACACTCAAAATAGAGTACACTTACTTATTCACACAGTAAGATCTGGATCCACAAATAAGGCCAAACAAGACCGAATTTAAAGGTTAGAAAACTGGAGTTCAGGGGCACCTGGCTGGCTAAGATGGCAGAGCATGCAGCTCTTGATGTTGGGGTAGTGAGTTCAAACCCCACTTTGGGTGTAGAGATTACTAAAAGTAAATAAACTTAAAAAAAAAACTGGAGTTCATTTATTAGCCTCAGTAGTTCTGTGAATGAAATGCAGATATGATGTATGTGTTTTTCTCTGGGATTCTACTGCTTTTATAAAGTGGTAGGTGATCCAAATTGGTTAAAAATCATAAGTCCGGATGGAGGTTTCTCAAACAATTAAAAACAATTACCATATGACCAGTAATTCCATTACTGGGTATTTACTCAAAGAACATGAAAACACTAATTAGAAAAGATCTATGCACTCCTGTTTTTTTTTATGCATCCCTATGTTTATTGCAGCATTATTTACAATAGCCATGATATGGACGCAACTCAACTGTCCATCGATAGATGAATAGGTAAAGAAGGTGTGGTATATCCATACAATGGACTATTACTCATCCATAAAAATGACTGAAATTTTGCCATTTGGAACACCACGGATGGACCTAGAGGCTATATAATGTAAGTGAAATAAGTCAGAGAAGGACAAATACCATAGGATTTCACGCGTATGTGGAATTTAAGAAACAAAACAAAGGAACAAAGAAAAATAGAGATAAACAAAAAAACAGACTCTTAAATACAGAGAACAAACTGATGGTTGCCAGAGGAAAGGAGGTGGGGGTGATGGGTGACGTAGATAAAGGGGATTCAGAGCACATTTATCTTGATGAGCACAGAGAAGTGTACAGAACTGTTGAATCATCATATGGTACACCTGAAACTAATATAACACGGTATGTTAATTATACTTCAATAAAAAACCATAGGTCTGTTATCTGTCCTCTCTAAAACTCTCATCATATGAAAAGTAAATTATTAGATAAGGAAAGGTGAGTCACAAATGTGAGCCACATATATAATTCAAAATTTTCTCACAGCCACATTAAAAAGTTAAACAGGTGATGTTAATTTAAATTATATATATTATATGCCCCCTGTATCAAAAATCATATTTCCATATACAGTCAATATAAAAAATTACACATAATATTTTATGTTCTTTATTGTGTCCTCAGTCTTTAAAATCCAGTGTGTATTTTACACTTCTAGCACATCTCAGTTTGGATTAGCCGCATTACATGTGCTCAGTGGTCTTGTGTGGGTGTTGGCTACTGTAGTGGACAGTGTGGGCAAACCTTATGTCATCTGGAAAACTTTATTTATTTATTTATTTTTTTAAAGATTTTATTTATTTATTTGAGAGAGCGAGAATGAGAGAGAGAGAGCACATGAGAGGGGGGAGGGTCAGAGGGAGAAGCAGACTCCCTGATGAGCAGGGAGCCCGATGCGGGACTCGATCCCGGGACTCCAGGATCATGACCTGAGCCGAAGGCAGTCGCTTAACCAACTGAGCCACCCAGGCGCCCATCTGGAAAACTTTAAATGTTGTAGAAGAGTACACGAAAATAACACCTCACATAATTGCCCCAAATGATACCAATGAATTAAGTCCAAGTCTTGTCCTAGCCTAAAAATAAACAGTGATTTGTAACTTACTATATCTTGGATAGTAAATGACAATACACGTTAAGCACTTAGAGGAGTACTTAGCTTACAGTGGACGCTCCATAAATATTAATAACCATGATTTAAAACATAATTACTTTTTTCCCCCACTTAACAAGCAATATTTTTTTATTTCTAAGATTTCTTTTTCATTCCCAGGGAGAACCTTACTTAAAAAGGGCAGGCTAGTTTGTGCCAACATAGATGAACCTGGAGGGCATTATGCTAAGTGAAATAACCCAGACAGAGAAAGACAAATAAAAGACTATTTTTCTATTTATAAGACAAAGAAAAAAACAACAAACCAAACTCATAGAAACAAGGTAGAATGGTGGTTGCCAGCAGCTGGGTGGGAGAAATGGAGAGAGGTGGGTCAGAAGATACATCCAAACTTCCAGTTGGAAGGTGAGCAAGTTCTGATGATCTAATATACAGCATGGTGACTAGAGTTAACAATACTGTATTGTATACTTGAAATTCCTGTGAGTAGATCTTTAGCATTCTCACCAAGAGAAAAAAAAGGTGAAATAAAGTAGGAGTTGATGGATGTGTTAATTATAAAATGGTTGCCATAATTAAGTTAATGTATGCATATGTCACATTGTATACTTTAAATATACTACAATTATATTTGTCAATTTTACCTCAGTAAAGCAGGAAAAAAAATTCCATGTCACAATTAAAAAAAATTAATAATGAAAGAAAAAGAGCAGGGCTTTCCTTCCTTCCTTCCTTCCTTCCTTCCTTCCTTCCTTCTTTCCTTTATTTTTGATATATTATCCTCCTACCTCTTCCAGAGAATAAAGAAAAAATTTAAGGTTTTATTCCCCACTCCCCTTAACTTTATTTTATTGGGGTTTTTTGCTCTGAATGGCCCCCTGGCCCACTTTTTTGAGTGGCTAATCCATTTCATATGTCTGGTTATTATTCATGGTCTACTAATATTTATAAGTGAAAGACTTAATTATTCAGTATGGGGTAACTGATGTCACTGCCTGCAATTATGTGGGCTAATGTTTAGCTTTTCCTGATTGATACCCACCAAGCGTGTGTAGAGAGGTGATAGGTTGGTGGTTTGATTCTTTGGCTGACTTCTCTTTTAAATATGTTGGATGAGAGCTGTCTACCTTTGGGCCTCTTGGCTGCCCTGTAGAATGAGGTGGGTGCATGTGGGTGGTTACTGTTCAGTGTGGGTGGCAAGTGTTCAATTATTTAAAAATGGTTGATTTAAGTACCTGATTAGATATTCACTTTATATCTATAGCATTTAACATGTTGTTATATTTCTTTACAGGAATACACATGGCTTGATAAAAGCCATTATGAAATTATTACAAATGCAAGCTGTTAAGGAAGGAAAAGGTGGGGAGAAGAATATTCGGAATTTATATACTATTAGGTATGCCATTTTTCCTTTAAAAAATTTGTGTGTGTGTGAATTGTTAACTAAGTTATGAACAGATATGCTAATCGATTAAGAATTATTTAATTCAACAGTGATGTTGGATCTTAGACCTCTCAGGAGGTTAGTATTTCAAAGACATAGAAGATGGAGATAGATTTGAAAACATGCTGATATCACCATTGTGGGTTTCACGGTTGCTTCCTTGGAATTGGAATCTGTTACCCAAAATTCTTTCTGCTCTGGGATATCTATAACCATCTTCCCAATATTATGAAAACTGAAAAGTTGATTGAGCAGATGTACTGAAAGCAGGAGGGGTTTAGGTAAGGTAGGAGGGTACTATAAAAAGTAATAGGCTTTAAGGGTTAATACTCAGGGCAAGGTTAGTAGGTAGGAGCATTGATTTGCCTTTTCTTTATCATCTATATA
Source organism: Callorhinus ursinus (assembly GCF_003265705.2). Taxonomy (NCBI): domain Eukaryota; kingdom Metazoa; phylum Chordata; class Mammalia; order Carnivora; family Otariidae; genus Callorhinus; species Callorhinus ursinus. The sequence goes on from NW_027397101.1 coordinate 22,446,446, forward strand.
ATGTAACATGGTAGAATTATGTTAAAAAGAAAATACACATAGCAACAATTATAGTGAAATACATTGGCTTTTATTGAGGAGTTTGGACAAGGGAAGGCATCGTACTTACTTGTAAAGTTGACCCTAACATTGCCTTGAAGGTCCCAGAAAGCCATTTCTTTAAGAGAGGGGCTCCTACTTCGTGAGCAGAGCATCTCAGAAGATGCCATGTAACTAGTGTATGCTGTAGAGTCCTGGGATCGAGTCCCTCATCGGGCTCCCTGCTCAGTGGGGAGTCTGCTTCTCCCTCTGCCGCTCCCCCTGCTTGTGTGCTCTCGCTGTGTCTCTCTCTCTCACTCTCTTTCAAATAAATAAATAAAATCTTTAAAAATATTTTATTCATTTATTTGAGAGAGAGACAGAGAGAGGGTGGGAGGGGCAGAGGGAGAGGGAGAAGCAGAGTCCCTCATAAGCAGGAAGCCCAATGTCGAGCTTGATCCCAGGACCCTGGGATCATGACCGGAGCTGAAGGCAGATGCTTAACTGACAGAGCCACCCAGGCGCGCCTATTTATGATCTTTTTTATTGAGAGTTTAAGCCAATTTTTTAACAAGGGCAGATTTTCATTTTATGTATTTTTTTCTTAACATGGTTTCTTGAATATTTTCAAACATACAGAAAATTTGGAAGAATGTAGTATAATGAATTAGTTAATTCATTGTTAACTTATTAGTTAATTCGTAAGTTATTTTTAAATTTGAGAAGCAAAAGGAAAATTAGTTTTTTGAAGATACCCTGGAAACCTGGGGTGTGTAAACTCTTCCAAAATGATAAATATGCTTTTCTTTCTTTTTTTTTTTTTCTTACATACTGTGGTGCTCTATGACATAACAGGGTTTTCATTTCAGGTTTCTCTTTTATCCATTACCTTAACCAGAATTGAACCTAAGAAGAAGATGAGCAGATCTTAATATTTCTAGATGAGTCCTATAAGTATCTGTGTGGTTGTTTTTTTTTTTTTTTTTAAGAATTTCAAACTCTTGGGCCAGAATTCCAGGATAGAAGATAATTCCAGGGGCGCCTGGGTGGCTAAGTCGGTTAAGTGTCCGACTCTTCGTTTCGGCTCAGGTCATGATCTCGGAGTCCTGAGATCGACCCCCACGTGGAACTCAGCTCAGCATGGAGTTTGCTTAAGATTCTCTCTCCAAACTCTTCCCCTCCCCTTGCTTTTGTTCAGTCTTTCTTTCTAAAAATAGATAAATAAAATCCTAAAGAAAAGAGAGAGAAAAGAATTCCATTTTATTATTGTTCAATGGGAGTTATTTATTTTAAAATAGGAAAGCCATTAAAGTTTTAAATTTTTACATAAGTTTTATCGAGATATAATTCACATACCACAGGATTGACCCATTTAAAGTATACAGTTCAGTGTTGTTGTTGTTGTTGTTGTTGTTTTTTGGTCTATTCACAGAATTACACAGCCATTGCCATTACTAATTTTAGGACATTTTCACATCTCCCCAAATTCCTCATCCATTAGCAGTCACTCCATATTTCCGTCCTCCCAGTGGGGTATTTTTAATTCAATGGTTTGCAACACTGGCTGCTTATTAGAACCACCTGGGTGTGCTTAAAAACAAGCATAGGAACAATCAAATACCCCAGATCAGCTGCATCAGAATCTCTGCTGTAAGGCCTTGGCATTTGTATTTCTTAAAAGATCCCAAGTGATTCTGATACAAGATGGAATGGCAGCTGCCCTAATGTGCATTCTAATCGCCTGGGACCTTGTTGAACACAAGATTCTCTTTCTTTAGGCCGAGGGTGGGCTCAGGATTCTCGAGTAACAAGCTCCCAGGTGATGCTGACCCTTCTCTCCCCCACTAAACTATGGGTAGCGGAGCTCTGCCTTGCCGTCAGAGGTACCTGGGAGCCTCTTGGGAGAGTGGGGTCTCGTACTACCTGTATCGGCACCCGCATTCCAGTTAGATTTTGCAGGTAATCCGTAGGCACCTTAACATTTTAAGAAGCTCTGGTTTAGATGATGGTAAAAGGAAATTTCCTGCCAACAGAAGGGTTAGAGTTACTCTCCCTTTCCCACCGATTGTCCTTACCGTGTGTGAGTGCCGGACCTTCAGTCGTCTGTCACGCTTCACATGTTTTCCTGCTTTGTAATTCATTTTCTCTGCTAGTTGGTTCTTCGAAAGACAGTGGGTGCAAGGTGTGGATAGGGAACCCAGTTTGAGGAGCTGAAAACATACTGGATACATAAGTCGCGTCTTTAGAGTGGCGGCACATCGAGAGGTGCAGAATCAATCACCTGAGTTGGCATAATCCAGTAATGTTTATGGAGAGCCCTTATGTGAATGGCTATGTGGCACTATAAATCAGGAGAGTGTAATCGAGTGTATAAGAGCCTTCAGTTCCTCCAGGGGGGATTGTGGAGGGCGGGAACGCAGGAGAGGTGAGCCTGAAGAGCAGATGCCCCTCAAGAGAGCTGTGATTACCTGAGTCAAGCATAAAATTGCCCTGCTGTTTTAGAGCTTTCTATGCCACATGTTGGTTAGCAGTATCCTCCAGCTTTGGAGAGGTGACTGATGAGCTGTATATGAAAGCACAAAAGGGTTGTGAGAAACACAGAACTCCACTGAGAGGTGTTCCCTGGTTATGCTTCAGATGGAAGTCATAGGACAGATAATTGGAAGCTTTATGCGAATGAAACTCATCTGTGTGTGTGTGTGTGTGTGTGTGTGTGTGTGTGTAAGATTTTATTTATTTATTTATTTATTTGACAGAGAGAGACAGGGAACACAAGCAGGGGGGGTGGGAGAGGGAGAAGCAGGCTTCCCTCCGAGCAGGGAGCCCGATGCGGGGCTCGATCCCAGGATCCTGGGATCATGACCTGAGCCGAAGGCAGACGCCCAATGACTGAGCCCCCCAGGCGCCCCTCATCTCTGTTTTTTACGGTATTGAGGACTCAGCTAGCGTACAGTTTTGGAGTTTGCGCATTTTTCGCTTCTTGTCCTAATAGCCAATTAATTTGAATTCTAGTACAACAGAATACGTGGTTATTTTAAATAGGTTGGTGCTGAATTTGCTTACGCCAGTATGCAAGTGAAGGGAGGGGGCTGTGAGGACCAGAAATGTGAGCCAGTGGCTTCCCCTGGTTCCTGTGAATTTCATGGAAGGTGCTCTAGAGAAGGTATTCTCTTTCGTGAACCTAGAGCTCAGTGGTTCTCAAACTTTCTATGCCAAAGAAGTGCCTGGGGAGCTTGTTAACAGTGCAGCGTTTCAAGCCGTTGCTGGAGATTCTTACGCAGTTGGTTTTGCAGAGACTCAGGAATCAGCATGTTTACCCAGCTGCTCAGTGATCTGGATATAGGTCATTTGTGGTTCACAATTGAGAAATACTGCTTGAGGCTGTGGGAGCTTAAAGGTACCACATATAAGCAGCAAGGAGCCCCTTGGGGATACACCAGGGGGGATATTGAGTTGCTTAATCCTGTCTCCTGGCCTCTGTTCCCTGTTGGGGGGCAAAAAGCCTGTTTCCTCCTAAGCGCCAAGGCACCGAGTTCATCAAACCACGTCTACCATGGACAATAGAGAGACCAAGATCAGAACCAAAGAGCATTTCTAAAGGAAAAGCAGTCTAGTGAGGGCAAGCCAAGTACAAATGCAAGAGAGCATGTGAGAGATTTAAACCTCATTGCTCTATTCTTATGTGGCTCCAGCAAATGAGTGTTCTTCATGGTCAGATGGTAGATGCTTGTTTGGAGCAGGAGGGGAAGAGAGCCCTCGGCAACTCTTAAAAAAGCAACACTGGTTTTCAGTATTTACGGTGCAGCAGGAGCTCATACTCTTGGGTTTTTGTAATGAATGTGTGGAACATGACCGGAAACCTGCATTTTAACAAAATTTAGATGCATAGGTAGTCTACTGCCCTTGCTTTGAGATATAGTAGACTAGAGTGTGTATGGCTAATGAAGTTCATATTGCTTAGCTGGACCCTTCTTTAGTTTTGTGACTTAAGGTTAAATGGGGATGTTTAAATGTGGTTTCAACTCTGGTGATTTTTAGGATGGGGTTAGCTGGAAGAACACAGCACGTTTATACTTAGCATATGTTATGTGTGAAACTCTAGGTGCATGAATCTCGACTCTGGTTGCACAATAAAGCCTTTGAGAAGCTTTTATTTTATTATTACTATTTTTTAAAGATTTTATTTATTTGAGAGAGAGAGTACAAGGGGGTTTGAAGGAGAAGCAGGCTCCCCACTGATCAGGAAGCCCCACAGGGGCTTGATCCCAGGACCCTGGGATCATGACCTGAGCTGAAGGCAGACGCCCAATGGCTGAGCCACCCAGGTGCCTTGAGGGGCTTTTATATGTACAGGTGCCTGGGCTTTCCCTAGAAGGACTGGAGGGTGTGCCTCAGGCATTGGTTTTTCAAAGCTTCCTACATGGTTTCCAGTCTGCTGGTAGCGGGGAGAACCGCTGGCCAGTTGTTAAAATGAGGCAATAGGGGTTCATTGTTGCGAGACCTTCAGATCTTTCAGTATTAATAACATTTTATATGAAATCTCCTGACCACCGAATGCTGGAAGACAATTCAGATTTTTAAAAATACAGGGTAGGCAGACAAAACACATCTGATCCAAGGGCAACAGCTTTGTGACCCCTGTTTTAGGCATTTAACAGTTTTCAAAATCTTAGAAGCTCTTTTCTACCTGTGAACAATTTTTATAATAATTGCCTTTTTTAAAAGTTTATTTATTTTTTGTAATCTCTACACACCCAATGTGGGTCTTGAACTCATGACCCCAAGATCAAGCACGCTCTACCGCTCTACCGACTGAGCCAGCCAGGTAGCCCTCCCCTCTCCCATCCTGCCTTTTAAAAACTGCTACTAATGTATCCTTTAGTTTAGCCTTATCTTTCTTCTCCCCCTTTTGTTTGGTCCGGCTTTTTTTTTTTTTTTTTTTAAGATTTTATTTTTTGACAGAGAGACAGTGAGAGAGGGAACACAAGCAGGGAGGAGTGGGAGAGGGAGAAGCAGGCCTCCTGCGGAGCAGGGAGCCCGATGGCGGGGCTCGATCCCAGGACCCTGGGATCACGACCTGAGCTGAAGGCAGACGCTTAACGACTGAGCCACCCAGGCGCCCGTGGTCGGGATTTTCTGTTGGTTAGCTTGAACTCCATTTTTCTATAACACACTTAAGTTACTTAAACCTTCTCAAATATTGACCATAGAGGAAGCGCGGCAGAGAACAGATCTGTGGTGCGTATTTCAGTTGTGAGGAAGAATAACTAAACTAAGTTTTTACGATTCATAAATTATTGAGGCTCATTTTCTTAGTTGCTTTGTAATATGCCACCCCCCCCGGAAATTTTATCATGTGCTTCTGCCTTTCGTTTTTTCCTCTGCATATTCATATTATGGCAATCTTTTCAAGATCTCTCTTCCTTTTGCTGAAGTGAGGAAGTAGCTGTGAATTCATGAGCAGTGACTGCTTGTTCCAGAATTCGTGCACCATTCTGATGTGCCAGACAGTGGCTTACATGCACACATAGCAAATGTTAAGAATCTTATTTGTGGAAAGGTTTGGTCTGATCAACATCAAGCTGTACTTTCTGAAATTAAGGAATATTAAATGCTTTCGGCAGATGGTGTGCTCTGAATGGGTGATGGGGCCAAGGGTAATGGAGGGTTATACCCTGAGCGGATTCGTTATGTACCCTCTATGTGTATTCGTTCATCTCTTTGGACAGTGTTAGGTAGTTTATTTAGGTAGTTGATTTTTTTTTAAAGATTTTATTTATTCATTTGACAGAGAGAGAGAGAGAGAGCACAAGCAGGGGGAGCAGCAGAGGGAGAAGGAGAAGCAGGCCTCCCCGCCAAGCAGGGAGCCAGATGTGGGGCTCCATCCCAGGACCCTGGGATCATGACCCAAGCCGAAGGCCGACGGCCACCTGACTGAACCACCCAGGCGCCCTAGAGACTTAATGTTAAGAACGTAGAGATGTGTGTCCTGAAGGCTGAAGTACTTTGTAATTCATACTTATCTTTTTCACTGTGTTCTTAAGGCAAACACGGTCATCCCTTAGGTCTATCACATGGAAAAACAAGAGACTCCCGAGAGAAGGACTGACACGCAGTGCACTAAGACCATTTTGTGGCTGTGGACATCAAAACGTAGCCCCAGTTTTAATTTTGATAACTAGCTTTTTCTCAGCATTAAACTCCTTCTGCATTTTCTCTTCTGCCCATTTTGAAGAACGAGATGGAGTCAACCATGGGAAGAGCACAGGAAGGGTGTGGAGTTTGAGGTGGAAACAGGTGCCTCCGTGCTGCAGTAAGAGAGAGCTGGTGCATAGGAGCAAGGCACAGGAGGCCCAGTGGCTGGAGCTCAGTGTTCAGGGAGGGGAAGGCTGGGATGGAGGCCCAGGAGAGGGAGCATGGCCCAGAACACACAAGGCCGTGGCAAAGGTTTTTTCCTCTGCATATTCATATTATGGCAGTCTTTTCAAGATCTCTCTTGAAAACGTGGGGTTTTAATTAAAGAGTAGTGGGGAGTTTTGAAGGTCTGGCTTTTTAACTTATTATTTGGAAATAATTTCAAAGTTCCAGAAAGATTGTGCAAATAGTACAAAAGACCTCCCGTATATCATTTACCTTGATTCAAGAGTTTAATACTTTGCCCCATTTGCTTTATCATTCTGTCTATTCTGTATAATTCTTGAAAAACATTTGTGAGTAGATTGTATGTATTCAGTAGTGTGTATTTTCTTTTCTTTTTTTTTTTTTTTAAAGATTTTATTTATTTATTTGAGAGAGAGAGAGAAAGAAACAGCATGAGAGGGGAAAGGGTCAGAGGGAGAAGCAGGGCTGAGCCGGGAGCCCGATGTGGGACTCGATCCCCGGACTCCGGGATCATGACCTGAGCCGAAGACAGTCGCTTAACCAACTGAGCCACCCAGGCGCCCAGTAGTGTGTATTTTCTAAGAACAAGGGTATTCTCATATAATCAGAGAACAGTTATACTGAGAAAATTTAACATCGATATAGCAATCTATAGTCCATATTCCAGTTTTGTCATAGCATCCTTTTATACTTTTTTCCTTTTTATTTTTAGTGTGCAGGATCTAATTTAGGATCACATGTTACCTTTCGTTGTCCTATCTTTTTAGTCTTTTAAAGTCTGGGACAGTCTCTTTTCCTTTCATTGTCTTTCATGACATTGACATTTTGGAAATCTATAGAAGTGATGCCGTGTCCTTCTCAGGATCTCACACCTGGAGGCACTGATGTCCATCTCATCCCTCACTGGTGGTTTTAAATTAAAAAAAAAAAATTTTTTTTTTTAAGTAAACTCTACCCCCATCGTGGGGCTCAAACTCATGGCCCCAGGATCAAGAGTCACATACTGTACTGACTGAGCCAGCCAGGCACCCCTCAGTAGTGACTTTAATTTTGGTTACCCAGTCAGGGGTGATGTCTGGTTTCTCCACTGTAGAGTTAATCATTTTTCTCTTGTAACTAATAAGTAATCTTTGGAAAAGCTTCTTGGAACCATGCAAATATCCTGCTCCTCATTACACCCCCAACCTCCCAACTAATTTTCACTGTGATGATTTCAAAATGGTGATTTCCCTAGCCTACCACTCCTTTCAGATTTGCTGGTGGCACTGGAGAGGTGGAAATGGTAAGAATCCCTGGAAATGCACTTAATCTATAGATTCTGATTTAGAAAGCTTGGGTGTCAGCCAGTGTGGGTACCTAGAATCTACATATTTTTTAAAACGTCTTAAGGGATTCTGTTGTGGAAACAGGTTTGAGAATCACTGGATGAATGGCTAAAATAACCAAACAACATCATGGTATTTCCTAGTGATTAGAAAAAGATACAACTCTCTTGCCTCCCACATTTGCATCCTTAAGAATGGGCGTAATCGTGGTGCCTGGGTGGCTTAGTCGGTTAAGCATCTGCCTTCGGCTCAGGTCATGATCCCGGGGTCCTGGGATCGAGTCCCGCATCGGACTCCCTGCTTGGTGGGGAATCTGTTTCTCCTTCTCCCTATGCTGCTCCCCCTGCTGCTCCCCCTGCTTGTGCGCGCTCTCTCTCTCTCAAATAAATAAATCTTAAAAAGAAGTGGGCGTAATGAACCAGGTGTATTGAGGTAATAAATGAGATTCTGATTTGAACTTAGTTCCTTTATAAGGGAAATTCAAGTTATTTTGATTCTGTTGGTATTGTACTTCACATGATACACATGAATTTTTCTAAAATCAAGAAGAGGTTAACTAAATTTAAGATAGTATGTGGCTGAATTAAATTTGAAATTTTTTTAATGTTTGTTTAAGTAATCTACATCCTACATGGGGTTTGAACTCATGACCCCAAGATCAAGCATCACATGCTCCACTAACTGAGGCAGCCAGGCACCCCTGAGATATTTTTTAATGCATTTTTTGGAGATATAATTTATATGCCATAAAATTCAACTTTTTAAACCATACAATTCAGTATTATAGCCATAAAGTTGTCTAACCATGATCATAGATAGAATTAGATAGACAGATCATAACTATCTAATTCCAGCACATTTTCATCACCCCTAACAGAAGCCTCATTAACAGTCATTCCCTAGTACATCTTACCCCCAAGCCCTGGAAAACACTTCTTTTTGTATCTGTGGATTTGCCTCTTCTGGACATTTTATATAAATGGAATCCCTACAGTACATGGCCTTTTATGTCTTTCTTTTTCCACCTAGCATAATGTTTTCAAGGTTCATCTATGTGGTATGGCTGAATAATATTCCATTGCATGGATAATACCACATTTTATTTATTCTGTAATCTTTTTGTATGCTTACCAAGTCCAGTGAACTTTTAGTGTTTTTGCCTTTGTTACATTTATTTTTGGAGGTAAACTATTCTTTGTAAGTTATGGAAATAAACTCCTTAGTCTTTAATTAAGAGTAATTAAGGTTTTATTTTGTTTTTTTTTAAATATTTCATTTATTTGACAGAGAGAAACACAGCGAGAGAGGGAACGCAAGCAGGGGGAGTGGGAGAGGGAGAAGGAGGCTTCCCGTGGAACAGGGAACCTGATGCGGGGCTCGATCTCAGAACCCTGGGATCATGACCTGAGCCGAAGGCAGACACTCAACAACTGAGTCACCCAGGCACCCCAAGAGTAATTAATGTTATATGCAAGTGATGAATCACTAAATTCTACTCCTGAAATGAATATTACACTATATGTTAACTAGAATTTAAGTAAAAACTTGAAACATAAAAAAAAATTAAAAAGTATTGTTTTTCATTTCTATGCAGATTTCCATATTACATTATTTTTCTTAATGAGGTTGCTTGGAATCCTGTAATTCTTTACAAAGTTGGCCGTCTAGCTTTTTTTGGCAGGGGGCGGGAATCAAAGTGAGCATTTTGCTTTTGGGGGAGCTGATTATTTCAGTAATTGAATATATTATCTAGAGGGATCCCCTGAGATGTAGATGTTTGGTTTTATTTAGCATAAAATAAGCATGACCCCATTATTAAAACATCTGTACTACACAGTCAAGGTGCCATAAGGGATTGGAACCAGTAGACTACATTAAGATATTTAATTTTGCTGAAGTTACAAAAACTTCAATACTTGGGTACCTACCATTTTGGGGCATATCATATATAACCTTTTTTTGAGGGGGGAGATTGTGCTTACTTTGTAGTTTTTTTTTTTTGAAAGCAGGGGTTTGACGAGCCTGAATTGCAGTAATCACCTTACCTATACTTTAATTCACTGGTATTTGCTGTTTTGCGGGGAGGGGTGAGCAAGAGCCTTCGTGGGGAATCTCATAAAAGTTTTGGTCCTTCCTTAGAAAATGTACACACGCGCACACACACACACACACACACACGTCCTTAAAATTTTGCGAGTCATTTTGGAGGGCTTGTGAATTCTTGCTTTAATGGATAAAGGGACATCTTTATAGAAAATTGATGAAAACGAATACGAGTAAGAAGGGATTATCAGCGACCGCTCTGACTAGAACAAAGCCCAGCAGAGTTAATGATAAGAAAGAAGCGAGGGCAGTAACAGGGGAAGCATACCCATTACTTTCCAAGGGCCATCTGGCTCTTTGCAGTTTGATGCTTTCTGTTGAACTACATGTTTTGCTTCTGTTTTCATTTCCTCTTTTCTCTCCTCTTTCCCACCCAGGGAAGTCTTTTTTCACAGTTTATGGTTCTAATCACCTGGGGTTTACACTTGAGATTTATAATTAGACCTAAAGAATAAGCTACACATATTGTACGGTCTTCCAGTTAAGCGATTGCCCCTAGAAAGTGCTTTTAAGTTCTTCTAAAAGTGGATGTTTAATTTAAAAAAATTGCTATGGTAATTTGATGATCAGTGTCTTTAAGGGCATAAAATATCATTTTGGCCTTATTAGCCAATTTATCTTGTCTCTAGTTTTTAAATTTAATTCAATTTTATTTTTATACATATATATATATATTACAATCATGGCAGGTTACTTAAGAATAGAAGTTTTGGAACCCTAAGTGTTTGTTTCCCCACAGCCATTACCTCCTACCGAGAATAGTTTCAAACTTCTAACGTTGGCACACACCTTTGCGTTAAAACCCTGCCTCTCAAAGTAGGGTTCCTGCAAAACGTTCAGTATGAGGACAGAAACAATTGTAATATGAACTGTGTTTTCAAAGAAATCTTGCACTTTCCCTATCTGCCTTACAGACCCAAAGAAAATAGTCAAATTTGTCAAAATTTGTCAAAATGTCCAAGTTAAAATACTTTTTGCTCCAAAAGTCTTCCTGTCTTCAGCTTATGTGGAAAGGAAAAATACATGTGCCTTAAAAATGCAACAGGATAATTCACAATTATTGTGTAGTTTTTCTTTTTTATAATAATATTCATTATGGAATCTTAAATTTTTGTTATGCATTTTTTTAATCTTAAAATCTGCAGAGTTTTTTTTTTTTTTTTAATCCCTTTTTGGCTTCTAACCAGCACTTTCAAATCAAAATTCAGAGCAGGTAGAGAAATGCTTTTAAAATGCATATTTGATGTAGTAAGTGCTATGTTATGCTTCTGAAAGCGCCTGGGTCACAGCTGCATACATGAAAATGCATGGTGACTGTAGGCATTGTTTCCTCACACAGAAAACGCAATCTGTGTCTATCGCTGAATTTATGATGTAAATCAAATCCTAGCTTTCCTGTATTCAGAGATGGAGCAGAAAGGTTGAGGTGACCTAAAGGTTACAAATAATTTTTGCTTTTTGATTTGCCTACTGCAAGCCTCATTTTTTTTTTCTCTTTTCTATTAAGATTGATGTATTTATACTTGGAAAGGTGAATCTAGTTCCATACCTTATTCTGTCATTGCCTCAGTGCTAGTCTCGCGGAACTGTGCATTTATCATTCATTCCTGCCCCACTCCATTCTGTTAGGTTGCGTGTACTGCGCTGTGTTGTTGACAATATTATTAAAGGGTGGGGAGGACTGAAGTGTTAGGTACCAACTCTGCGTGCTTCCTCTGTGCTTTTTATCCTTGAGCAATGTGGACCTTGAAACCATGTACTAGAGGCGCTGGGATAAGTTGGTTTTTCACGATCCAGTGAAAGAGTTTTAAAAGGTACTTTGGGGAGAGTGTGTAGTGTGAGTTACATTTATTGTAGCTTTGCCTCAGCACTGAAAGGGAAACCTAACTAGAATAAGACAGATCCAGCTTTCAGGCAGCCTCAGCTCTGGTTTTAAGATACAAACCTACCTGGGCGCCTGGGTGGCTCAGTTGGTTAAGCGACTGCCTTCGGCTCAGGTCATGACCCGCATCGGGCTCCCTGCTCGGCGGGGAGTCTGCTTCTCCCTCTGACACTCTTCCCTCTCGTGCTCTCTATCTCTCATTCTCTCTCTCTCAAATAAATAAATAAAAAAATCTTAAAAAAAAAAAAGATACAAACCTACCTGCCTGTTAATCAGAATGGTACCCCATGGATGGAGTATTCCATGTGCTAGGTACAGTGTAAATGCTCTACTGAAAATGGCAGTTAAGACATTTTTAAATCATAAAATGGGAAAGTGCCAAAGAATGGAGGACAAATTGGTTCCTCTATGGCAGAAACGAAAACCACACAGTGAGGGAGAGATAAGAGACACTAGAGGCCAATGAAGGGAGACCAGGTCTCCTGGTTTGTATTGATTTTAATCTTTAGAAACAGTGCTCTTCCCTTTTAAGAGGAGAGCAGAATCTATTGGATGTGTCAGGAGTTGGGAAATTCCGACTTGAAAATTTGTGCTCATTCTGGGCACCGTACTTCTCTCTGAAATAAATATGCCATGGTTTATCTCTTTGAGATTAGAAATAGGAGATTCCTGGGGCACCTGGGTGGCTCAGTCAGTTAAGCATCTGCCTTCAGCTCAGGTCATGATCCCAGGGTCCCTGGATCGAGTCCCTCATCGGACTCCCTGCTCAGTGGGGAGTCTGCTTCTCCCTCCCCCTCTGTGCTGTCTCTCTCTTGTGCTGTCTCACTCTCTTTCAAGCAAATAAATAAAATCTTTAAAAAAAATAAAAACAGGAGACTCCTTTGTGAGGCTTAGATTTTATTAAACATTAGCCTTAGAGCCATGTAAGCTTGGCATAGAATTATTAACAGTTGAGAGCCTTCTGTACTGCTTTCTGCCTTTCTAGGGTTTGGTCCTACATCTAGTCTGGAGCAGTACAAAGGTTAGGGCTTTAATGGGTGGCTTGGGTTGTCTATCTTTAGCACTGGGAGCTACTTAGTCTGATGTCCTCATTTTATAGATGAAGAAACTTTGCCCAAGAGAGGTTAATTCTCTTGCCTGAGATCACACGGTTCGTTGCAGAGCCAGAATGTAAATCTGGAACTCTTGACCCTTTTAATTCATTTTAGTTCATTGCTTTCCCTTCAGTATTTTCCTTCTCCTCTCTGCTTGCAGTTTTTTTCCGAGATAGGAAACAGTAAGTGATTCCAACGCAGCTAGGTAGGCACTGCTTGTATGAATAATAATGATGACAGCATCCCATGGTTGTATTTGTTCCTCAAAACTTGCATAGCTTATTGTCTGCCACTATTAATTTTACAAGTGATCAGGTTGATTGTATGGTCAACCCATCTACCATTTTGAATAAGGTGTTATAGTCAACTTTGTATAACTTGAGTAATGGGTTTGGGGATAAGTGAAATTTTAAGGCATAACTAAGGTTTTGCTTGGTGGTCTTTTGTACCACATGCTTTTTTTGATCAACAGTGCTTCTAATGAAGAACAGAGGGGACTTGTTTAAACCGTGGATCCTTTCATTTACCTTGACCTTTCTCAGTTGGATGTACTTGAACGAAGTGGAATGGCTAACGAGTAGTGAATAAGGGGAAGAAGGAAAAGAGAAATCTTGAATAATCCATAAATTTAATAGTCCCTGAATGCATTAAGAATGAATTATACTTAGCCTTATGACATCTTAAATGTTCCAATGATAATATTTTAAATAGAAAAATGACCATTTTCTATCATACCCACATTAGTAGGTATATTATTGAATATTGTTTATTTTGGAACGTGATTCTGTATTTTGCAAAAGAATAATTTTCCATGAGTTTTCCATGTAAAATTCTGGAGTTTCTGCTGTATTGTGTTACTCTTGCACACCTAATGTTAATATTTGATGACTATATTTCCATTAGAAACTTAGACATTTGAGTATGATTGATTGCTTTTGGTTCAGTGTAAGGAAGGGTAGAGGTGGAATCATAGTCTTTTTTTTTTTTTTGAATAGCTCTGGAATGGTACCATGGTTTGATCAGTTTTGTGCCTCTCGTAAGTGCTTGTCATTTTACAGTAACGCAATGGTTCTTAACCAGGGGCAGTTTTGCCCCCTAGGGGACACTTGGTAATGTCTGGAGACATTTTTGATTGTCATAACTATATTGGATGCTATTAGCATCTTGTGGGTAGAGGCCAGGAATGCTGCTAAATATCCTTCATTGCATTGGACAACCCCCAAAATAATTCTCTGACCCCAAATAGCAGTAGTGCAAAGATTGAGAAAACTTCATGCATGGCAGTTGCACCATAAAGTATATTGAATTAGAAAATGCATTCATCTTAGTAAGCATAAAGCTTTCTAGATTTGTATTTGCACACCAATTTGATGATTCACAAGGGAGAATTTAGCTCATTGCTTCATTATGCTCAAAGTATTAAAACAAAATTTTGGCAATTATAATTGATTTTAGGTTGTATTCAGTTGAAATAGTAAAATATTATAATCAAATGTTAATCACTAGTAAGATTCAGTGTTCTTATTTTGGACTTCCCTTCTGCCTCAAGAGAGCTTCTTGGAATCAATATTGTATATTATTCTCTGCAATATTTGCACTTGGATCAGACATAATCAATTCTTTGGAAAAGTTAATTATCCAGATGTCTAAATCAGTAATTAATCTGGATAATCCCTATTCTCCTATCTTCTACTTCATCTCATCTTTAGTGTTTAAGTCTGAGATACTAAATAGACTTTGCTGAATCCAATGGCTAGCAAAACAGGCCTTCAGCTTCACGCAACAAAGCTAGAGTGGTTTCCACAATTCCAGTGTAGTAGAAGCTAAGTTACATTGGCCATATGTGCAGCATTCCTGATCCTACTTTATTTTATTTATTTATTTTTTAAGATTTTATTTATTTATTAGAGAGAGAGAGAGAGAGAACAAGTAGGCAGAGTGGCAGGCAGAGGGAGAGGGAGAAGCAGGCTCTCCACCGAGCAGGGAGCTGGACGTGGGGCTTGGGCTCACGACCTGAGCCGAAGGCAGCCGCTTAACCGACTGAGCCCCCCAGGCGCCCCGATCCTACTTTAAAATTACTACCTCTTATTTCTGTTGACCCGATTTAATTTGGACAAAAATTTTAAACTGTAGATAGAAAAAAAAACCCCCACCCAAACAATAAATAGATACTTCATTTTTTTGTGGAGAGCGAGGATCGAGATGGAGGAAGGAATAACTTATAAGGGAAGAGTATTGAAAAGCACTTAAGTGCTTTATGATCACACACAATGTGTGATAATACATAATGACGTGATAACTTGTTGGATATTCTTCTTAAATAGTCATAAATGCCACCATTAGGTGGAGTATTAATGGATGGTCCTATGTGATGCTCCTCATTTCAATATGGTGCTTGGCAGGAGCCAAACCCATACCTAAAATGATTGCAGGTGCTGTTCTTTCCTTTTTATTCATGTCTACTGGAACATGACCTACTGAACTCTCAACCTTAGAAGTTTGGCTGGTGTGACATTCCTGGGAGACTGTCAGGATTTGGAACATTTGTTTGTTAACATCTATGGCAACTAGAGCAGAAGCAATTCTAGGTAGGTTTAAGTGCCAGCGAGTTTGGGATTTGGAAATAGGATTTTGATAGGGTTTTTGAGTGTTGGCAGAAAGCGTTGGAGCGATCCCTTAGCAATGGCAGTCATCTGATCAGTCAGAAATAGCCTGTGCTGTGACAAACGGGAGGCTGCTAGGAAGTGACGCTAGCGCGTGATAGATTAGGTGAGGTTGAGGAGCCCGTCAAGAGATGGTGTTCTAATATGAGGGAACTGTGGAGTCGTGGCAGAGCCATGCTTCACTCCAGAGTTTCCGTGTGACGGACCTGCCATACTTTGCTGTTTAAGAGGAGCGAGACTTCCGAAAACTTGCTGACTCTTCACCTCCCTCTTCTGGGGCTTTTTTCCTTGTAGTGGTTCTCAGCCCTGGCAACATGTTAGAATTGCTGGAAGAGTTTTTAAAAATGACTAATGCCTGTGCCCCACTCCTAGCAACCCCAATATAATTGAGGCCTGGGTATCGTTTGTTGTTTTTGTTTTTTTTGGGGGGGGGCGGGTGTCGGTATTTTTGGTATTTTTAAAAGAGCTCCACAGATGAATCAAACATGCTACCAGGATTGAGAACCACTGCTTTATAGCAGGGCCTCAGAATTGTCTGGAGGGCTATTTATTAGGTCTGGGCTGGGGCCTGCTAATCCATTTGCATTTTTTTTTTTAAAGATTTTATTTATTTGGCAGAGAGAGACACAGTGAGAGCAGGAACACAAGCAGGGGGAGTGGGAGAGGGAGAAGTGGGCTTCCCCCTGCCCGAGGAGGGAGCCCGATGTGGGACTCGATCCCAGGACCCTGGGATCATGACCTGAGCCTAAGGCTGACGCTTAAGGACTGAGCCACCCAGGCGCCCCCTCCATTGGCATTTCTAACAAGTTCCCAGGTGATGTTGATACTAACCTTTGAGAATCACCAAGAAGACAGTCTTAAAAAAAAAAAAAAGTCATTTGGGTTTAATTGATGGCTTGAATTTTTTTTTTTAAACCTTGCTAGAGATACATTGTAGGGTTAAAATGTGAGATTAAAGAGTATTATGTATATGATTCCTTTTATGTAAAAAAGGAAAGGTTTTTTTTAATTGTTTTATTAATTTTTTTGGAGGAAAAAGCCATATCAATAATAACTAAAAGTTTTGTATAGTACTTCATAGTTTAAAAAGCTAATGAACTTACTATTTCTAATAGGCTTTTTGAACTATTTAAAATAACCTGTTTTTGTGGGGGTTTTTTTCCTTAAACCTCATTATTTGAGAATCTTGCAGATTTCAGATCTTATGTTTTGTAGTCTCTTTAGGTATCTTAATGGATGTAGCCCAAATAAAATTTCTCATTCTTGTTCAATAGAAATTTTAAGAATTTTCAGTTTAAAGAGTTTATTTTGAGATGGGAGAAATGTTTTCTTTTTCCTTATCTTAAATATGCTGGAGGAATGGAGCCATACCTGAGAAGAACAGGGGGTAAGTAGGAACAGAGAAGGAGAGAGTGCGTATAAGTTGGGGCAATGTTAGAGGAAATAGAACCTTCCAGGTTTGGAAAGAGAGGAGGGGGAGATGGCCCAAGATTTCCAGGAATAAAGAAACCCAAGGAGATGGATATGACCGAGTCCTGGATTCATTAGCTTGACCAAAGTCCCAGAGTTTTGTGTGGCCGAGTTTGTGCTCAAATTTGGATCCCTAAGACTCAGAGTTGATTCTCTTTTCTGCAAAACAGGTAGGTAAAGGAAAAAAATATTAGTTCTAATGACCCAGCTCTGCAACAAATGATGGTTTTGAATCCTAGAAAAAAGTTTCTAGATGGCATTGGCCCTTGTTGCTCTATTTGGATATTGAGAATTTCTAGTCCCTAAACAACAGTTTCCAATGTGACTTTCTTTGCTTTTCAGAAATCATCCTCAGCCTTTGATCACTATGCTTGAACACAGACCTGATTGCTGGCCAGTACTTTTGCAGCAGCTGACGGCTTTTTTCCAGCAATGCCCTGAAAGGTAATGTAAAATAAAATAAATGAGGGAGATGGAATGGCATATGCTCATTTTAGAGCTTTTTTTTTCTTTTTTTTTTTTTAAAGCTACTTTGACTATGTTGTTTTAGAACAGAATATAGTAGTGTTTTTAAGAGTAAGAGGCAAAACAAAACAAAACAAAACAAAACCCTACCAGATCTAACTGATGGTTGAAATATTGGATATGAGAAAAGCTATTATTAAAGAAGTTAAGACCTTCCTGCTCAGTGGGGAGTCTGCTTCTTCCTCTCTCTCTGCCCCTCCTCCCCGCTCATGCTCTCTCTCTCTCTCTCTCTCTCTCTCTCTCAAATAAATAAAATCTTTAAAAAAAAAATGTTAAGCATTGGTTAGTTAGGAAAGTTGACTAGAAATACTAGGTAAGCTACTACACAATACATAGAAAAGATAGCTTCTTCCTCCTGGGAATTGAGTAGTGAGTGATCTCTCCATTAGAAACCTGCCAATTGGGATCAAGTAATACCGCCACACATGGGCTCAGTTTAGCTTCACCGGGGCGTTCTGATGGTCCTCAAAAACTCCCCCCTTTCTTCCATTCTTACTGCCATGACGCTGGCGTATATCCTCATCTCTTGCTGTGGCTTTTGCCACTGTTCCTCATTGACATCTCTGCCTCCAATCCTGTCCTGCTCAGAGCAATTCTCTAAAGATCCATCAGGGTGTTATGTCAAGAGAGTAAATCTTGGGATGCCTGGGTGGCTCAGTCATTTAAGGTCTGCCTTTGGCTCAGGTCATGATCCCAGGGTCCTGGGAGGGAGCCCCATGTCAGGCTCCCTGCTCAGCGGGGAGTCTGCTTCTCCCTCTTTCTCTCCCTCTTTGTGCACATGCACTCTCCCTCTCTCTCAAATAAATAAATCTTAAAAAAAAAAAAAAAAGAGTGCCTGGGTGGCTCAGTTGGTTGAGTGACTGCCTTCGGCTCAGGTCACGATCCTGGAGTCCCGGGATCGAGTCCCGCATCGGGCTGCCTGCTCAGTGGGGAGTCTGTTTCTCCCTCTGACCCTCCCTGCTCTTGTGCTCTTAAAAAAAAAAAAAAAAAAAAAAAAAAGTAAAATAAAATTTACTCTCTTGTTTTTTTTTAAAAGATTTTATTTATTTATTTGAGAGAGAGAATGAAAGAGAGAGAGCACGAGAGGGGGCAGGGTCAGAGGGAGAAGCAGACTCCCCGCTGAGCAGGGAGCCCGATGCGGGACTCGATCCCGGGACTCTAGGATCGTGACCTGAGCCGAAGGCAGTCGCTCAACCAACTGAGCCACCCAGGCGCCTCGAGAGTAAATTTTATTGTATCACTCCCTTGCTTAAGTTAACACAATTGTGGTTTTAAAAACTGCACTTGCATAGTGTGGGCTGAGCATGGGGACTGCCCTCTACCTCGTTGGCTCTTTCTATAGAACTTACATGTTGATATCTTATGGCAGCTTTCTACTGGCAAACAATAGTGTGGCTTCCAGAATAGTTGGAAAATCCCTGGGCTAGAGGGTAAAATCGAGTTTGTTATGCTAGGCTCTCTTTCTCACACAGTTTCAGTCTATTTCCCCAGTTTTCTCTTGACTTACTAATTTATGAATGGTGTATTCAGCAGTACTCGGACTTGCTTTCAGTTCCACACAGAAAGCCATGCTGTTCCCTTACCTCCGTGCTTTTGCTTATCAGTACCTCCCTTACTCTTGAATTTTACCCCAACTCTTTCCTGACTCATTTCTCTATTTTAAATCTCTCTGCTCGAAAGTCCTCGCTTACCAAGCTGAATGAAGTGTCTCTTTTATGTGGTCTCAGTAACTTTCAGCTGTGATTTGTAACATTATTGTACTTCATTGTATTATAATTCCTCTCTGGGAAAACTTTCTGAGGGCAGCACCGTGTCTCATTAGTCTTTGTATTAATAAAGCTTGGCGCATTTCCAGGTGCTCTATAAATACTGAATTTATGTAGATGAGGTGGGTTGCAGAGGGCCTTCTAATATAAAAATATCACTGCCTACTTAGTACCATCATGCAAGGTCATGATAGGATGCAATTGTCCGAGGTAATCCAATGCCTGAGTTACATTCACCATACCAGCTACATTCATATTTCCTTGCTCTTGAAGGTCTTACAGTGTCCTATTCATTACAGTTTCTTAGAACACCATTTCTAAGTCCATGACTTCAATGTTAGATGGGATTTCTAGGCACAGTGTACTGCCACAGGAAGTTTTGATAGACATAGGGAACCTTGGATCATCTGCCGGTGAGAAAAATTAATGTGACATTTGGATGATAGCTCAACATAAACATCACTGTCCTCTTTTCCGTCACCTAGATTGCATTTTCCAAGGTAAGATATTAATATTTCCTAAATAAGTCTTTGTTCATCTTTGTCAGAACGTAAAAATAACAAACTTATAAATACATTTTTTTAAAGATTTTTTTTTATTTATTTGAGAGAGAGAGAGAGAGAGCATGAGAGGGGGAAGGGTCAGAGGGAGAAGCAGACTCCCTGCTGAGCAGGGAGCCCGATGCGGGACTTGATCCCGGGACTCCAGGATCATGACCTGAGCCGAAGGCAGTCGCTTAACCAACTGAGCCACCCAGGCGCCCTAAATACATTTTTTTAAATGAAATTTCTCACTCTTGTTAAATAGATAAGGATATTTCATAAAAGATTCTGTTGCTGTTGTGCCAAATTTATTATTAAGCTTGTTTTTAGGGTAATCCTTGAGAGTATCTTTCTTTTCCAATTCTTGAGTTAGCCATCATGTAATTAATTACCTTTTGGTTATCTTCATTTCAAAGGAGTACTAAATTGGGATTTGGAAGTAGTTCTCCTAATGAAATATGTCCAGATATTCATAAGGTAAAAAAGATTATTAATTGACTTGGGTTTTTTCACTGATAAGCTTCTATTGACTCTTTTCATTCAAGTTCTCACATGTTAGATTATGATATCTAGAGCCTTTCGGAAGTTCTATATTAAATTTATTTGCTAAGAATAATTTCAGTTGCCTCGTTTCTACTTTTGTACTATGGGGTTATTCTTTGCAGAATGAAATTGATATTTCTGGTTTGCATTTTTCAGCAGACCATTAGTTTCCTGAAATTTAATTTTAGAGCAAGTTAGCTTAGTAACTTAATACTTAGTAACTTTAGTTGTTTGGAAGGTAATGAAGGAAGGTTGGTGATTTAATTTACTAAGAATATAAATAGCGATTCACAACTAGGGGAAGAAGGCAAAATGTTGTGAAGAGAGCTTGTATTCTGGTTCTTCCTGTGTTAGGAATTGTTGATTAGCTGGGTTCATTTTTAATAGTATGTAAATGTCCTGACATGGCAGTTTATCTTCATGCTAGTTTTTTTGGGCATTATTTTCTAATTAAATTCTGCATTCATTTATAGAAGGCCTGCGACGTTAAGACCTGAGAATTGCATAAATTGCCAATGACATCATTGTGTCTAGGCCTGGTACTTTAAGTTTATCTAGTCTCACGCATAATATCTCAGATGAAGGAATGAAGGAGAGCAATACCCAAAGACTTTCTCAAGGTCACATGGTTAATTAGTGGTTGAGATGGGCCTGAAGCCTGTTTCTTTTCTTTTTTTTTTTTTTTTTTTTTAAGATTTCATTTATTTATTTGACAGAGACACAGGGAGAGAGGGAACACAAGCAGGGGGAGTGGGAGAGGGAGAAGCAGGCTTCCCACGGATCAGGGAGCCCGATGTGGGGCTCGATCCCAGGACCCTGGGATGATGACCTGAGCCGAAGGCAGACGCTTAACGACTGAGCCACCCAGGCGCCCCCAAGCCTCAGTTTCTTGACTTTCATTCTGAGCTTTCCCCTCTCACTTCTCCTTCCGTGAACATAAAGACTTGTGTGTAGATAGATACATGCACAATTAGTTATGTTTTTAAACATTCTTAATCACTTTGGGATTTCAGGTTGTCTGTTTTATTATATTTCTTTTCTCCTTCAGATCTGTCAATTTATACCCCACTGAAATGACAGTCATCAGATACCATGTAGGAAATACAAAATCTAAAATCAGGACAGATTAAGCCAAGGAGATTTTTATTTTTAATTTTTTATTCATTTATTTATTTTAAAGATTTTATTTATTCATCTGACAGAGAGATGGAGAAAGCACAAGCAGGGGGAGTGGCAGGCAGAGGGAGAGGGAGAAGCAGGCTCCCCACTGAGCAGACAGCCTGACATGGGGTTTTGTCTCAGGACTCTGGGATCATGACCTGAGCCGAAGGCAGGTACTTAACCGATTGAGCCACCCAGGCACCAAGCCAGGGAGATTTTTAAACAGTATATTGTCCTAAAGAAGCTTAGCATTATGTTCGTGATGTCAAACAATAATAGCGTCTTGGAAATATGTTTCTTTATGAACCTTGCAGTTTGCACTCAGCATCTCAAAGTAGGAGAAAACTGATAAGCTATTTGTGGATGTTCTTGATACCTGGTTAGTATTTATTCTTTGGGGAATGCATTATTAGAGATGGGGAAACAATGTTTCTTAAATCTCTCTTCTGGAAACTTCATATTCTAACCTATACATACATTGTCTGCTTGCTTGATCTTTGAAGATTTTTTTGGTTTCCTAAAATGGATGGTGTGATAAAGGCATGTTTCAGTAATAATTATGAACTCAGAAGTCCTCAGAAGTTTTTTATAGATTGTGTAAATATTTATTTCATAAGGAAAAAATTCCTCCAGCTTGTGAGCTCCATCATAATGAGTATTCTTGTTTCTTGCTTTGTTTCTAGCACGTAGAAGCGTGAAGGGGATGTTGTAGGTACTCAGTAAATTTTGCCAAGAGAATCAGTGAATAAATAAATCTTATCAGTTTGGTAACTTTAAAATTTTTATTACGGTTAATGGTGTTTTGAAATCACATTGCTGTGTAATGTATAGTATTAGAAAATTACATTTGTCAAGCATAATTCAAATAGTGTTTCCTCCATGAAGTATTGAAGTATTGTGCTTTATACCTTTCTTTTAGAAGTTTTCACTTTCTGTCCTCTAGTCCAGGAACACAGCTGATTGCTACTGTTAAATGTATGCCTCTTTTTTTTTTTTTTTTTTAAAGATTTACTTATTTGAGACAGAGAGAGAGAGCTTGTGCAAGCAGGGGGAGAGAGAGAGAAGGAGAGAGAAAATCCCAAGCAGGCTCCGTGCTTGATCCCATGACCCTGAGATCACGACCTGAGCCAAAACCTGAGCTTAACCGACTGAGCCACCCAGGCACCCCCTAGCCTGTATGCCTCTTAAGGATAGATAATGTTGGGGCACCTGGGTGGCTCAGTCGTTAAGCGTCTGCCTTCAGCTCGGGTCATGATCCCAGAGTCCTGAGATCGAGCCCTGCATCAGACTCCCTGCTCAGCAGGAAGCCTGCTTCTCTCTCTCCCATTCCTCCTGCTTGTGTTCCCTCTTTCACTGTCTCTCTCTGTCAGATAAATAAAAATCTTAAAAAAAAAAAAGAATAGATAATGCCTGTTCACCTTTGTATCTTATCTAATAGTTATTTATAATAAATATGAAACAGTAAAATTATATCTGATCCACGCTAATTGTAAAACTCTAAGTATAATTGAATCGATTAATTTAGTAATTGAACGTCCCTTGGGAGGCCTGGTATGTCATTCTTGGTGATAACAGCAGTTAACAGAAATCCATGCTGTCATTTGGCTTACAGTCTGGGCTGAGATAGAGATATTAAGTAAATAATGACAATATATTCATTGTCCTGTGGAAGCACATAATGGGGATCTGCCTTAGGCTAGGGAAGGCCCTCAGGGAGTCATTTTAAAGGAGAGAACTGGAATATTATGCAGCCATCAAAAGGGATGAGATCTTGCCATTTGCAACGATGTGGATGGAACTGGAGGGTGTTAGGCTGAGTGAAGTAAGTCAATCAGAAAAAGACATGTATCATATGACCTCACTGATATAAGCAATTCTTAATCTCAGGAAACAAACTGAGGGTTGCTGGAGTGGTGGGGGGTGTGGGAGGGATGGGGTGGCTGGGTGATAGACATTGGGGAGGGTATGTGCTATGGTGAGCGCTGTGAATTGTGCAAGACTGTTGAATCACAGACCTCTACCTCTGAAACACATAATGCAATATACGTTAAGAAAAAAAAAAGGAGAAAATAGCAGGAGGGGAAGAATGAAGGGGGGTAAATCGGAGGGGTGACGGACCATGAGAGACGATGGACTCCGAAAAACAAACTGAGGGTTCTAGAGGGAAGGGGGGTGGGGGGATGGGTTAGCCTGGTGATGGGTATTAAAGAGGGCACTTTGGGTGTGGAGTTATTGAGATATATTGAAATCTAAATAGATAAGAAAGATTTGTAAAGCCTTCCTACTTTGAGTGGGAAGAGCTTAAGAGGAAGGACTTGGCAAATTACTTTACCTCTCTCTCCTTTCATTTCTGCATCTGCGTGACAGGATGATTTTATTCCGTAGGGTTGTGATGAGGATGACATGAGTTGAAAGGCATAAAGTGCAATAGCTTGGACACCACGTGTGTTAACCATTTGACAAGTAAATGTTAACTGTTCATATAGGCTTCTTGGTATGTCTGTATGGTTTTGTTTTACATAAAACTTCATCTATAGAGTTTTTCCAAAAATGCATGCCCATGTCCTATTCCTGGAGAGTGCATCCTGACATCTGCAATTCCAAAAAGGTTCTAGGATCATTTTGATGTTCACCAAAGCCTGGTCCTGCAGATGCAGAGGCTATTTTAGTATGCAAGTAGAGGTTCTCGTAGTCCTGGGCTTCTGGCTTGTGGGCTCCAGGTATTGTCATTTCCCCCAGGACACAAATGCTTGGCATGGATCCAGGTAGGTCATGGTAGAATTGAAGAATCACAAAAACAAGTTACATTCCATGTATCCTAGTGTGTCATGAACTATAAGTGATGTTTGACAATTACTGCTTGGTACCCTGTTTAACTTGGTGACTGGCTTATGCATGGATGATTTGCAGGTCAGAAGTTTCATGTATCCAAATAATGGCACCATTTCTATGGTATTTATATTGCGAACCATCCCAGTTGCAAGAATATGCCAAATTGCGACTAATGCTGCTCAAAGTCTTTCTTCAACCCCGGGTTCTTGGTGACCCAGAGCAACCATCAGTCTTGGAACAACAGATACTTCAGCTGTGTTGTGACATGGTTCCGTGTTTGCAGGTAAGGCCCCTCGTCCTCCTTCACTGATACAACAGCAGCATCAATAACTGTTGGTTGTTATCGTCATGCATAGAGTAGAACCTATGTGATTTGCAAATCTGATACCAGCCTGGTTCCAGAAACGCTCACAGGCTTTTGGAGATGAGGAAGGAACCAAATCTAGATTTAACATTTACACATAGCATGTTAACCAAGTTCACAGACCTATAAGTCAACATAATCCATTTTAGGATTAGTAAAAATGCAAACTTTCTGTTCAAGGAAGACTTCTCAGGGTAAAGAATTTTGAGTTGAGTTTCTCTTTGTGTTAGACACAAGAGAGTTACAAGATTAGAAAAATCTTGTACAAATTAGAAAAAGGTGTGCCTCTGGGTAGATACAGCCCTGGAGATGCAGGGCTTGACCAGCTGAGTGCTGGCTAGATTCCAGTTTCCACATGTCTCTTTTACAACGTACGCGGTGACCCTGATGTTTCCTGCTCCTGAGAAGCCCACGGTCTAGGAAGGGAGTTAAGACAAGTATATAAATTCTCATAATTCGAAGTAGATGGGTAAAAGATGTTTAACAGGTATGGATAAAATGCCTAGGAAGTTTAAGGGAGAAAGAAATATGAGCTAATGTCTCTATAACTGCAGATTTAAAAAAAAATGCCAGTTGCCAGTGGGTTGTGATGTTAGTGTAGTGATTAATTTATCAGGCTGTCCTTCTCATCGTCGAACTTTCTCGTTTGCCTAGAATCTGAGCGCCATTCTGCTTAGCTGATGGAGGGAATCTGTGAATATTTTTCAGAGTGATCACTTGATGTCACAGATGACCTGTTTTAACTTTGTGTTAGCAAAGAGTGACTAGAGTGAATCTTTCCTCTGTGACTCATAAATAGACTTTCCTGTAATCAAGGCAGAGAAAAGTTAATTAAAATGAATTCTCCTGTGGTTTTTCCAAAGCTTTTGTTTTGTGTGGGCAATAAAGCAGTGTATAGGCAGAACATCTTGAACTGGGGTACGCTTTTCCCACCTCATGCTTGCATTACCCAGTTCTGTGTTCTTTGGTGGATGTTTGCCTTCATCCTCATGAACCTATATTTATAAGCCTAAATAACTTCTACAAGTGAGCTCTGTGAGATATTTTGGGGAATCTGTGACTTCTTAATATAGTCGAGATAGGCAAAGAAAAAAGGTGATAGATACCTCATTTGGAACTAATGGAACTAGCAACCTAAATACATGTAATCACTTAACAAATTGGCTTTATTAGAGTATGAAGAATCTGAGCATCAGATTTTTAGTGGGAACGTAATCCATTTTCCCATTGATGACAGGTATTTCTTAAACTCTGAGATAACCGTCCCATGACTAAATTTTTAGTGATAAGCATGCTATTTTGCAAGGCAACCTTTTTTTTTTAAGTACTTCTAATTGACCTACATTTTCTTGAGATTACCCATTAGTTTCCATTCTTCATAGAACAAAACAAAATAGGCTTTTAAAAAAGCCGATCTGCATCCTATTTTGTGTTCTTTCTTTCTCTCTTCTTTCCCTTTCTTCCTTTCCATTCTTCCCTCCTCTCCTTCATCACTTTCTGTACTAGGATTTCCAGAACTGTCCGTTGCCAGGAATTTTCTAGTTTATTTGCGCTCAGAATGTGTTATTATGAAATGTTCTTTTTAGAGCTGAATACACTCCTATATTTGTGGTCTGACCCATAATGTGCACGTGAATAGAATCTCATCAATTAAAAAAAAAATGTTATTTTAGAAATAGCCATGCCACCCTGTTGACCCATGATGAAACGATGGTTAATGAAATTTCTAGTTTCTTTTCATGCCAGATGCTCTTCCATTTTGTATTTGTATTGGTTTGTTTTTTACTTACCTCCCTTAAACTTCACTCTTGACTTTGGTCCAAATAGTTCCTTCTTTTTAATTGTGACTCTCATCATTGTACATGTTATCCATTGCACATAATCTATCACTGCATCAAGATAGAACATTACTTCACAAGTATTGCTAAAAATTTTGGTAATATTAACAATTAGAGAGCCTGTAATGCTAACTTGCTGAATTGTCCACATTTTTTTTTATTATGGCAAATTTCAGGTATGCACAAAAAATACATTGAAGGAAATATATTGTCCAATAAACCTGAGGCTTTGTCTTGTTATAAATCCCTTTTCTTGGGGACACCTGCGTGGCTCAGTCGTTAAGCATCTGCATTTGGCTCAGGTCACGATCCCAGGGTCCTGGGTTCAAGCCCCGCATTGGGCTCCCTGCTCCGCAGGAAGCCTGTTTCTCCCTCTCCCACTCCCCCTGCTTGTGTTCCCTCTCTCTCTCTGTCTCTGTCAAATAAATAAAAAAAGTCTTAAAAAAAAAATAAATCCCTTTTATTGGTGGCCTTTTGCCTTTCCCATTGTAGATTTGCAAAAAGAGTAAAATAATTTGGCTACTTGACGGTTCACATTTATTTTTTTATAACTTAGTATTTTCTATCTCTTCTCTCTTGTTCTTTTAATATCTTTTTTTCCTCCTGTTTGCAAGGAATTAATTTTTCTCTTTGTGTAACTTATAGTCCTTTTGGGTTACTATGGTGGTAACGATTGGTGAAAGGTACAGCTAGTCAACTGTAGGCTTTCCTCTTGATGAATTTAACAGACACAAGGCTTCTGATTGAAGCAGATGGTTCATTGTTTGTAATTTCTGGTAAATGCCAATGTGTCTGTGAGCAGGACCATATCCTTAATACCAACTCCAGAATTTTGATCGGAACAGCTGGGTTTGAATTGAATTGGGATTTTCAAGAGCACCCAAGTCCTTCCTATCTAATGCATTAGCCTGTTGAGAAGACACCCTACCATTTGAATATGGTCTTTCATTGCATCTGCCAAGTGTGGAAATGATGCTGTCAGTTAAGTTTGTCTGAGCAAATATCTTCCAGATGAAGGGCTTAGTAGTACATTAGAATAACATGCTAACCCTTTTCTTCCAGGTAACTGTGTTGGAATCATTGAAAGGAGAGTTCATTTGGAGAGCGCAAAACCAACTTTAATTAATTTCCTTCAACATGTTGGCATGGTTGATGTACTTTGTCTTAAAAATCTGCACTCAGAGAAGTCAGAAAAATAAATGAAAAGAATTTGTGTCAGCCAGCAGTAACAAAAATGGTAGCAAATTGTATTTTGGTTAGTGACAAAAATAAGGCAGAGTTTATACCTGGTTTAATTCTCTTTGAGTCATGTAAATGTCTTCATCTGTTTAAGTCTTTATAGGTTTAGAAAAAAAGATTGTTAATACTTCTTACATAGTTTAAAATTATCCTTTGTTTTGTATATTATTTTAATATCATGTAATGACTTTTTTTAAACAGGTAAAAGATTTGATCCAGACAACAGAAGTGATGCTGTTTATTGAGGAAGTATATTTAAGCCTTCTGCGTCATCCCGTTTTCTGGAAAATTCAGCTTACCCAGCTGACCCTTCAGCTGCTGTGTGTCTGCGAAGTCAGCTTAACAATAACTGGGGAATGCTCATCTTTAATTCACATTTTAGAGCACGGTGTTGAACTTCTGAAGGAGGTAAGGAGAGTACGAGATTTTAACACGTCACTTCTCTTAATTGGGTCTTTCAGTAGCAGGGTGCGTGTGCTCTTTTACTTCACTGATACCAAAGGTGTTTTGATCAAATACCATGAGATCATACTATTAATGTACTACCATTGTCATCTGTTATAAAAACAAGTCATTACATTTGTAGCACTAGTTAAGGGTCTACCACTGTGGCATTTTTTTTTTTTCCATTTATGTACGTAGAACTCAAGTCTCAAACACCTATTATATGCCAGACCCTATAGAACACATACATAAAAAGACACTTTCTATGACCTCAAGAGACGTCCAGACATGCACATAAATAATTTAAGTAACTGGCATCCAATAAGGTGAATGCTTCTATGGGAGTATATGTAAAGGGCAGCGGGAGTACAGGTTAAGGGAAGTTGGGCATGAGTTCTGATTTGAGGAAGTCTGCCTAAGAGTTTGCCTGATACAAACCAGACGTTGGGGAGGCATTCCAGCTGTGGAATAGCCTGTGCTCAACCACAGACACATGAGCAAGCAAGCAGAGCAGGCAGGATGTGCTCAGAAGACAACATCTGCCATATTGTTGACAGATGAAGGTGTAGGAGATAAGGCTGGTCTACCATGAAAGGTCTTGCATACCACACGAATGAGTTTACGATTTTATCTTCTAGGCAATGGCATGCTACTGAAGACCTTTCTGCATAGAGGTGCCCTCCCATTTTTGTATATGGAAGATGGTTGTAAGAGATTGGAGGAGGTTTTAGGGCAGGGCTACACTACTAGGGCAGGAAGTGAGGAGGCATGTCTTACACTGCGGGTCTGGCCTTAAACTACCAGAGTGAGTGGCTTAAACAACACAAATGTATTTTTCACACATCTGGAGACTAGGAAGTCAAAGAATAGGGTGCTGACCAGCTGGATTCGGGTGAGAGATCTCTTCTTGGCTTATAGATAGCTGCCTCCTTGCTGTGTTCTCACAGCGTGGGGAGAGAGCAAGAGAGAGCTATTATTTCTTTCTAAAAGAACACTAATCTTACTGGATTTTGGCCCCATCCTTATGACCTCATTTAATTTTTTAATTACTTCTATGCTCCAAATATAGTCAGTTTGGTAATTAGGTCTTCAACATACGTATTTGTGTGGCAGAGGCACAATTCAGTCCATAGCAAGGGACTAATTAGGGGAAGAGAATAGGAAAGAGTGGAAGAGAGTGGGAAAAGAGAAAGGGAGAAGATGAAATCAAGAGGGCTTTGTGGCTGATTAGATGGTCAAGGAGAAGTTCCTTGGCAGAATCTCCACTGTCTCTCTTTTTTAAATTTTTTATTGTTATGTTAATCACCATACATTACATCATTAGTTTTTGATGTAGTGTTCCATGATTCGTTGTTTGTGCATAACACCCAGTGCTCCATGCACTGGGTGTGCCCTCTTTAATACCCATCACCAGGCTAACCCATCCCCCCACCCCCCATCCCTCTAGAACCCTCAGTTTGTTTTTCAGAGTCCATCATCTCTCATGGTTCATCTCCCCCTCCGACTTACTCCCCTTCATTCTTCCCCTCCTGCTAACTTCTTCTTTTTTTTTTCTTAACATATATTGCATTATTTGTTTTAGGGGTACAGGTCTGTGATTCAACAGTCTTGCACAATTCACAGCGCTCACCATAGCACATACCCTCCCCAATGTCTATCACCCAGCCACCCCATCCCTCCCACCCCCACCACTCCAGCAACCCTCAGTTTGTTTCCTGAGATTAAGAATTCCTCATATCAGTGAGGTCATATGATACATGTCTTTCTCTGATTGACTTATTTCACTCAGCCTAACACCCTCCAGTTCCATCCACGTTGTTACAAATGGCAAGCTCTCATTCCTTTTGATGGCTGCATGGTATTCCATTGTGTATATATCCCACATCTTCTTTATCCATTCATCTGTCGATGGACATCTTGGCTGTTACCACAGTTTGGCTATTGTGGACATTGCTGCTATAAACATTGGGGTGCACGTACCCCTTCGGATCCCTACATTTGTATCTTTGTGGTAAATACCCAGTAGTGCAATTGCTGGATCATATGGTAGCTCTATTTTCAACTTTTTGAGGAGCCTCCATACTGTTTTCCAGAGTGGTTGCACCAGCTTGCATTCCCACCAACAGTGTAGGAGGGTTCCCCTTTCTCCACATCCCCGCCAACATCTGTCGTTTCCTGACTTGTTAATTGTAGCCATTCTGACGGGTGTGAGGTGGTATCTCATTGAGGTTTTCATTTGGATTTCCCTGATGCCGAGCGATGTTGAGCACTTTTTCATGTGTCTGTTGGCCATTTGGATGTCTTCTTTGGAAATATGTCTGCTCATGTCTTCTGCCCATTTCTTGATTGGATTATTTGTTCTTTGGGTGTTGAGTTTGATAAGTTCTTTATAGATTTTGGATACTAGCCCTTTATCTGATATGTCATCTGCAAATATTTTCTCCCATTCTGTCGGTTGTCATTTGGTTTTGTGGACTGTTTCTTTTGCTGTGCAAAAGCTTTTTATCTTGATGAAATCCCAATAGTTCATTTTTGCCCTGGCTTCCCTTGCCTTTGGCGATGTTTCTAGGAAGAAGTTGCTGCGGCTGAGGTCGAAGAGGTTGCTACCTGTGTTCTCCTTTAGGATTTTGATGGACTCCTGTCTCACGTTTAGGTCTTTCAACCATTTGGAGTCTCTTTGTGTGTGTGGTGTAAGGAAATGGTCCAGTTTCATTCTTCTGCATGTGGCCGTCCAATTTTCCCAACACCATTTGTTGAAGAGACTGTCTTTTTTCCATTGGACATTCTTTCCTGCTTTGTCAAAGATGAGTTGACCATAGAGTTGAGGGTCCATTTCTGGGCTCTCGATTCTGTTCCATTGATCGATGTGTCTGTTTTTGTGCCAGTACCTTACTGTCTTGATGATGACAGCTTTGTAATAGAGCTGGAAGTCCGGAATTGTGATGCCAGCAGCTTTGCTTTTCTTTTTCAATATTCCTCTGGCTATTCGGGGTCTCTTCTGGTTCCATACAAATTTTAGGATTATTTGTTCCATTTCTTTGAGAAAAGTGGATGGTATTTTGATGGGGATTGCACTGAATTTGACATCTTCACAATGTTTGTTCTTCCAATCCATGAGCATGGAACGTTTTTCCATTTCTTTGTGTCTTCTTCAATTTCTTTCATGAGTATTTTATAGTTTCCTGAGTACAGATCCTTTGCCTCTTTGGTTAAATTTATTCCTAGGTATCTTATGGTTTTGGGTGCAGTTGTAAATGGGATCGACTCCTCGATTTGTCTCTCTTCTGTCTTGTTGTTGGTGTATAGGAATGCCACTGATTTCTGTGCATTGATTTTATATCCTGCTACTTTACTGAATTCCTGTATGAGTTCTAGCAGTTTTGGGGTGGAGTCTTTTGGGTTTTCCACATACAGTATCATATCATCTGCAAAGAGTGAGAGTTTGACTTCCTCTTTGCTGATTTGGATGAGAGCGTTTCCCCATTGAGAATGATATTCGCTGTAGGTTTTTCATAGATGGCTTTTATGATATTGAGGTATGTACCCTCTATCCCTATACTCTGAAGAGTTTTGATCAAGAAAGGGTGTTGTACTTTGTCAAATGCTTTTTCTGCATCTGTTGAGAGGATCATATGATTCTTGTTCTTTCTTTTGTTAATGTATTGTATCACGTTGATTGATTTGCGGATGTTGAACCGGCCTTGAAGCCCAGGGATAAATCCCACTTGGTCATGGTGAATAATCCTTTTAATGTACTGTTGTATCCTATTGGCTAGTATTTTGGTGAGAATTTTTGCATCCATGTTCATCAAGGATATTGGTCTGTAATTCTCCTTTTTGATGGGGTCTTTGTCTGGTTTTGGGATCAAGGTAATGGTGGCCTCATAAAATGAGTTTGGAAGTTTTCCTTCCATTTCTATTTTTTGGAACCGTTTCAGGAGAATAGGCATTAAGTGTTCTTGAAATGTTTGATAGAATTCCCCTGGGAAGCCATCTGGCCCTGGGCTTTTGTTTGTTGGGAGATTTTTGATGACTGCTTCAATTTCCTTCGTGGTTATAGGTCTGTTCCAGTTTTCTATTTCTTCCTGGTTCCATTTTGGTAGTTGATACATCTCTAGGAATGCACCCATTTCTTCCAGGTTACCTAATTTGCTGGCATAGAGTTGCTCATAATATGTTCTTAGAATTGTTTGTATTTCTTTGGTGTTGGTTGTGATCTCTCCTCTTTCCTTCATGATTTTGTTGATTTGGGTCCTTTCTCTTTTCTTTTTGATAAGTCTGGCCAGGGGTTTATCAATCTTGTTAATTCTTTCAAAGAACCAGCTCCTAGTTTTGTTGATCTGTTCTACTGTTCTTTTGGTTTCTTTTTTTTTTTTAAAGATTTTATTTATTTATTTGAGAGAGCGAGAATGAGAGAGAGAGCACATGAGAGGGGGGAGGGTCAGAGGGCGAAGCAGACTCCCTGCTGTGCAGGGAGCCCGATGTGGGACTCGATCCCGGGACTCCAGGATCATGACCTGAGCTGAAGGCAGTCGCTCCAAAGGCAGTCGCTTAACCAACTGAGCCACCCAGGCGCCCTGTTCTTTTGGTTTCTATTTCATTGATTTCTGCTCTGATCTTTATTATTTCTCTTCTCCTACTGGGTTTAGGCTTTATTTACTGTTTTTTTCTCTAGCTCCTTTAGGTGTAGGGTTAGGTTGTGTATTTGAGACCTTTCTTGTTTCTTGAGAAAGGCTTGTATTGCTATATACTTTCCTCTTAGGACTGCTTTTGCTGTATCACAAAGATTTTGAACAGTTGTGTTTTCATTTTCATTAGTTTCCATGAATTTTTTAAATTCTTCTTTAATTTCCTGGTTGACCCATTCATTCTTTAGTAGGATGCTCTTTAGACTCCATGGATTTGAGTTCTTTCCGACTTTCCTCTTGTGATTGAGTTCTAGTTTCAAAGCATTGTGGTCTGAAAATATGCAGGGAATAATCCCTGTCTTTTGGTACCGGTTGAGACCTGATTTGTGACCTAGGATGTGATCAATTCTGGAGAATGTTCCATGGGCACTAGAGAAGAATGTGTATTCTGTTGCCTTGGGATGGAATGTCCTGAATATGTCTATGAAGTCCTTTTGGTCCAGTGTTTCATTTAAAGTCTTTATTTCCTTGTTGATCTTTTGCTTAAATGATCTGCCCATTTCAGTGAGAGGGGTGTTAAAGTCCCCCACTATTATTGTATTGTTGTCAGTGTGTTACTTTGCTTTTGTTATTAATTGCCTTATATAATTGGCTGCTCCCATGTTAGGGGCATAGATATTTATAATTGTTAGATCTTCTTGGTGGATAGACCATCTAAGTAGGATATAGTGTCCGTCTTCATCTCTTATTGCAGTCTTTGTTTTAAAATCTAATTTGTCTGATACAAGGACTGCCACCCCAGCTTTCTTTTGGTGTCCATTAGCATGGTAAATGGTTTTCCACCCCCTCACTTTCAATCTGGGGGTGTCTTTGGGTCCAAAATGAGTCTCTTGCAGACAGCATATCGATGGGTCTTGTTTTTTAATCCAATCTGATAGCCTGTGTCTTTTGATTGGGGCATTTAGCCCATTTACATTCAGGGTAACTCTTGAAAGGTATGAATTTAGTGCCATTGTATTACCTGAAGGTGACTGTTACTGTATATTGTCAGTGTTCCTTTCTGTTCTATGCTGCTTTTAGGGTCTCTCTTTGCTCATAGGATCCCTTTCAATATTTCTTGTAGGGCTGGTTTCGTGTTTCCAAATTCCTTTAGTTTTTGTTTGTCCTGGAAGCTTTTTATCTCTCCTATTTTCAGTGAGAGCCTAGCTAGATATAGTATTCTTGGTTGCATATTTTTCTCATTCAGTGCTCTGAAGATATCTTGCCAGTCCTTTCTGGCCTGCCAGGTCTCTGTGGATAGGTCTGTTGCCAATCTAGTGTTTCTACCATTGTAGGTTACATATCTCTTCTCCCGAGCTGCTTTCAGGATTTTCTCTTTGTCTCTGAGACTCGTAAGTTTTACTATTAGATGTCGGGGTGTTGACCTATTTTTATTGATTTTGAGAGGGGTTCTCTGTGCCTCCTGGATTCTGATGCCTGTTTCCTTCCCCACATTAGGGAAGTTCTCTTGTATTATTTGCTCCAATATACCTTCTGCCCCTCTCTCTCTTTCTTCTTCTTCTGGGATCCCAATTATTCTAATTTTGTTTCATCTTATCGTATCGCTTATCTCTCGAATTCTGCCCTCGTGGTCCTGTAGTTGTTTCTCTCTCTTTTTCTCAGCCTCTTTATTTTCCATCATTTGGTCTTCTATATCGCTGATTCTCTCTTCTGCCTCATTTATCCTAGCAGTTAGTGCCCCCATTTTTGATTGCACCTCATTAATAGCTTTTTTGATTTCAACTTGGTTAGATTTTAGTTCTTTTATTTCTCCAGAAAGGGGTTCTCTAATAACTTCCACACTTTTTTCATGCCCAGCTAGTATCTTTACAGTCATGATTCTGAACTCTAGGTCCGACATCAATTGATGTCCGTATTGAGTAGGTCCCTGGCAGACGGTACTACCTCTTGTTCTTTTTGCTGAGGTGATTTTTTTCGTCTTGTCATTTTGTCCAGAGGAGAATAGATGAATGAGAGAACAAAATGCTAACAGGTTAACCACGTCCCCAGCAAATATACTCTATACAAATCAGAAAAGACCTGAAACCAGGGGAAAGGAAAGGGAAAGAAAGAGAAAGGAAAGATAAAAAAAAAAAATAAAAAAAGGAAAAAGATAAAAACAAACAAAAACAGAACAAAACAAAAAAAAAACAGCATATGATCACATATGATCAGGCTAGTGCATAGATCAGTGTCACACACTAGATTTTGGGCGTATTTTGGTCTGTTAGAGGAAAGTGCCTCCTAAAATTTTAAAGGAAGAAAGACTTATATATGTACAAAATAAGGGTTGATTCAATGAAGGGATGGCAGATGACTGTAGACATGAAAATTATAAAAGATTTTATACAAGGAATTGATAAGTTGTTTGAAAAAAGAATGAAGAAGATATAAAAAAAGAAAAAAAAAAGGGAGAGAATGTGATCAGGCAGGATACTAGAACAAAGCCATACACTAGTCATTTAGGGTATATTTTGATCTGTTAGAAGAAACTGTATCTCAGAATTTTAAAGAGAGAACCACTTACATATATGCCAAAAATAAGGGTAACTACTATGAAGGGATAAAATATGACTCTAAAAATGAAAAAAATTTTTTAAAAAAGGGATTGATAAGATGTTGGTTTAAAAAGGGAAAAAGAAAAATTAAAAAAAAAAACAGTTAAAAAAATTAACTTTGAGAAACTAATGAATCATGGTAAAAAAGCCATGAATTCTATGTGCAGTATTCCCCTAGCGCTGGAGTTCTCCCATTCTCCTTGATCGGTAAACTTGGTCTTGGCTTGCTGGCTGTTCGTGCTGATCTTTTGGGGGAGGGGCCTGTTGCCGTGGTTCCCAAATGTCTTTGCTGGAGGCGGAATTGCTCCGCCCTTGTCGGTCGGGGCTAAGCAAGCTGCTCGGGTTTGCTCTCAGGAGCTTTTGTTCCCTGCAAGCTCTTGCTACAGCTTTGGAGGACCAGGGTGAAGATGGTGGCCTCCCACTCTCCGCCCGGAGGAGCTGAGAACTTGGGGTCCAGCTCCTCAGTGCGCCCCCAGAGAAAAGCAGTGAATCACTCCCGTCTCACCAGTCTCCAGCTGCACTCCATGCTCACCTGGCCTGTGACCAGCGTTTATATCTCAGACACCTGACCCCTTGTGGAGTCTCCAAACCCAACAGATCCCTGCGGTGTGCTCCCGCGCTGCTCCTTCCAGGGGAGGAAGGGGAGTCTCCCTGGCTCTGCCGCTTGTTGGGTCCCTGCTGGAGGAGCAGTGGCCCGACTGGGCTGCGGATCACAGTTTATGGCAACCCCGAGCTGAGAGCCCGCGCCTCGGCTCTGTCTCTGCAGCTGGCTTCCCGCTCCGATACCTGGGAGCTCTGCCACACTCAGGCACCCCCGGTCTTTCTGTGACCCCGAGGGTCCTGAGACCACACTGTCCCATGAGGGTTCCACCCCTCGCTTTGCCACTGGAGCGACATCCCTCAGCGGAGCCGACTTCTAAAAGGTCCGATGTTGTGCTCCGCTGCTCTATCACTTGCCAGAAGCATCCAGTGGAGGCCCCCTCCCCCGCCATCTATCCTTCTGAATATCACCTCGGATTCACTTCTCCACACGTCCTTCCTTCCAGAAAGTGGTCGCTTTTCTGTACAGAGAGTTGCTGCTATTCTTCTCTTCGATCTCCTGTTGAGTTCGTAGGTGTTCAGAATGGTTTGATCCGTATTCAGCTGAATTCCTGAGACCAGACGAAATCCAGGTCTACTCCTCCCCCATCTTGCTCTGCCCCTCTCCACTGTCTCTTGAGCAACTGCATGGTGCCCTTCACTTTGAGAAATAGTAGGTGATACTGGAGGGAAGAGGATAAATTTGGTTTTAGATATGCTTGGTTTGAGGTGTGTATGGATCGTGGATAGTTGGATATGTGCTTTTAAAATTCAGGATAGAAGGTTAGGCTAAAGGTACAGATTTGTAGACCTCTACTTCGAGGTGGGAGTTTTACTCATGGGATTACATTACATGGGTTTTCATGGAACTCCAGGGGCTAGAGTGTACTGAAAATAAGGAGGAAGTGTGGCCAGAAGGATTCTATGATAAGCAGAAGAGACCGAGGACATGAAAATCGGGGAAAGGAATGTCTCAGAAAGGAGAATGGTCAACAGTGTCACGGAGAGAGTGTTTAAAGTAAGGTATGGAAAGAACTCTTAGGGTGCAATAAGTAGAAGTTTATTGTTTACCTTAGACGAAGCCCTTTCAGTGGAGGGATGGTGGTGAGAACCCAATCAGAATAAAGGAGTAAATGGTATGTGGGAAACAGAAACTGAATGTAAATTTTAGTGGGAAGTGGGAGCCAAGGAAGGCTCAAGTAAGTCATTTGTCAGTTGGTCATTCTTGTGATTAGCATGGCTTTACATCTGCTGGGACTTTATAGGTAATATTATATTATATATTATATAATGGTCTATTGGTATTATATATTATTCTGTATAATAGTAATATATATTATGTAGTTATATATCTGTTATCTCTGTTATAGAATCTGTTAGCTCTAGTAGTATATAACATGATAATCAGTATATTTATTGTATATAATCAGATGTATATTTATTGTATATAATCATACCTATTGATATATGCTGTATATGATATATAAGATTTTATAGATAAGATATGGAAAACATGTAAGAATATCGTTCTT
Source organism: Callorhinus ursinus (assembly GCF_003265705.2). Lineage (NCBI taxonomy): Eukaryota > Metazoa > Chordata > Mammalia > Carnivora > Otariidae > Callorhinus > Callorhinus ursinus. The sequence continues at coordinate 22,483,972 of NW_027397101.1, forward strand.
TTTACATTTTGGATGTTAACCCCTCATCAGATATGTCATTAGCAAATATCTTCTCCCATTCTGTAGGTTGCTTTTTCATTTTGTTAATGATTTCCTTTGCTGTGCAAAAGTTTTTTATTTTGATGCAGTCTTGTTTGTTTTTGCTTTTGTTGTTCTTGTCTGAGGAGAGATTGAAAAAATAATGCTAAGACCAACATCGGTTTGCTTACTGCCTATGTTTTCTCCTAGGAATTTTATGGTTTCAGGTCTTATAATAAGGCTTTAATCCATTTTGATTGTATTTTTGTGTATGGTGTAATGCAGTGGTCCAGTTTCAGTCTTTTGCATGTAGCTCTCCAGTTTCCCCAGCACCATTTATCGAGAGACTGTCCTTTCCCCGTTGTATATTCTTGCTTTTGTTGAAGATTTATTGTCCATGTACGCATGGATTTATCTCTGAGCTCTCTATTCCATTCTGTTGATCGTTGTGTCTGTTTTTGTGTCCATACCATACAGTTTTGATCACTATAGCTTTTTAGTATAATTTGGAATATGGAAGTGTGAGACCTCCTCCAGCTTTGTTCTTTCTCATGATTACCTTGGCTCTTTGAGGTCTTTTGTGGTTCCATACAAATTTTAGGATTATTTGTTCTAGTTCTGTGAAAAATTCCATTGGCATCTTTTTTTTTTTTTTAAAGATTTTATTTATTTATTTATTTATTTATTTATTTTAAAGATTTTATTTATTTATTTGACAGAGAGATAGAGAGCACAAGTAGGCAGAGTGGCAGGCAGAGGGAGAGGGAGAAGCAGGCTCTCTGCTGAGCAGGGAGCCGGACATGGGGCTTGATCCCAGGACCCTGGGATCATGACCTGAGCCGAAGGCAGCTGCTTAACCGACTGAGCCACCCAGGCGCCCCAAGATTTTATTTATTTAATTGACAGAGAGAGAGAGAGAGAGAGAGAGAGGGAACACAAGCAAGGGGAGTGGGAGAGAGAGAAGCAGGCTTCCCGCTAAGCAGGGAGCCCAATGCGGGGCTCGATCCCAGGACCCTGGGATCATGACCTGAGCCGAAGGCAGATGCTTAACAACTGAGCCACCCATGCGCCCCGACACAACAGATTTGTGTAGATTGCTTTTTATATCCTGCAACTTTACTGAATTCACTTATTGTAATAGTTTTTTGGTTGAGACTTTAGGCTTTTCCATATACAGTATGTGTTATCAGGAAATAGTGACAGTTTTCTTTTTTTAATTTGGATGTCTTTTGTCACTTTTTCTTGCCTAATTGTTGTGGCTATGATTTCCTATACTATGTTGAATAAAGTAGTGAGAGTGACATACTTGTCTTGTTTCTAATCTTAGAGAAAGCTTTTAGCTTTCACCGTTGAGTATGATTTTAGGTTTGGGTTTCTCATACATATTCTATAGTATGTTGAAGTATGTTCCCTCTCTACCCACCTTGTTGAGAGTTCTTATCATATATGATTGTTGAGTTTTGTCAGATGCTTTTTCTGCATCTGTTGAGGTGATCATATGATTTTTAGTCTTCGTTCTGTGAAGGTGGTGTATCATGTTGATTTGCAGTTGTTGAACCATCTTTGCATCCCAAGAATAAATCCCACTTGATTATGGTACATTATCCTTTCAATAAATAGTTGTATTAGGTTTGCTAAGACTTTGTTGAATTTGCACATGTGTTCATTAGGGGTATTGGCCTGTGGAATTAAACAATATTTTAATTTAGAACAATAGTGATGTCTGTGAAAGTCATATTTATAGTGTCTTCCTTTTGCTTACTATTTAACAATTTAGAAGGAAGTAAATATGAATAGAACTGTTAAAATACTTGTGTTTTGTAATTTTCTACCCCCACCTCTGGCCCAGTGTTTCTGAGGTTTAACTAAAAAATAAGAAAGAAAAAAAAGCCTAGGAAAACTAATTTGCAAACCCATCTCCTTTAGGGCTACATACTCTGTAATTTGAAACAAAATAAAGTAGAATAAGACATTCTTATTACCGGGGCACCTGGGTGGCTCAGTCAGTTAAGCGTCTGCCTTCAGCTCAGATCACGATGATCCTGGAATCCCAGATCAAGCCCTGAGTGGGGCTCCCTGCTTAGCAAGGAGTCTGCCCCTCCCCCTGCTCCATTTCTCTCTCTCAAATTAAAAAAAAAATCTTTAAGGGTGCCTGGGTGGCTCAGGCGGTTAAGTGTTTTCCTTCAGCTCAGGTCATGATCCCAGGGTCCTGGGAACGAGTCCCGCATCAGGCTCCCTGCTCAGTGGGGAATCCGCTTCTCCCTCTACTCCTTCCCCCGTCCGTGATCTCTCTCTCTCTCTCTCCCCCAAATAAATGAATAAAAAAAATCTTTAAAAAAAAGACATTACCTAGGCTAGGGCTATATCTTTCCTATATCACTGAGTTTACCAGCTGTATATGCAGTTCAAATATTAAATTAACTTTTCTTTTCCCCTGTGTTATTTTTCTGTTCTTCTATTGGAGATGTTTCTTTGCATTCTGAAAATGGATGCATTCCTTATGCTGTATTAGTTGCAGTGGATTTAGTCTTGGTTGAATTATTTTTAGCCCTATTTGAATGGTTATAACCCAAGGTCCTTTTCTTTACTCTTATCAGGAAAGTTAGGCAAAAAATGATATTGATTGTGAAGAGACTGGGTAGTTGTCAAAGGGAAGCAAGAGCTAAACAGCCCATCTTTGGGAAGGCCGGGACCCCGTGCTCTCGAAGACCTCGCCATCACCTGACTCCGTTCCACTCACCGTTCTTCACTGTGTGTGTCTAAGTACTTAGTGCCTGCATCATTGGTGGTGCGCGCTGATAATCTTTCATTTGAATTGAGGGCAGAAAGTGTGGACTCCAAGGTTTGCTGCTATTACAAGTCCTGTGACATCTGTGGCCCAGTGTAAAGGCATTCCCTCCTCTTTTGTATTTTACTTCCTTGCTCCAGATAGGCTCTGAATTCGCCTGGGTTCCTCCAGAAGTAGCCCCGAGTTTCCCTAATGTCAAGAGCAGAGTCAGTGTTTCCACAAAAGCCAAGGTTTATGCAACAGGAGTTTATTTGCAAGGGTGATACCAGGAAGCAAGTGGGAAAGGGACAAGAAGCGTGAAATGCTGGAAATGGGAGAGGTAAGACAAGTATTACAATGTTGCCCAGTGCTATGAACAACCAATTGCTTGATCCTACAGAATATTCTGAGAAGTGTTATGAAATATGTCTCAGAACCCTTCAGAAGGATCCGGATGAAGGAGGGAAGCCTTTATGCATGGGCTTCTCTTGTCGGTTTGTCAAGCCTCAGCCTATGGGGCTTTAAATGTCCTGTCCTCTGGTCTTTCACTGGTCTGGGGCAGAAGGCATAAGTTACAGTAGCAATATGTATAGGATTACAAGTGGCACATGAGATGTTTAACACAGTCTTTTGTTAAAAGGCCTCATGAAGTGCTACCGTTCTTTGGTCTCCATTAAAAATCAATCAAACAATAAACTTCTCAGAACTCTAAGCAATTTAAGCTTATTTAGTATAATACCCTACTATTCCTTCATTTTGGTGCCTTGCTCTCTAGGTCATTTCCTTTCACGCTCCATTCTGAACAGACTAGTGTCCCCCTTCTTGGAGAATGCCATTTTTACTTGGGCCTTCCCACCTTTCAGTTCCATCCACTTAGGGGCCCTTAGGTGGCTCAGTCACTTAAGCATCCAACTCTTAATTTCGGCTCACTCATGATCTCAAGGTCATGAGGTTGAGCCTTGCATCAGGCTCTCTGCTGGGCAGGGAGCCTGCTTGAGATTCTCTCTCTCCTTCTGCCCCACCCCTGCATACTCTCTCTCAAAAGAAAAAAGTTCCATCCACTTAGCATGTTCCTAGTGCATATCAGAACCCCAAAATGCTACTTTGTGGCCCTTGCAGTGATAACTTGTGTGAAAAAGGTTTTCCAGTGTAGCCTTAGTATAAAGTCATACTTTCATTTGTCTCTGATCTTGGTAGCCAGGAAATTTGAAATTTAAATGACCTGCTGCATTTTCTTTCTTTTTTAAATGGATATGCAGAATATGAAATGAAATTTAGGAAAAGATCATGGCAAAGAATGGTGTGGTGGTATATATAGGTGTATTGGTTTCAAAAATGCATTGATTGTCCTCAAATAGCTGTTGCTTTGTTGTTCTCGGTTAAATTTCAAAGCACTGAGCAGGTACAGGCTCAAAGACACAAATTAGAAAATATTCCATTAAAACAATTTAATTTTCTTCTTTTGCTGGTTTTTAAAAGTCCATAAACAAGCGCTTGGGAAGAGTTTGCAGTTTGTTTTCATTTTTTAAATGGTAAGACTGAGATGTAGATCTATATTTATTTGTGCCAGAGTTAATAGCACCTCCAAGATTGTAACTTCTGAGTTTGTCAGACTAGTTTGTTTTCTCCAAGTGTTTTTTTTAACATGTGGCTCTACCTAACGTTTCTTTCTTTTTTTTCTTGCCCATCCTCTGATTCATAGATACTTCTGCTCTGCAGTTGCATGTGTAAAATTTAACAATGAAGTAATTTTAGCAAAGTGTGTTGGACCTTTCTTCTTTAGTTACAGAATATGTTAATGTTTTCTTTATTTAGAAGGCTCAAATAACATCTTGTATCTCTTGTAATTTACTTATTAGAACTTAATGTTCACATCCATTTTACTTTTTCATTTCATTGATACACTTGGTGAAAAATAATGATTTTCAGTTTCTATGGTTATTGCTTTGTTACATTTAAATATGCTTAATAGATTACTGTAATTTAAAAATAATCTCTGCCTCCTTGGGTATTACTGTTTCTTTTATTAAAATAACATTATTTATTTTATTTTTATTAAAGATTTATTTATTTCAGAGAGAGGGCACGCTTGAGCAAGCAGGGTGGGGAGGGGCAGAGGGAGAGGAAAATAAGACTCCCCACTGAGGGTGGAGCCCAATGTGGGGCTCAGCCTCCCCACCCATATAGCATAATCTGAGCCGAAACCAAGAGTGGGATGCTTACTTGACTGAGCCACCCAGGCACCCCAAAATAATATGATTTATTAAAATCATTAAGTGTAGTTCTTAATGTATGTTATATAGATGAATCATGCCTGTATTAGGTAATTAGACAGTTGATCTACTTTTCAGAAATGAAGTAATCTTTTAGTATTTCAGGTAGTTTTTCAGTGATTTGAAAGATTGTTTTTGAATACTTGTCAGTCTGTTTGTTCTATTAAGGCATATTCTCTTTCTTTTTAATTATTTTTCTTTTTAAAGATTTTATTTATTTGAGAGAGGGAGGGGGAGAGAGAGAGAGAGAATGAGTGAGGGGGAGGGGCAGAGGGAGAAGCAGACTCCCCGTGGAACAGAGAGCCCGGTGCAGGGCTTGATCCCAGGACCCTGGGACCATGACCTGAGCCGAAGGCAGTCACTCAACCAACTGAGCCACCCGTGTGTCCAGGCATTTTCTCTTTAAATTAATTTGGTGTATAGCCCCTGCTCTTTGACCAGATAGGATAACATTTTGAATTTATGTGTGATTGCTGTGGAGTCACCATCCTTCCTGGAGCAGAGCTGGCTTATTGTAAATAACTTTGTACAGTAGGTTGATGATCTTTCATGTTAAATATACTCTTCCTGGATACATGTTATTAAAAAGCCATGGCTCTGGGAACTTCTTCAACTCCTTTCTTGTTTTTGTTTTAGGATTTTCCTGTTGAACCGGTCACAATTGGAATAGCTTTACTACTGCTACAGACTCCAGCAAGTCAGCAGAAACCAATCCTAAGTCTAGGTAAATAAAAATAGCCTCACAAGAGTAAAATGTAAATAGAACATAAGTGTTGGCAGGAGTCTCTTGAGCTACATGTTATGCTATGCTAGAAAGTCCTGTATACTTTGAGTTTTTGTTCTAGAATTTTCCTAATCATTCTGAAATAGAACTTTGTTTTTCTTACCGACAAGGTGTTTTGTGAAAAGGTTCCATATACCATAATTTACCAAGTATCTCGGCTGTCCTAAGAGGGAGGAATGGGACTAAAGGCGGGTAAAAATGTTCCATTTAAAAATATGGTATAAAATCAAGTTGATAGGTCTGGCCGATGGCAACCAAGTCACACCTTTAAAATGCAGCTTTTATGTTAATGTTGCATCTCTTTACTCTGGGTAACATCTATATAGTAATGGAGGATCTGTCTAAATTATGTTGCATGGTGCCATCAAAAAAAAAATGAAATCTTGCCATTTGTAACAATGTGGATGGAACTAGAGGGTATCATGCTAAGCGAAATAAGTCCATCAGAGAAAGACAATTATCATATGATCTCACTGATATGTGGAATTTGAGAAACAAGGCAGAGGATCATAGGGGAAGGGAGGGAAAAATAAAACAAGACGAAACCAGAGAGGGAGACAAACCATAAGAGATTCTTTTTTTTTTTTTTTTTTTTTTTTAAGATTTTATTTACTTATTTGACAGCGAGAGAGGGAACACAAGCAGGGGGAGTGGGAGAGGGAGAAGCAGGCTTCCCGCTGAACAGGGAGCCTGATGCGGGGCTTGATCCCAGGACCCTGGGATCGTGACCTGAGCCGAAGGCAGATGCTTAACGACTGAGCCACCCAGGCGCCCCAAGAGACTCTTAATCTCAGGAAACAAACAGGGTTGGTGGAGTGGAGGGGGGTGGGAGGGATGGGGTGGCTGGGGGAAGGACACTGGGGAGGGTATGTGTTATGGTGAGCGCTGTGAATTGTGTAAGACTGATGAATCATAGACCTGTACCCCTAAAATAATACATTATATGTTAATAAAAAAATTAAAATAAGTTATGTTGCATGGTGCCATCTGTCAGTACATCCCCACTCTCATTTTAAAGTGCTTAAAGAGGTAGATACTGATTGTGTAACTCGTTGTGGGCATTTTAATTCAACATGATTTTGAGGGTGAATTCCTTTTCCACTTACAGTCTGCCTTGAGAATGGCTGTAGCGTGCAGAGGGGGCCCTTGGCTTCCTGCACTCTTTTTGTCTGTTGGCTTCGCGCTCATTTGTGCCCTCCTCCTGAGGCTCTTTCTGAACTGCTTTTGCCTTTTTTGTTGATGTTATTGTTCTCCTAGTGGTGCACATGGCATCTTCCCAGAGGTATAATTTGCCAGGGCTGGTACTTCCGACAGCCATAGGTTGTTTTTTTTTTCTTTATTTTTCTCTTCTATTTTTTAATTTAAATTCAATTAATTAACATATAATGTATTACTGGTTTCTAAGGTAGAGGCCAGGGATTCATCAGTCTTATATAACACCCAGTGCTCATTACATCACAAGCCCTCCGTAATGTCCATCCCCCAGCCACCCCATCCCTCCCACCCCCCTCCCCTCCAGCAACCCTCACTTTGTTTCCTATGATTAAGAGTCTCTCATGGTTTGTCTCCCTCTCTGATTTCGTCTTGTTTTATTTTTTCCTCTCTTTCCCTACGATCCTCTGATTTGTTTCTTAAATTCACATATCAGTGAGATCAAATGATAATTGTCTTCCTCTGATTGACTTATTTTGCTTAGCATAATAGCCTCCAGTTCCATCCACTGACGGCCAGAGTTTTGTTTTCCTTTCTAAACAGCTTTATGGAGGGGCGCCTGGGTGGCTCGGTAGTTGGGCGTCTGCCTTCGGCTCAGGTCAGGTCATAGTCCTGGGGTCCTGGGATTGAGCCCCGCGTCAGGCTCACCGCTCGGCGGGAAGCCTGCTTCTCCTTCTCACACTCTCCCTGCTTGTGTTCCCTCTCTCGCTGTCTCTGTCAAATAAATAAATAAAAATCTTTTAAAAAAATAAAATAAGGGCGCCTGGGTGGCTCAGTCGGTTAAGCGACTGCCTTCGGCTCAGGTCATGATCTTGGAGTCCCGGGATCGAGTCCCGCATCGGGCTCCCTGCTCGGCGGGGAGTCTGCTTCTCCCTCTGACCCTCTTCCTTCTCATGCTCTCTATCTCTCATTCTCTCTCTCTCTCAAATAAATAAATAAAATCTTAAAAAAAAATAAAATAAAAAAATAAACAGCTTTATTGAGGTATAGTTTACTTACCATAAAATTTACCATTTTTAAGTGTACAATAAAGTGGTTTTTTAAAAAAATGAATTTACAAAGTTGTGCAACCATTACTACAATCTAGTCATAGAGCATTTCTGTCATCCAGTATGTTATGTTGAAAAGTAGGGAAGATCCACTGTTTAGTATATTGGGAAAGAGTGTTCAAATAGGATAACCAAGAAGGTATTGATGATTTCAAATTTGACAGATGCACAGCATTAATACAGTATTATGCTTCTTAATTATTAACACTAGCCTTGATTGTAAATAGCAATTTATAAAAATGCCTGGAAGATTTCTAATAAAGAAGACAGAAATGTGTACATTTCCTGTTTTATTAAAGATAATGGATTTTCATAATCTCTCAGGGACAATTATGGATTAAGACTAACATTTCAGTTGGAATGACACAGAAAACATTTGCATGCCCCCTGTACAAAGATACATGCACATTCATGAAGCGTTCCGTATTTTTAAAACTCAATTAAAAAAAAAGACTAATATTTTGGCAGAAAAGGTCAGTTAGCAGTGTTAAAGTAACAGGTGTTTGTACTTCATACCATGTTCAGGTTTGATTTCCAAATGATGAAAAGAAAATATTGGCAACTCACTGACATGACTTCAGACTTATAGACTTTTTTTGGTGTTGTGGGGAAATCGATTGATAATCTAGCTCAGAAGCCTGTGAATAACATCTTTCGGTAAATTAAGATTCATCTGATAATTGTGAAAAATATATTTCTGCTTTAACTCATTCTGTTAATGGTCTGGGGAGATTATTTATGTGAGTAAGGTATCGCACATAGGTGTGTATATTTCTGATGTGTAAGTTGAGTGTCCATGTTAAAAAAAGAATCATTTATGAAAATGGGTTTTATTGTTGCTGGTTATGGACTCTGAGACTTTTCCTGATTTGCTCTTTAGCAATTACCGTGAAGGACATCCCTGCTTCACCTCATTTACTAATGCATCTCAATATAATTCTCAACTGGGTTTTTAAGGGAAGCATGCACATTGGTCTTAAAATCCACTGATCAGGAGCTCAGGTCTCTTGGCTCTGTTGAAGGCAGTGGAAGGACCTGACAATATAAGGACAAAAGTTGAATTGTATTTTATTTATTTTAAAAGATTATTATTTTTTTTTTTTTGAGAGAGAGAGAGAAAGAGCATGTAAGTGTGTGTGTGTGTGGGAGGGGTAGGAGGGGAAGGGCAGAGGGAGAGGGAGAGAATCTCAGGGAGATCCCACACTGAGCGTGGAGCCTGATGTGGGGCTTGATCTCAGGACCCTAAAATCATGACCTGAGCCAAAACCAAGAGTTGGATGCTCAACTGACTGAGTTACTCAGGTGCCCCAGCTGAATAGTATTTTAAAGAAAGCCATATTTACTTAAAGAGTTGGTTTATACTTTATGGTATGTATTTTCTCTAAGAGTATCCTAAAGTTATCAGGAACATACATTAACAGCTTGTTTTAGATAATAGTTTTTATGTTCCTTTCTAAAAGGGTAAGATCCATTGTCTTAGTTATGTGTCTGACCCAGTTGTAAAGGGGTAAGAAAACTTTTTGCATATCACTCTTAAACAAAGTAGCTTTTGGTTGGATTGTGGTAGTGGTTTTTTAAATGTGAATTGATGTTTTGATGAATAGCTTTGAAGCTCCTCTCTGTTGCTGAGGGTCAGAAAATCCCAAGGTCATCCTTGGTGCTAGTGATGCCAGTTCTGCAGATACTGTCTTCTACTGCCTTGGAAGACTGTATATCCATGGATGAAGAAGGTCCCTCGAGACAACAGTTGGCTTTGAACCTTTTGGAAATGGTACAGCAGGAGTCCTACAGAGACGAGCACCAAAAGGTAATGAGTTCAGCCTTGTTTCTCTTCTTTATTTTTTTAAAGATTTTATTTATTTATTTGAGAGAGAGAGAGTGAGAGACCGTGTGGGAGGAGGGGCAGAGGGAGAAGCGGACTCCCTGCAGAGTAAGGAGCCAGACGCGGGACTCGATCCCAGGACGCTGGGATCATGACCTGAGCTGAAGGCAGACGCTTAACCCACTGAGCCACCCAGGCGCCCTTGTTTCTCTTAAATAAACGCGAAGTGGTAAATGTGGGACTACTGTTTGTGCAGATAATCTCACCTCCTGATGAAGTATCTGGGTTTAAACTTCTCCCCTTGAACTTCACCATTCTGTCAGGCAGAGATGTAGCTATTAGTTTATTCTTCTGGACTGTGAGAGGGGAGTGCAAAATAAGTTTTGGAAATACTGTATGATTTTTTTCCTCTTTGAGTTTTCTTTAAAAATTTTTTTTTTAAGATTTTATTGATCTATCAGAGAGAGAGAGGGGGCACAAGTAGGCACAGCGGCAGGCAGAGGGAGAGGGAGAAGCAGGCTCCCCACTGGGCAGGGAGCCCGATGCGAGACTCAATCCCAGGACCCCGAGATCATGACCTGAGCCGAAGGCAGATGCTCAACCAACTGTGCCACCCAGGCGTCCCCTTTGAGTTTTCTGACTATATCAGTTGTTAAACGTCCTGAGAAATCCTGCAGAAAAGGAACTAGTTCTGTTTAACCTACTGCTCCTCTGACACATTTGAGCAAGGAATCCTTTTTTCTTATCATATTCTTTAATTTAGCATTTTATACAGCATGTTGTTACATCTGGGACAATCCAAGGTGGGAAATCTCCTCAAATGCCTGAAAATTCTGGGATCTGTAAGACCTAAGACTTGATTTTTTAATATGTGGCACCTTAGGCCATTTTCCTTGGCAAAATGGCTCTTGATGTATCCTGCGTGGTCCCCTCCACTGCTACCTTCAGTTGGAAGACTGCAGGTCTCTCACGCTGCATCCCTGTTCCCCCTGCTACACAGACCTCAGTCTGCTTTGTCCATCTCACTGTTTCTGTCATGATAATGTAAAAGTATTGTCAACATCTGGTTAGTGGCTGGGTTCTGGGCCCACGTTGGTTAGACATTTTCTCTTTTGGTGCTTGAGTATTGCCTCCAGTAAAATGTAGTATTACTTTCCCAGCTATGAATTTGATGGGGATTGAATGAGCATTAAAGCAGTAAAACTGGTGAAACATCTTATGTCTCCACGGAGAAAGATAGTATATAAATGCAGGCGAGAGCCAGTCGTTTCATCTGCAAAAGCAGGGATGCATCTAACCGTGTGTTGTTAAATGTCCTAGCAGCAAAAATACAAGCACTGTAATTCCTGGTTTGAGGGCGCAGCAGAAGCTAGCCTATAGGCAAATTGACCATATCTACAGCTTCCGAATTCCTAATTGCTTGTCTAAAACTTTCAAACTTAAAGGAGGTAACTGAGTTGCATTAAGAGAAGGAACTTTTTGCCTCTCCCCTGGTAGGACAGAATGTGGCCCAAATTTTCTAATAGCCTTTTACTTTCCGTTGTGGTTTGCTCCTATAGAGCAATGATTGGGTTCTGGATGGGCATGGGGACAGGGCAGGATGTACTGATATCTGAGAGTTCTCTTCTTTCAGCTCACAGTGATACTTACTGAGAATCGCCCTGACTCTAATACACGAGCACTCGCTCTACTATTCGCTCACGTGTGTAAATCTTATTCATTAACACTAATAGCTGGACTTTCTCTTCAGCAGCTGCTGTAGAGGGAAGAGGAAGGGATACTATTAGGGCTATAAACATTCTCCTGATGATAACGTGCTGCTTTATGGAGGCTTGGAGTGGAGACATGATCACCGTTTTTAAAATCGCAAGCCACAGTTTGCTGTTGGCTTTTCTTCCGCGCCTGTCCAGGCCTCTATATTCCAAACACACCTATAAATTTAACAGGATGCAAACTCTCCAAGTCTCTCCCTGAATCTTTGCTTTTGCTCACAATGCTCTTTTGTCTCCTTTGCCTGACCTACTCATTCTTCAAGACCCAGCCAAATGTTCTCAGCCTTCTGGAGTCCAAATTCATGACCTCCTTCTTGACATCCCCAGCTCTTTTAATATTACTCAGTTGTGTTGTATCTTAAGAGGGCTATGTGTATGTTCTGCGAGCTCATTGAGGGAAAGGATCTTGGTCCTTCTCACACTTGGCCTGTATTTTCTAAGCATGTTGAAATTGAATTGTAACAGTTGTTGAATTTTTTGTGTTTTTTTCCACATGAGTGTTTTTGCTTTATCCTTGTCACCTGATCATAGATGAGAGCATTCAAAGTCTTTTAGCCAGTTGTTGATGGAATACTCTTATTTTCCACATACTTAAATAAGCTAGGGTGTTATCTATTTAACTTTGCATCCTCAACACCTGACACATTGTTTACCACATGATAGACATTCAGTAAATTTCTATTCACTGAGGGATGTGTGCATCTCATAAGGATATGGAAGGTTGTTTTACCATTTCCACATATTATAGAAAGACCTTTGTATAAAACTACAGATCTTGTTGCTTTTTATTATTTCTTTTTAGATGGGTGACTCTGACTTAGCATGTTTGATTTAGAACTAGAGCACTTCTTAGGAAGCACAATTCTTCTGGGGAATGAAAATAAGGGTAAATGTTCTGTACCACACAATTCTGTATTCCCTATCCATTTCTGAAGTGTTGATAACCATGAAATGAAACACATTTTAACTTCCAATTTTTAAGAATTAAAAAATGTAAGCTATGAAAACAACCACTCATCTTCTTTTAAAGATTAACATAATCTAATAAGCTTTTAATATTTTTTAGTGGTGTGTGGAAAACAGGATTCCTTCTATTAGACTATTAAATGTGATATTTAAAACCACCTATTTGTATTTTTGTAAGCTAAAAAAAAAAAAAATCAGACACTAGTTGTAAATTCTAATGTGCTTAAAATCTTTGTGCCCCAGCCCCCAGAGATGTGGGGGGAGAAAGAAAGCACCAGGGTATGAGTCTGGGTCTAGGCAGGCTAGAGAGATCGTGCTGGTAATTTGAACAAAGAAAAATTTAATGCAAAGAATTATTAACTAGTAAACGGTCTCCAATGACTAAAAGTTATAAAAGAGGCTCTAAGGAATATTGCATTAATAAATGTAAGGAGCAGCTACTACTTCTAGGACTGGAGAGATTGATTATCCAAGGAAGGAATGGAGAGGGTCTCCCTACTCAAGACCGAGATCAGACCTTGTAGAAAGAATGTGGCTGTGGCCTGCTGGATGGTGACATTCTCTGGGGTGCCTCAGGCCAGAGCTGGTCTGTAGGAAGCCACCCCCTAGGGTGTGAATGGGGTGGCCTGGGTCCTCCACAGGAAGACACCTGCTGGGGTCTCTTGAATGCCCCCTGGCAGACACAGTAGGAGAAGACCCTGAATAATATTCCAGTGTATGGATATACACCACATTTTACTTTTACATTCATCTGTTGATGAACTTTTGGGTTGTTTTCGCTTTTTGGCTATTATGAATAGTGCTGTTATATAAAAAACTGTTATACACGTTTTTGTGTGGACACGGTTTCCTTTCTCTTGGATAGATACCTAGGAGCGGAATTGCTAGATCATACGGTACTCTGTTGGAGGAACTGCCAGACTGTTTTCCAGAGGGACTATGTCATTTTTCGCTCCCACCAGCCCACCAGCTGTGTATGAAGACTCCAGTTTGTCCGCATCCTTGCCAACAATTGTCATTGCCTCTGTTTTTGCCTTTGGCGGGTGTGAAGTGCCTTTTCATTATGGTTTTCATTTGCATTTTCCTGATGACTTCTTAGAATACTCCCTTGACAAGTGAGGAACCTGAGGCTAGAGAGGTTAAGTTGCCCAAATTACACAGGTAGTGAAGGATAGAGTTGAGATTCAGATTTTTGACTGTTTAAATATAGAGCCTATATCCTACTGCTCCAGTTTGATTTTTTCTTTTGGTAATTTGTCATCTTTGTGCTGAACTTGCAAGTAAATAGAACAGTTGCAGATTTACAGGCTAACACTAAGTCATAGTACAGTACAATAAACTGGCTTCTTAAAAACTTTTGGTTGGAAGTTAAAAGGAGTTAGTAAGTCTTAGATCTTGTACATCTGCCATCATCTTCTGAATAACATGGATACTGAGAACGGTGTGGGTTGTCCTTTGGTGATAAGCAGCCCTCCCAAACCTCTCCACTCTTGACTAGATTCTTCATAGAGGTATAGAGCAGAAAGAGCCTCTTGAGGCTTTGTCTAGTCCAGTCTTCTGCTTCTGCTCTGGTGAGTGATTAAATCCCTTCTAGCAAAAATCTGTCCTCCTTTCAAGGGGCTCCAGGTTTGAGTTTCCATACTCCCTCTCCTGATCAAATCCTGGCTCCACTTTGGTTTTCATCACTATTACAGATGAGTGTTCTTTTTCTTCTTCTTTTTTTTTTTTTTTAAGATTTGTTTGAGTGAGAGAGCACTCGGGAGAGTAGGACTGTAGAGGGAAGGGCAGAGGGAGATGGAGAGGGAAGGAATCCCAGGGAGACTCCCTGCTGAGCATGGAGCCTTACTTGGGGCTTGATCCCAGGACCCTGAGACCATGATCCAAGCTGAAGCCAAGAGTCGGACGCTTAACCGACTGAGCCACCCAGGGTGCCGTAGATGAGTATTATTCCTTAAAGTTAATGAAAATCTGTATTGTTCCCTGAACTCACAATTTCTTTTTCAGACTCCTTTAGGCAAAGAAGTACTATCAAATATCTGTCTTATTGTTAACAGTTAACAGACTTGAACATTTTTATTACGAGCTTTTTCGAATAAAAATTCTCAACTGATATCTGTAAAAGATGTTTTACAACCATTTAATATTAATTTAAATGTTATTTTTTTATGGTGTCTTGTCTCTTGCATTTTTTTTTTTACTGAGATGTAATTCACCTAACATAAACCTCTTTTATTTTTAACATCTGCTTTCTCCTCTAAAACACAGAGCCCACCAGCACTTTCAGCCCACCCCCTCCCCGGGGGCTGTGGGGCCAGGATTTGGTAGCTGGTGCTCAGAAAAAGCCCCAGGCCGCATCCTTGCCCTGGGACTGTGCCAAGGGCAACTGTCACCCACTGGGACAGAGACCCTGTTCTGGGATGTCTCATTCAACACTGTGTTTTTCTCCTGCTGTTCGAACCTTAGGCAAACAGACAAAAAACAGAGCCTAACCATCAACATAATACTTCAAGTAAAACAGTATTACTTTCCTGTTTCAGTATGTTTACTCTTACCCGTCTGGGTAATGTTGCTGCTTTTGACTCAATTTATGGTTGATGGTGATTTCCAATTACTTTCTTTTATACTCCTATCCACCAGCTTTATTTTTCTCTCCAAAAGATGACAGAGATCATATTTCTCTGTATTTTGCAACTTTAGAGACTGTGCTAGGTGCTTTATTGTGTCATTATCTACCTCAACAATCTTGGCAGGAAGGTAGTCATTACTTCCATTTTACAAATGAGCAAAGTGAGGCTCCGAGATTGTGTAATAGCCTCTAGCTGGCGTGGCTCTGCTAACGTCCTGGTCTTTTAAATCTCAAGTCCGATGCTGTTTGTCCTTTGTCTAAAGAACTTGACTCTGGTCTTCAATGAATTTCATCTTTGGGTTGGGGAAGTATTTTTAGAGAGAAAGAGCTATAATAAATGTAAATATTTAACTTTAAAAATTTATTATTTTAGGGGCACCTGGGTGGCTTAGTCGTTAAGCATCTGCCTTAGGCTCAGGTCATGATCCCAAGGTCCTGGGATTGAGCCCCAAATCAGGCTCCCTGCTCAGCGGGAAGCCTGCTTCTCCCTCTCCCACTCCCCCTACTTGTGTTCCCTCTCTCTCTCTCTCTCTCTCTCTCTGTCAAATAAATAAATAAAATCTTAAAAAAATTTATTTTAAAAAATTATAACACATTAAAGTGGTTCAAAAAATTATAAAATGGTATACAATGAGAAGTTTCCTTCTCACCCTTGATTCTGGTTGCCCAGTTCCCATCCTCTCAAATGTAAAATGAGTAGTGGCTGTTAATTTCTTTTATATTTGTCTCATAACTTTCTTTGCGTATATAAGCAAATACAAATATATAGTCCCCACCCCCTTTAAAAAAATGGTAGCATTCTGTGCACAATGTCTGCATCTTGTATTTTCATGAGAGCTCTTTTCATGTCAATAAAAGATAGCTTCCTCATTTGTTTTTACAGTGGGGTTTGCTTTCAAATGGTATCTTTACTCTAAAACATATACTTGAGACAATTGAACACCTATGTCCTCACAAAAACTTTTATAGGACTATTCATAGCAGCATTATTCATAATAGCCAAAAAGTGGAAACAACCTGATGTCCATTAATTGGTGAATGGTAAAAATGTGGTATATCCATTCAATGGAATATTACTTGCCAATGAAAAGAAATGAAATGTTGATACAATCCATGGCCTCGATGAACCTTGAAAACCTGCTGTGTGAAAGGAGCCAGTCACCAGAAAACACTATTATATGAAATAGCCAGAATAGAAACAAAGTAGATTAATTAGTGGTTGCCAGGGGCTGCGAGGGTGGCGTTGGCGGAGTGAAGAGTGACTGTTAATGGGTATGGGGTTTCCTTTTGGGGTGATGAAAATTAACCATGGTGATGGTTCTACTATGCCATGAATTACTAAAGGTCACTGAGTTGTAAACTTTAAAAGGATGGGTTTTATGGTATGTGAATTGTATCTCAATAAAGCTGTTATTTAAAAAAATTTCAGAGGTGCCTTGCTGGCTCAGTTGGTAGAACATGTGACTGGATCTCAAGGTCATGAGTTCAAGCCCCATTCTAGGTGTGCGGCCTACTTTAAAAACAATTTTTTTTTTAATAAAGCTTAATTTTTTTTTTTAAAGATTTTATTTATTTGTTTGACAGAGTACAAGCAGGGGCGCGACAGGCAGAGGGAGAGGGAGAAACAGTCTTCCCGCTGAGCAGGGAGCCCGATGCGGGGCTCGATCCCAGGACCCTTGGACCATGACCTGAGCCGAAGGCAGATGCTTAACCATCTGAGCCACCCCGGTGCCCCTATCTAGCTTAATTTTACTTCCCATCCTTTCAGTTCTGTATACATATAAGTCAGTCTCTCATAACAGGACAGTTATAATCTAGAGATTTCTAATTTGTTTCATCACACTCTGAATGAATTGAATATTTTTATTAGCAGGCAATATTTAAAGCTTCTTTAATGTCTATGACTTCTCCTGAGTCATGTGGGCACATTGCTTACCTTGGCAGAGTTCTGTCTATTCTCTCTCCCTGATGGCACTACTTTATTTCCACGAGGAGTCCTTTCTCAGATCGACTTAAGCATAACCTCTTCTTTGCGTATCATTTCAATTTAGAGCTTTCAGGCTATTTAAGATTTTTATTATTTATTTATTTGACAGAGAGAGAGAGAGAGAGACAGCAAGAGAGGGAACACAAGCAGGGGGGGAGTGGGAGAGGGAGAAGCAGGCTTCCCGCTGAACAGGGAGCCTGAGCTCCATCCCAGGACTCTGGGACCATGACCTGAGCCAAAGGCAGACGCCCAACGACTGAGCCACCCAGGCACCCCTGTCAGGCTATTTTTTATTACAGAAGTTATTCCCAGTTATTAATTCCCAGGTTCCAGCTGAACCAACGCTGTTCCTGTCAACATACTGTCTCTTACAAAAACGAATTGTCTTCAGTCCAGGTCTGCCACCTGCCTGGGATTGTCTCTTACTGGAGCTGGAGCTGGGCAAATACAGACTTTTTTTTTTTTTTTTTTTTTTAAGATCTTCCCTCTCACGGGGCACCTGGGTGGGACAGTTGGTTGAGCCTTCGAATCTTGATTTTTGGCTTGGGTCATGATCTCAGAGTCCTGGGATTGAGCCCTGTCTTGGGTTCCACACTCAGTGCAGAGTCTGCTTGTCCACAACAACCTCCCCACCCCCTGTGCATGCACTCTCCCTCTCTCTCTCTCAAATAAAATAAATAAATAAATAAATAAAATCTTAGAAAAAAGAATCTTCCCTCTCACTGGTGAATACTTTAGCGCTAATAGGTTTTTTTTTTTTTTCCAAACTCCATTGCATCTGGATCTTGTATATTGATCCTTTTTTTTTTCTTCTGCCTTAACTAGGAGCGAATGGTAAATAGGTTGAAATCAGGTGTTCTAGAGTTCCATCTGTTTTCTTTTGGTGTAATCCTATTAGCTCAGATATGTGCAGAGGAGTTTTTGGCAGAAATCGAAAATTCTGTACTTTGTGGGAAGGATTGATTTCTTACAATGAAGTATAAAAAATACATGACTATATCTCTGACAAATATACTTACCTCATTTATTCTTGCCTCTTTCTGTTGGTTTTTCAGCTCTCCTACAAGCTTGCGTTCCCCATAACCAGCATGTATGGATCAATATTTACAGCCTGGAGGATCCTCGAAGTAATGAGAGAAAAGTCTGCGGCCAGTGACTGGCTGTTTTCCATAGAGTCCTTGCTCCCTATTACCACAGTGATTCCTGTGCATGTTTTCCTTTTGTTGGCTCACCTCCTTGTTGAAGATCAAGGACAGAATCTTCGCCAGATACTGAAGGTCACTACATTATTAGCCCAAGCAGATTCCTCTCAGGTAAAGTAAGAAAATAATGCAACAGTAGTGGGGGTAGAGCTTAACTTTGGGGATTGTAGATTATTCTTCGTTTGTGGATGATTTTGATCAAAGTTTTAAATTATGAGTTGATTCTTTTTTGGGGGGGAGCTTGGGGGCTATTTTTATCTTCTCCATTTGTTCTTTTTTGTCTTTATTCTGAATTAATGAATACTTGATACAAACACTTCTTTAATGAAAGCACATTTCACTGTGAAATCTACACGTGATGCTATTCTGGTATTTGGTTTATTCGTAGATTTGCTCATTTTTAACACTTTTGTTGACTCTTGTAGCCTATTCCAAGGTGAATATCCCTTAGTTCTAATATTGGTCTTTTTTTATTCATTTATTTTTTTAAAAAGATTTTATTTATCAGAGAGGGAGAGAGCAAGCGCAGAAGTGGGGGAGGGGTGCAGGGCAAAGGGATTGGGAGAAGCAGACTCCTTGCTGAGCAGGGAGCTCGACGTGGAGCTCCATCCCAGGACCCTGGAAATCATGACCTGAGCCGAAGGCAGACGCTTAACCGACTGAGCCGCCCAGGCGCCCCTAATGTTGATCTTTTAAAGTAGATGCAGATTAATTTAGGGTAAAGATGCCTATGCAGTAGGCATTCATCTCTTTTTGACTCTTGGCAATTTGATCCTATCTTCATTCAGTCTTTAATAAACTGAAAAATCCTGGGTCCTTAACAATGTATGGTAATGCCGAACATGCTGGGATATGGGAGTAAACGATCATTTTTGCTATCTGCACAGAACTTGGAGTGTACTAAGCTGTCAGACATTGATAAGATTCCCCTCCCCCTTTAAACTAACCATATATTTGGTAATCTGATTTTTTCCCATGGGGTAGACCAAAGGGATGGGTTTCCTAACCAAATAGGTATGGTATGTGCTTATGCTTCTTTCTAAACACGGTGAAGAAAAAGTTCATCTCTTTATGGAAAATTTGTGTTCCTTTAGGAAATAATTTAGTTGTAGAGGTGGGATAAATATGTTTATCTAAGATATGAAGTTAATGTATTGGGATTCCTTTTATCCCCAACTTGTCATGCTCATTCCTTTTAGTCAAGTAAACAACTGCTGGTCACAAAAAGTTTTCCTTCTGACTAGACCTCGTGTGGTCTGATTCTCCACGTGGATCTGTGATGTTCTCAAAAGTACCTTTGTGTCATATATGGTGTGGGCATAATGTGAATCATTTCACTTTGTTTCCCACTTTATTTTTCCCTTCACCTTCTGTAATAATTCGGCTTCTAATAAATGCTTTGTTTCAGTGCAGACACCTTATAGGATAATATCTTTAAAATAGTTAATGCATCGATAATGCCTGGAGATTACCTAAAGAAGTGCTATAGTAAGTTACCCGACCTATGTATACCACTGATGTGAAACATATATTACATCAACTTGTGTTTTGGTACTCAGGAAATGCATTGGTCTTTGAAATTCTAGGGTGATACTTTTGGTTATAAGTAACAGAGACACATCTGTCTTAAAAGCTTTTATTAGCTCCAGAATTTAATACAAGCATGGCCTAGACAGTATATTCACTGTATAGTTTCTTTGTTTCCTCTGTGAATTGGCTGGCAGCCCAAAGCCTTATAACCTTATATTCTGTGCAAAAGGAAGAGAGATGTAGAGGTATTTGAATTGACCTTGTTGGGTCATGTGCCCACACTGAATCAACCGTTATGGCAGGATAATGAGACACTTTAATGCACTTTAATTGGCCATCGTGGGTAGAATGGAAGTGGGTGAAGTGTCAGCCCTGAAATTGTCTGTGCCACCAGGATCATGTGGATTGAGGGTGGGATGATTCACCAAAGGAAAAATAGTTTCCTGGAAATAAAAGTGGGAATATGCTAAATAGGCAAAAAATGTAGCGGAGAACTTCTCAGTGTTCTGGGAATGCTGAAATGGTGTAAGTGCATTTCAGGTGTGCCAAGAATGTCTCCCCTCTGAGCTCTCAGGCAGCCAGGTAGCTGTCCAAGCGCAGGGTGCTTGGCTGATCGCCTCTGGCCACCTGATGTTTCAGATAGTTACCCCATTCTCCTTAGAAACATGATTTTCATGTGTGCCATGAAATGGAAAAGGTTGGTAAGTACTAGAGTGACCATCAGGTTTATTTATTTATTCAGTAAAAGTTTAAGAAGCAGTGGGAGAAATCAAAGAAATGAATGTTATACTTCTGTTGATTATTTCTTGGACAGTTTTGAAAGAAATGAGAGTGTCATTGTGCTGTTAGGATGAATAGTAGGGTGAAATGCTTAAAGAGTTATTCAAATTCATGCCTAAGCAAAGGCAGTATCATTAATAAGAACTTAGAAGTGGAGTTTTTGTGAAGAGGACAAAAGAAGTATCCTTGAACTAGGAGATACTGTGTTTTTGTTTTTCTTTTAATATTTATTCGTTTATTTGAGAGAGAGAGAAAGAGACGGCAGGGGAAGGGGCAGAGGGAGAGAGTCTCAAGCAGACTCCCTGCTGAGCACAGAGCCTGATGCGGGGCTCAATCCCACAACCCCCGAGATCATGACCACAGTGGAAATCAAGAGTCCAACACAACCGACTGAGCCATACAGGCATCCTTAGGAGATACTGTTATTTTCCTCATTTTTTATGAAGTGACCATTTCATATCCTTTCACTGGACCTTAGTTATAGGTAAAGTAGCCAAAAGGAAAGGACTTTATATTTGGAAAAAGCCAGTTTTCCAATTGTGAGTAGATACTTGGAATAGACTCAGTTGAAATGAGTTATGATTGTAATCTGTTATTGGCGGGTTGTTTCTATTTCTTTTATAAGTTGACAAGTCTCCGTGGAATGTATTAATATTTCATGTGTGTTTATCCTTTCTCACCTTACAGAAAGAAGTTATATTATGTTTAAGCAATCTTTGGCTAGATTCATGGGCAGTTGATACTAAGATTGATTGATTGATTGCTTGATTTGGGAGAGAGAGAGAGAGACAGAACAGAGGGACAGTGAGAGGAAGAATCAGACTCCCTGCTGAGCGGAGAGCCCAATGTGGGGCTCGATCCCGGGACCCTGAGATCGTGGCCTGAGCCAAAGGCAGATGCTTAACCAACTGAGCCACCCAGGCACCCCTCATGGGCAGTTGATACTAAACAAAAGTCTTAGACTACTAATAAGCAGAAGCTAAGTAAATAGGTAGGTAAGAGTAGGAATTTCAAGGCTGTCTTCCACCTCTGTTTTGGTGGTCACTTAACCTCTATGTTAGAATTTGCTGGTCGGTAGTATGCTTACTAAGTATTGAGTTTGTGTGTCACCATGATTTATTGAAAGAATCCTACTGTAAGATCTTGTGAGAAAAAGTATTTCAAAAGTTTGAAAGAGATGAAGTATGTTTTGGTATGCTTGTTATTATTATTCTAAGGTATTAATTTAAATTATGTTTAGTGCTGATCTTATTGGTAGTACAAGTCATGTTATATTAGTGTTCATACTGGTAAGAAAATGGGCTTTTTAAGAAACTGTGATTGTTACTTCTTACTTATCCTGCAGTTTGATGGATCCTCTTCCTCCGTGAGTTTTCAACCTTTCATCTTTCACCTGGTTCCCATGGGGCATGCATTTTCCATGTGGTTTAATAGCTTTAGGGCCAAGGAAGACTAATGGAGTTAAGTGGTCTGAAGGGAACTTGGCTTTGTATCATTTTAGAGTTAACTAGATGCAGATGATGATGTTAAAATAAGCAGATAATTAACCAAAGCCATAGCAATAAATTGACACTTGAAAAAAACAGAAACACGCCCCTCCCCCATCCAAGAGTGCTGTCATTAGTTACTAATAATCCTAATAGTTTTCTTACCCAGACACCATGAGATTGAATTTGCAGAGAAGCTCAGGTCAGGCAGCACTCAGTAAAAGTTTCCTTTTACATGCTTGGTGGGAATGTCTTCTAGTGTTCTGGGGAGAGATCTAAGAATGAGCATCCTGTGCAAATTCCCATGGAAGTCTTGGAAGTTTTAAACACATCGATTTAGTTCAGAGAGTTTTTCATATCATAGCCTGTGCTTATAATAAATGAGGGTGCCATCTATTTCCTAAATTAGTGTTTTTTCTGGAAATAAAAGTTGATAGATTGGTGTGGTTTTTGGTTATGTTTATGTAATAGTTCCTGCCTTTCTGATACTGAGTAATGTTATTTTCCTTCATTTTGATGAAAGTCATTCCGACTGCCTTCAGAGATGCCTGAATGAGAATTGAAGCACATGGCTCATGTACAGTAATGTCCAGTTGGCCTTATTCTTTCCTTTTCAGAGAGCTATTTCCTACCTCTGTGAATTGTTCAAGACCTGGTTTCATCAGGTGTGAATCAGTGGTAGTGAATTCTAAACATGGACTTTACCGAGTTAATTAAGGGATAGTGTGGACTCCATGACTAAATGAGGACATTTTCTGAACTTTATAGCTTTTTATTTATTTATTTTTGCTAAGTAGTCTTTGCACCCAGCATGGAGCCCAGCGTGGGGCTTGAACTCATGATCCTGAGATCAAGACCTGAGCTGAGATCAAGAGTCAGGTGCTTAACTGACTGAGCTACCCAGGCACCCCTACAGCTTTTTTTTCCCCCTAAAGATTTTATTTATTTTAGCATGAGAGAGAGAGCATGAACAGGGGGGAAGGGCAGAGGCAGAGGGAGAGGGAGAAGCAGAATCCCCGCCGACCAGGGAGCCCGATGTGAGACTCGATCTCAGGACCCTAGGATCATGACCTGAGCTGAAGGCAGATGCTTAACAAACTGAGCCACCCAGGCGCCCCACCCCTATAGCTTTTTAAAAAGACAAATCATATTTTGAACCCTGAGCCAATGGCCAACTTGTGTATAACATGACTGTGGACAGTTTGGAAATGTCTCAGATGGACAACTTCCTTAAGGAGAGGTTAATAACTCTTACTCAACAAGCCAGCTTCAGGTAAACTCCATATGTTTACCTGGGACTCCCCTAACCAAACCCCCAAGATGTTTTTCAGACCCCTGGGCCCTGTGAGAAGAAAAGGCTGTTACAAATTTCTTAAAACCTTCCCTATCTATTAGCTTAGCTATATTATATTAACTATATTATTAACTAATTATTGTAACATTGTAACTTGTATTATATATTTGACAGATTATATATATATTAAATATATAATTATAATTATTATATTAGTTGTGTTATTAACCATAGTTTCCCTATAGTTGTTGGAAGTGAGATTGGCCATCTGATCCTGGAGAGTAACAGAGGTGTTGGAGGAAGCTCTTTTCCCACACTGCAGTATGTTTATACAAAAGCCTTATTGGAATTATTAGATGCTTAATAGTAGATCTTCTAAATATATGTAGGGAGAACACCTGACAAAAGATTTTAGTCTTTTTGGAAATCAGGGCTCCCTGTTAGTGGTTTTAAAACCTGAGAAAATGTGTTTTCTTCCTATCTTTCTATATACAGTAAGAGTTTATGGCAAGATTACATAGGTATAGGCATTGAACATTAACCACAAAGGTTAGTAATTTTTAGGTAGGCCCAGATGGTTTAAAATGAAATCTTATTGCTTAGTATCTCAACTTCAGTGGAATAACTCTAAATACTACATGTAATGTACATCAGTTTCTTTTTGACTGACTGATGGAATATGCCTAACAGGAAAAGTTTATGAACTTTGGCTTTAGAGAAGTACACATTCCTTCCTTAAAACCTACCATCATTGAAGAGCTTAACAAATTAAGTTTTGTGAAACTCACTGCCTCTCTCAAACCCTGGGTACTTGCTTACTTTTCTCTTGTTCGGAAGTGGGGAGAGAGATGCGGGTTTTTTGTTTTTATTTTTTTTTACTTGCAGTTTACAACTCTGGGGTTTTTTATTTCCCTTTTACGTTTTGGTTGTTAAGTCTAGTTAAAGGTCTTGCTTAATGGGAACAATTGCATTCTTTGATAATTTAATTTTATCCTTTGTGATGTTTTCAGGGCTTAATTTTTTCCAATTGTAAAAGTGTACACACTTTTGAGCCATTTGAAATCACTTATGTGGCTAGGTTCATGGCCCATGACTTGCTGGTCTTTCAAAAGTCATATATTATCACATAGTAAAAAAGCTGACTTTCAGGGTGGAATCCTGTGATAGTTCTACTCTGGGTCATAAGCCATATTTTAACATGGAAAATGAATAGGAAATGTGTGAAATTTAATGGTCTGTAAGTTACTGCTGTGAGAAAAGGAGAAAATATATTCTATAAAAGAACTTGCACAAAGAGTCTTTGGACACTTTGCACTCTGTTCTATTGTCACTGAGTTCTATGAATTGCTACCCCCTGAAGTCAGTCTGCTTTCTGTGTTCTTCACACCAGCAAAAAGAAGCCAGAATGTACAGTACTTTTAATAAAGAGCTTTACAGATAAGAAGTGCTATACTACTATTCCCTCGTAGCCATAGCATCGATTATGCCTAGAGCAAAATTGGGCTGAGCCTGTCAACATGAAACAGTTAGACAAAGAGAAACACAGACTGAAATTCAAGGTCAGGCATCTATTCCGTTTGGTGGTAATATGCTTATTTCTTCTTTATAAAGCCCACATAGATACCTGTAGAATAAACATGTTTTTAACTGGCATTTGAACCCTTTACTGTTTTTTTTTTCTTTTTTGCAGAAAGCCTAGAATTTATACCCAGCAAGGACTTCTGTATCAATTTCTTGCCTTCCCTGAGTGTTCATATTGGGCAGAGTTTCTTTTGAAGAGTCTGTAGATTGTAAATCACTTAAAATTCTCACTGAAATTGTGATTTTCAGTTCTACTCTATATCACTGTGTTATTCAGTAGTTTTTTTTTTTTTAAGATTTTATTTATTTATCTGACAGAGACACAGTGAGAGAGGGAACACAACCAGGGGGAGTGAGAGAAGGAGAAGCAGGCTTCCCACGGAGCAGAGAGCCCGATGCGGGGCTCGATCATAGAACCCTGAGATCATGACCTGAGCCGAACGCAGATGCTTAACGACTGAGCCACCCACGCGCCCCGATATTCAGTAGTTCTAATAGACTGAAACAGAAACATTTGTCTTGTCGTGTCACTGAGTGCTGAGTACAGGGAGGGGTTGGGGTGGGGTCCTGAACTGCATTTGGAATAGTGGAGTTTGTCTGCTCCCAGTTAAATACCGGGTAGAATAGCTTTATCTTCTGGTTAACACTCTCTAAGGGAGCGACCTGCCTGGGATCAGCTTCTAGTGTTGGTGAAGGGGGAATCAGACTTTGTGGCAACTCTGAATTTCAAAACAGGCATGAGGAATTCCCCTCAAGGGGAAAACACACTGAAGTCCACCCTTGACAGAATAAAAATGTCTTCTTTTGATGAGTGGACAGGGAAGGGAGAAGGTGGTACTGGTCTTCTGTCTACATGTAGCATGGCCAGAAACTCCCAAGTGAAGTTGCCATTTGGCATCCTTTATCATTCATTCTTCAGCTCTTCCGAGTCAGCCCTTCAAATAAGAGGAGAGTCTTATAATTTATGGAAACATTGCTTTCCGTCTATAGGAGCAACCCATGCAAGTTCCCTACAGCCAACTTGGCATTGATTCATAAATATAAATGGATAATGAAGGCTTACCAGACTCTGAGAAAACTTAACAGCATTAGTAACTGAAGAATCTGTTTCCAGAAGAAAGAGAACTCAGAAAGAAGAATATAATGAAAAACAATCTAAGTCCTGAGAGATATTGGAAAGCTATCCTATGATTCTGTGTTTTTATGCTGTCAACAAAAATACTGCTGTGAGAAAGAAGAAATTCAGTGATGAGATTTTAGAAGTGGAAAATGTGATTGCCATAGTGCATAAATGGAGACAGGATTAGTGACTTACAGAATCTGCAAGTAAATATTTCAGAATACGGAACAAAAACAATTTAAGAAGTTAAGACACTGAGGGTCAATACTGGGAGTTCTAACATCTTTCTCTAGAAATTCCAGTTGGGGGGAATGGAGAAAATGAAGGAGAGAAACTTAAAACACGACAGAAAACTATTTCTTGAACTGAAAAAAGACACAAGGGTACTGATCGTTAGGACCCTTTGAAAGCCAAGCAGCATATGTAAGAATAGATCAGTCTCTGATTTTGTCCCCAGAACATAAAGGATAAAGAGAAGGTCATGAGAGATTTTTAGAGAAGAATTGGGAAAAGAAAAACTTAAAGTAAGATTGATCTTAATTTTTTAGCATCAGCACCCTGGGTGCTGGAATACATGGGATTATTGCCTTCTAATTTCTGGGGGAAAATCACTTTGTACCCGGATTATTCGTCCCCATTATTCTACTTTTTATGACTGGTAATAAAGGCTTTTCCAGGTGTGCAAGAATTCAAGAACATTCCTTGTTTGCTGGTTTTTATGGAGGGCGGGGGACGAAACCCCTCAAGGATGTGCTCCACAAAATGGAAAATGAATCCAAGAAAGCACAGAGAAGAAATGTTGAATGGTGATCAAAATATCCAGTAAACCTTGTGGTTAGTTTAAAATAATTATTTATAGAGTATGAAAAATAGTTACCTGGAACTAAAGTCCAAGCTTTAAAACATGGTGGGGGTAGCTAGTGGGATTGTGATGATGTGAAGAGTTGAGGATGTGCTAAGGTGGAATTGTTTTGGAAACTGAGTAATTCTTTTTTTTTTTTTAATTTTTTTAAATTTTATTTATTTGAGAGAGAGAGACAGAGACAGAGATAGTGAGAGAGAGCACAAGTGGGGAGGAGAGATAGAAGCAGGCTCCCCGCAGAGCAAGGAGCCCAATGCGGGACTCGATCCCGGGATCCCGGGATCATGACCTGAGCCGAAGGCAGACACTTAACCAACTGACCCACCCAGGCGCCCAGAAACTGCGTAATTCTTGATGTTAGTAGAAAAATAAGGTGAAATATGCACATAATCCTTTATTAGTAACAATTAGTGAGTTATAATTTCCAAATACTATAACAAAAGGAAAAAAGAAAAAACCCTAAAAGGATGGCAAATATGAGCATAAAATAAGATGATAGGAATATTAAAAAAAAGATGGTAGGAATAATTCCAAGTAGATCAGTTATGACAATTACTGTGAGTGAATTAAATTATCAAAAGAAAGGCTCATACACTCTCTAGTGTTTCTAAGAGGCAAACCTTGAAACAAGTGACAGAAATTGAAAATGGTAACAATTAAAAGCTAGGTAGATCATTAAGCTAGAAAATGTGATAATATTATCATCGAAGGGAGATAATACAGAATCCAAGATAAAAAGCCTTACACAGGACAAAAGGTAGACATAGGTAGATTCCACTGAAGTTAGGAACCAGAAAAGTATGGCTGACAGTCATGTTGCTATTTTTCTGGAGGTTCTGGCCATTTTTCATTCAAGAAAAAGAACTAGAACTTGTATATGTACAACAAAGGAAAAAGCCAGAGCTCCTTAGAAAATGCAAGAGAATTTGCTTAAAACCGTTGCTTTTAGAATGGATAAGAGAGTTCATTACAGTGGATAGATGTAAGATCAGTCTGCAAAACCAGTTGGTTTTCTTTACAAAAAACCCAATAAATTAGATACATTGGCATTATATGGGAAAGGTATAATTTATAAGCAGAGTAGAAGCTATAACTTGAAATACTTAGAATTGCATAGAAAGAGTTTGATGTAATTATAAAATGTCACCAAAATACACACAGTGGCTTCTAATATACTTTAGATATGGAATTCACATCATAAATACTTCTCATTGACTGAAATTTAATGATCTTACGATTGCAAGGCATTTCGTTTTGTTTTTTTCTGTTAATTGGTATATGGGTTCTGATTCATTACCATAAATTCGCAGCAGGAAGATATTCAATTAATCAATTTAATGTATAGTGCCGAGGGTCCGAAAGGGAAGTGTTGGTCATGTTTGCCAGTTTGACTGAATTCTGAGGTCTGTTGAGTAAATCACTTCTAGACCTTTTGAAAACCTGGCTTGTGCTTTGGAATAAATTCTTCTATCCTTAATCTTCCAGTGCTAAATAGTTTTAAATGTGGTCTACTTATTAGAAGCTATAGTATCTCCTTGAACAAAGTAACAGCAAATAAAAATAGGTAACATTTACATATGCTTATAACATACCAGTCACTATTTTAATCACTTGATTTGCATTTATTAACTAACTCACAAACAGCTTTTTGAGGTTACTACCACTACTTTTTAGGAACTGGGGCACAGAGTTTGCTTAACTTCCCCAAAGTCACACAGCTGCTAATTGGCAAAGTCCGGATTTGAACCTGCACATACGGTTTCAGAATCTGTGCTCTTACCCATATGTTCTACTGTCTCTCTACCACTTTTAGTTAAACTATTAAAAACATTTTTTTGAAAGAGTACACAAGGTTTACTAACTTCATATTTTTAAGATTGGCCCAGTCAGTTGTAGAGAGAATTAAATGCTAAGAATCTCAACGTTTGTTTGAAATCTGGCTAGATCTTCAATCTCGTGTTTTTGCCTCTGTTATGCTAGCTCCCATTGGCCCTTCTATAAATAGGCAAATCACATTTAGCCGGATCTTTATACCTAAATAGAACACTTATACATAGTGGTAACTCCTGAAGGCATCGATCAAAGGGAAGATGGAGAAGGTCCAAGTGAACCAGCAAATCAGCAAGCATGGTTGCAATTGGGATTATTGCTTAATGGTCAAAAATGATTTTACACTCTTTTGTTTGTAATGATCCTAACTGGGAGATTCTAAAATCTAATCGAAGTCAGGACTATTAGTGAACAAAAAAAGTAGGTTGTTGTAGTCTCTTTGAAAAATAATGTCTGTCGTTGGAGAAAATTATACATTGGTTATTAGGTATGAAACCTTTAAAATATTGATAAGCCATATAGCTAATTCAGGACCTTGAAAGGGCATGACGACATCAGTTCTTCAGTATACAGTCATGGAGAACCTCTTTGGGATGCACGTTTTAATTGGAACTTGGGCCACAAAGACCCTTAGTGGAGGACTCACAGTGCTTAGGGAAGATAGCAATATCCAATCAGAATACTGTGTGGTGAGCGCGATAACGCAGGGAAGCGCAGCATGTGGTAGGATGGAGCCCAGAGGGGCAGTGAAGTCATAAGAAGACTGCCTGAAGTAGGTGCTTTGTAAGCTAAGTCTTGCAGGACAAATACAAGTTCAAAAAGAGTATCTTTGAAATGAACTAGA
Source organism: Callorhinus ursinus (assembly GCF_003265705.2). Lineage (NCBI taxonomy): Eukaryota > Metazoa > Chordata > Mammalia > Carnivora > Otariidae > Callorhinus > Callorhinus ursinus. The sequence goes on from NW_027397101.1 coordinate 22,513,778, forward strand.
AGCAGCATATATTGCCTGTTTTTAATGCTCTACAAAACACTCCTTTTTATATATGACATTTATATGATCCTCCTTGAGTACCACTGTTGGGCAAACAGTGGAATAAATAAATTTCTGGAGGTGCTGGAGTAGGGTTTTTTATTTTATTTTTTGTGACCCATAGGTTCCCTAGCAGTAATATATTTTACATTTCAGATGTAATTTGTTGTTGTTGGGGAGTAAAAGGAAGCCATTAACAATCATAGTTGTTACTGCTGTCTGAAAGCTGTAACTGAAAGAATGGGTCAGGATTTGGTGGATCTGATGGGAAAGGTCTATTCTGGAATTCTGAAAGCAGGACAGCTGTGTTCGTTCCCTTGCCAGAAGTCTTGAAACTTATTCTGTCCCTCTGTCTTTCCAGCACACTGGACTTCTACCCTCCCAGTGATAATTTTGAGCTTTTCATGGTGGGTAGTGGAATAGACTCTGGCAAGTTGTCAGAACAGTTGTGTAATGCAATTGGGCATCCTGAAGTCCGTTGATTTCAAATGAGTAGACATGGTTACAAACTCAGTGGAGCCAGACAAGTAGTTAAGGAGTGACTTGGGATGATTTCTGTGTGTCAGGCGTCCAGTGTATTGATGGGGCTGTCAGACACCTCATGTCCTGTTATCCTTGTTCAGTAGCATTTGTGTGGCAGTGGATCATATCTGCATTTAAGACAGTTTTTTTTCAAAGATTTTATCTATTTATTTGACACACACAGAGAGAGAGCACAAGCAGGGGGAGCGGCAGGCAGAGGGAGAGGGAGAGGGAGAAGCAGGCTCCCGCTGAGCAGGGAGCCTGACGTGGGGCTCGATCCCAGGACCCTGGGGTCATGACCCGAGATGAAGGCAGGCGCTTAACCGACTGAGCCACCCAGGCGCCCCAAGACAATTTGTGTCCCTCCCCCGCATCTAGAGAAAATGAGCATGTAAAAATATATGTAACCTAAATTTATATCATACCACAGAGTTAAACAGTGCTAAAGATGACTGAATATGAGTAAGCACAGATTAGCATTTTTAGATGTCCTAGAGTTATCGGTCTTCAATGGATATTTTCAATAGATTTAGAATTCATAAAAGGAATTCCTTAAGGGAAATAGTCTTGCTTATTTTGTCTCCTCGTGACCTTGGACTGTTCCTGGTCAGATTAGTTGCTGGACAGATACCTGCTTTGTTGCCTGATTGAATTAACACATAAATATATTAGATGCATGTATCAACCCTACTAGAACCAACAAAACCCTATTTTCCAGTATTGTCATGTGTTATCCAGACTAATAAAGGGAACAGTGTGGAGTCCAGGGATAGAATTTAGGTTAGGTTACATTACAGTACAATCTTATTAAATGAAATCCTATTAATTTAGGGTTCGGGGTAATTAGATACAGGCTGAGTTAAAACATAAGCTGATTTTGAAGCTATTGTTTTTAGGCAGTTTGGGCTTGCTCATTTGCATGAGTACAATGAATGTGCCAATTTAAAATGATCACATTATCTATTCATTAAGACATATCAGCAGGGACTGGTACTTGGCAACACTTGGCTAATTAGTTTGTTGCAGTATGTACATGAAAGTAATCGAATTTTGTTTCTTTAACATTTTTCTCTAATCCAGTCTTTCCTACCTTCATTGTTTCCAGTAGTCTGAATTGTCATTAGTGATAATTATACTGGTGGCATTTTACTCTACTTAAGTGTATTTAGTTGTCAAATTGTATTCAGTTTTAATGGTGCATCCTGATCTGTGTTAAGTGGAATTATCATTCAGCTTCCCATACTGTAGATACCTTGTTTTTACTAGGTCTCATTTTATTAAGCATTTTCAAAATGTTCATTTTGTCATACATCTCCTTTCTCTTTCTCTCCCTTTCTCTCTCTCTCTCTCTCTAGCAAACCTCCTATATGGCAGGTTCTGGTAATACTAAGATGAAAGGGTATAGTCTTTGTTTTCAGAAATCATAGAGCTTAGCGTGTTGACAGAAGCATGAAAATTTACTGTTTAGTGCAGGATGGTGATTGCCACTGTGGAGGTACATAAGTGTGGAACTTATATGAGGAGGAGTTTCTCTGATGTAGGGGACAGGGAAGGTGTTCTGAGCAGGATGAAGGGCACGTGCAAAGACACACATGTGTGGCAGGTCACGGTGGGGGGAACAAGGCAGCAAGGAGTACTCTATTAAACCCAGGTAGACAGGGTACGGGAAACTGTACCTTGAGTGGATACTGGGTAAGTATCTGGAAGCAAAATCCTGAGAGCCTTGCAGTCAGGCAGGAGATGAGAATTTATCTCCAATAGAGAGGAGATAAAGTTATATGACAGGCTGTTAGAAGTGTTGGTGGGGACCTTGAAATACCAAAATGAATTTGGAGCCAGAACACCCAGCAGAACTTGGGAGAGTAATAGGAATAAACTTCGATGACTGAGTGCTACTGCCGTTTTTAACCCATCACCCAGAGCAATAGAGTGAGCTCCTAACTCACTAGAACTTACGAGATGATGGGATAGGGGAAGAGAAGGGGGGGCGGATTTTTGCGGCAAGTTGCTGGAGTGCTGAGTCCTACAATTGCCAGCTTCTCGCGCTCAAGCCTAGTGACATGGAACCCCATGTCCATCCCATCCAACTATGTGTATCCCTGGCCGTTGGGGTGGGCAGATGTTAGGGTACCTGTCCCCCAAATCTAGACTCTGAAAGAGAGTGATGGGCTGGCTAGCTGTTTTAACCCGTCACCCAGAGCAATAGAGTGAGCTTCTAACTCACTAGAAGTTAGGAGATGACGGGATAGGGGAAGAGAAGGGGGGCGGAGTTTGCATCTTCTGTTTCCACAACTTCTAGTCATGCAAGCCAACCCCTACATGGCCAGTGCTCTCCGAAGCGGATCCTGGAAGCGAAGGAGAGAGCACTGGCCATGTAGGGGTTGGCTTGCATGACTAGAAGTTGTGGAAACAGAAGATGTGCTCGTGTTTCCGGTGGAGAGAGCAGCATGGCAAGAGAATACAGTGGACTTGTCTCATCCCATCTTACAGGTTTGCTTAGAAGGCTGTACACACTCGTGAATGAAACAGGATTCCTGCAGAGTGTGTGGGACAATCAAACTGGAAGAGCGCATCTCACCTGTATCAGGAGTCCAGAGGGAACTTAATCTGGCAGGTTTAGGCTGCTTGCCAAGGAGCCATAGGAGGGTCCCTTTGGGGCAGGTGAGCTGGAAAGACACGCCTAGTCCTGTAGCCGAGGAGCGCTGATACCACTCTTCTCCTAAGAGGGGCTGGCCCCCTTCCAGAAACGGAAAGGGGAAGCCACACCTATCAGCATCCATTAAAGGGAGTAAGCACAGGGAACCCTTGAGAGTGTCTCCAGCTGTCATTATGAAAGAGGACTTCAGCTTCCTCCATTTGGACTTCAGACTCTAATTGATCAAGTTCTTCTTTCCAGCTTATCTCTGAACTGAGACAAAAGACCTTGCAGGCAAAGCAACCCCTGATGGGAACGTAATTATCCCCTTAAGCAATAAGGACTGTCCTGAGCCGGCGAGACCCCATCCGTGATTGACCCCAAGCCAGTGATGGACCTGACCTTTACTGCCCACCCCCATGTACCCGCTGACCTTTGGCGGACATTTGCCTTATACAAACCTGGAAGTCTTTTTTAGTACTTTGGAGACAGTCTTTGAGGTTCAAGTTGGCTGTCTTCCCGACATTAGTCTCACTGAAATAAATTCCTTTTTCGTGTCCCCACCCCTCATCTCTCTGCCTTTGGATTTTATTGGTGGGTGGCGAGTGGTGGAACCTGGTCTGTTTGGGATACCCCCCCACCCCCGGAGCCAGGTGCCCTTGCTCTCCTATGCCCTGGTACAGCTATAGCCATTTGCTATGGAGATTCTGCATTTAACCTTAATCTTACCAGCAAGGCAGTAAGAAATGTGTAGATGTCCTCAGGTTGAGGCTTCTGTGGGCATTGAATGATGCCGAACCATTCATTGGAGTAGGGATTGCCACGTGGTTGTTTCATTTCACACCTTTTCCTTTGGTTTCCCAGTTTTTAAATTTTTTTGCGCTTTGCTGAGGTTTACCAATGGCGGTCTCCCAGTTGACTTTATCTGAAGCTTTTCTCGGTGATGTCCTATGGCCCTTATAATTAATGGTGAATTGCTGAAATGTTGCGATGCATAAAAGTGATTGCAGTAACCAGTTATGCCCATTCTGTCCCTTTTCATCTTTCTTCTCCTTGGAGACATTGGTGGGATTTCATTTAACCCACGTAGAAACGAGGAGCCTTATACACATTTCTGTTGCCTGGTGAAACATCGTTGGTACCATTTAAAGTGCTCAGTGAGTGTCTGATGGGTTCTTAGTTATTTTCTGAAGCCAGGGAGGATTCAGGCAATGGTCTGCAAAATTGCTGAAGGAAGTCCAGGAATCTTCTTTAAAATGGTGGAAAAATGAAGAATCATGCATGCATATATTAGGTTGTCTTAAATCAAACTCTAGCTAAAGCAGTAGTGACACATGCTGTTCATGAAAGACTTAATACAGTCCTTCTAATCGGATGAATTGTCTTGTTGTGCAAAAACTGTTATTACACTGTGTGTGAAACCAACCATGCTGCAGGGGGAAAAATTAAATCGCCTGACTGAGAGGTCACTTGTGAATAGTAACACAAGATCTATTACTGTTATTAGGGGCTCTGGAGGACATTCACCCTTTTATGGTCTTTCAACTGCTGGAATGAAATATTTTAGTGGTAAATGACACCCTTCTGGGAAATCCTTCTAAGGATTCATTCTTTGCTGTTTGTACTTTCAAAAAAGGGGGAGGGGCCTTGGGAAAAATATCACATTGTTCCTTTCAGATCACTTAAAAAATTTACTGATTTTGACTTGGTGTGATGACGATTGCCTTTTAATGTTCCTCATTTACACCATTCTTAATCTAGGTCTATTAGTATCACACTTTATCTTTCGTAACATGTCACGCACATTCTGTAATCTTTTCCTTAGGGAAATTCGTGATCTCATGGAAGCTCAGAGACCAAGGGTATATGTGGTTTATGTCAAAATCTGGATTAAGCACTTTAAAATTCATGAAATGAGAAGTCTGCCTATTTTGTTTATTTTCTTTTAAGGATCTCTGAGTGTATATAAGGAAGATTATGTGAGTATATATTTTAGTTCTGCATGGCAACCATGCTGAGTGGTAAATATTTTAAGAAATATTTTCAGAAGGGAATGAATAGCTATTGATCTGAGGTGCAGCTTTATAACACAGTTATTAAATTGGGAACCAGAGTTCCTTTCCTATGGATTACATTCATTATAAACTGTCAATCCACTCTGGAATTACCAGTCTCGAATCTTGTGCCTTTTTGCTATTTTGCTATATGGTTGAGATTAGCTTTTGTGGGGGGAAAAGAAAGAAATAAGAAATCAAGAGCCTTGCAAATAATTGGGGTGATTTTTTGGTGAATTTTGAAATCCTACCTATTTCCTCTTCCCATTATTTGATTTTGGCATCTTTTTTTCCCCCTTATAAAACTTCCTTACTTTATTGCCCCAAAGATAGGGAACTGTTATCGTGATGTGAATAAGCATATAAATTCTGTTGGATTTCTCAGTGCCTGCTTTTGTTACAGGTATTTTGATGGGTTCATTAAACCTGTCTGTTGAAATGGGGGTTGGTGAGAAGAAGGAAGAGAGGGAAAGGAAAATGTCAGTAGGAATAATACATAGATATTTGAGCTTCACCTGGAAATAAAAATAATTTTGTAAAATGGGAGATAGAAACCCTTTGTCAGGTTGCTAATGAGAGGCTTGACCTAGCCGCTGCTGCTGTAGCATCTTTGGGGATGATGAGAGATGCAAAATGCACTGTTGCTAGGCAACTCTCTTGGCTGCCTTTGGAGCAGGTTCCTATGTGCTAAGAGCTAATGAATCCTCATGTCTGCTCTTTGAAACTGTTCAAAAGCCAATGAAGACATACCCAGACATTTAACATTTACAAGTACCTGAACTATTCTTGCCATATCATTTACCCATTAAAAATTAAGTTGACCATTTAGTGTGTACTGAATATTGCTTTATTTTTTCAAGGTGGACCAAGATTTGAGCCCTAATAAATGTTTTCGAAAAGGAGCTCAACAGGAATGCCTTACTTCCTATTGACACTGGTTAAGTTGTTCCAAATGAAGGCTTATTTTAAGTTCGAATGCTTTTTTGCCCCCCGCCAAAAGTGATCAGTTGTTGGAACTTGCCTCTTTAAGCCTCTTAGAAAGGTTTTAATTACACTGTCTTCATGCCTTGCTCAGTCCAAGGCCATTATTTCTCAAGATGATAGGAATCTGGAACCCCAAACTAATTTTGTAGGTGGCCTGCCTAAAACTCCTTCCCTTTCCATCTCCCCCACCACCAAATCCTGGACAGTAGCCATCAAACAAGCACAGAATATGAATTAAAGCTTGATAAGGAACATCCCTGGATCAGATAATGAATCTAAATACTTGTAGATTCCAACCAACCTCTAGTAATAACTACCTATCAGGGATGTTGTAAGGATTACAAGATTCTGTGCACGAACAACGTTGTGATGTGCCATACGAACACGAGTTTTTACAGCAAATTCCAAGGTATTGTCTAAATCTAACAAGAATTTTGTGTGACTGGATTATTAGGTATTAGGCTTCTTAATATTTTGGTAGGATATGGGATAATTGTAGTGGGATTTATTTGTAGCAGGATTTAGCCTATACCTTATTTATATTTTGGTTGTATTAACCTGTGATTCTTCCTAATTTCACAGCACCTGGTGTAATAACGTGTGATAGATAGAAGGCATTTGATCTATATTTATTGCTTAAAGTTGTGTAAACCTCCTGTATAGATTATCTAAATTGAATTGTTTCATTTCTTGTAATCTTGCAAAGTATTTTAGAGATTCTGTTGTAATTCTGTGTCTGCATTCTCACCTTTAAAATAAGAATAATAGAAGAACCCACCTCATTAAATTCATGTAGATTAGATGAGATAATCCAGAGTAGAGTACCTGGTTTATAATCAATGCTCAGTAAAAGTTATATATTATTAAAATTGTGGTTGACTTTTATGGCCCCTTTTATTCATTTCACAATTATGTATCTACTGCCTTATGTTCAAGGAGCAGTGCTAGGCTATTTAGCAAATAGACATGTTCCTTGCCCATCTGGGGCTTATTGTTATACTTTATTCCCCATGTACATGAAAAGAGAGCCATTAACTCTTTTATATGTGTGCCTGTGTGTGTGTGTGTGTGTGTGTATGTGGGTGTGTATGAGAGAGACAGGGAAACTATATTTAGTATATTTAGGTGCATTAAGGGGATAAAGAATAGGCTATTCAATAGAAATATAACAGGAACCCCATATATAATTTTAAATTTTCTGGTAGCCACATTAAAAAAGTAAAAACGGGGTGCGTGGATGGCTCAGTTGGTTAAGGCTCCAACTCCTGATTTTGGCTCAGGTCATGATCTCAGTGTCGTGGGATTGAGCCCTGCATGGGGCTCCGTGCTCTGTGCTCAGTGGGGAGTCTGCTTCTCTCTCTCCCCCCCTCTCCTTCTGCCCCTTTTCCTGCTCTCATGAATGCGCTCTCTCTCTTTAAAATAAATACATCTTTTAAAAGTGAAAAACAGATGAAGTTAATTTAAAAATTTTATTTTACTTAATATATCTGAAATATTTTAATATGTAATCAACATAAAATTATTAATGATATTTCATATATATGTGTGTATATATATTACTAAACCTTCCAAATTTGGTGTATGTATTTTAGCCTTACAGCACATCTCAATTTAGACTACCCACATTTTAAGTGCTCAATAGCTACATGTGGCTAGTAGCTTCTGTGTTGAATAGTATAGAGGTAGTAAAAAAATCCCAATGCTCATTTATTCAATATAACTATAAATATGTACTTAGAAATACTCTTTTTTATTGGTTTTACTTGGCTAAAAATAGCCTTACAGTTTCTGCAGTGGGATAGAAACCTAAAATAATTAAGAACAATAATTCTTAAAATGGGGTTTTCAGGGAGGTACTCAGCAGGTGAGGCTATGTCAGGCAGGGTGTGTGTGTGTGTGTGTGTGTGTGTGTGTGTGTGTGTGTGTGT